>NC_133652.1:152919744-153272939 GCF_009905375.1 Apium graveolens
TGCGATTTGGCAGAAAGGTAACCTTAGCCCCGGATTTATAGGACCATTTGAGGTATTGAAGAAAATAGGGAAAATCGCTTACGAGATAGTGTTGTCGTCGCAATTGCAATATATCCATAATGTGTTCCACGTATCTATGTTGAAGCCATATATTCCTGATTCGAATCAAGTTATAGAATATGAACCGATTGAGCTTCAGCCAGATTTGTCCTATGTGGCACAACTAATCCAGATTTTAGATCGTAAAGAGCGAGTCCTTAGAGATAAGTCAATCCCATAGTAAAAGTAATTTAGAGAAATCCTCGAGTAGAAGAGTCTACTTGGCAGTTAGAGTCAGACATGCTTGATAAATATCCTCATTTGTTTAGTTGAGTCAGATTCTTGGGATGGAATCTTTTTAAGAGGGAAGGATATAACGACTCGTATTTTATACTATTTTAAAAGTGTAATTGTCGAATAATTAATTAAATAAAATAAATTTATTGGTTTTGACAGCTGTTTGTTGGTTCTTATTAATTATTTGTGATTTATTGGTGTATAGGATTGAATTGCGGATTTAATTATTGCGTTGTATTATTTTGTTTCGCTTTTAAAAGTAATTTTATTGCATTTTTATTTACATAAATATTTGGATTGTCTCTAAAAAAATTTTATGATTTTATAATTTCAATAATTATTTTTAGGATTTTATAAAATTGAGAAAACAATATTTCTTTAATTATTTATCTTTAAATGATTTTATGATTACATTTATTTGTAAAATATGTATTTAATTCCAGGATTCTTCAAAAACTACGAAACTCATATTTTATGAAGTTTATAATATTCTTAGAATTTTAAAATTATTTTGAAAATTTTTGGGATTAAATTCACCCGCGTGATGTTTCGTTTAATCGTTAAAAGCAGTTATAAGTTGCGTTTCAAAAATGATTTAAAAATTTCGAAATTTACATTTTAATTAACTTCAGGATATTTATAACATTTTAAGACTATTTTTGTGATTTTCTGAATTTATTTAAAACACAACTCGGTTTATTAATTGCGAGTTTCGGGGCAAACCGGGCCTCGGAATTTTCGTAAGTATCTCAAAAGGGCTACGTGTCCAATTCTTATTAATCACAATACACGTGTTTATGTATTGGTGTGACAGCAGATTGAATAAAATATATATATATATAACAAAATAATCCCACCCCCTGTTCATTGTCTCTCTCGACCTCTATTATTCTCTGTCTCCCTACTCCTCTCTATCCTCTTCGTTTTCTTCTTCCTGTTGCTCTTGATTGCCGCCGTTTGCTTGGTTATTCCGGCTATCTCCAGTGAGTCGCTGCCCTTGTGCTTGGCTTGGCTGATTCTGTAGTTTTTGTTATATATATATACCTTGTGTATATGTGTGTGTGCGAAGTGTTGTGTGTGTGTGAAGTGTTGTATGTGTGTGTGTTGGCATGTGTTGCGCCGTCGTGGTTCTCTATTTTTCCACTTGTGTTGTTGTCTTGTTTTCCCTTTTCGGTTTTGCGCGTGTGGCGCGTGGCTGTTGGTTTTTTTTATATTATTTAGTTAATTTTCTGCAAGAAATTTGTTCGAGTAATATTCATGAAATAAACATATTTTTCGTGCAGGAAATATTTATATTAAATCGGTGAAATTTACATTGGAAACCCGAAATTTATCGGGTACCCGTAAATTTTACCGCCGTTGACGATGAACTTCAGTGAGTCAACGTTGGACAATGATGATATGTTCCGAGTCCTAAATTTATAAAATAAATAATGTGATCTGTATAATTGGTATCTGTATGTAATTAGTTATTTATTTGTGAAAATCGTATTGTGATTTTTGGGAATCGACGTTGATGATGTTTCGACGGGTAGGCTTATAAACAGAATAGTCGCTATCAAAATTTTCTAAAATTTATTTTAAAATACGATAAAAGCGTATTATTCGATACGAAGCGTTTTACCCTTATGTGAATACTGGTTACGTGATTATGTGTATAAATGATATACGAGTCGGGTTATCGGATTGGGTTATCTAGGATCGAATATATCAAGCATGTCGGTGTAACTAATTAGGTTATTCTGTTACTGTAGATCCCAGTCGAGCCCCGCAAGGACCAAAGTCGGCATAAAAGCTACCTAGGGTTTTTGTAAAGCATTGCAAGGCAAGTACCCCTGACCATTCTTTTATGGTTCAGTACATATAGATAAACTGTTGTTTTATTCTTGTACAGGAACATAATGGTTTTAAGTTACGTATCCCCTGTAGTTATAAATAATTGTTTTAAACTTGTTTTCGGCAAAAGTAACTTCGAAAGGATAAGTTATATATGCGATGTCATTTCAACCCGAAATTTTGGAAAAGATACGATGTTGTCAAGAGCAAGTGATGAATCGCGAAAAGGATAAGTTATCTGGAGAAGAAGTCAAAGCTCGAAAGGATGAAAAAGGAATATATCGTGTTAATTCACGTATTTGGATACCTAATATTGTAGAGCTAAAGCACGAGATTTTGCAAGAAGCGCATAACTCGAGATTTTCAATTCACCCTGGAAGTACGAAAATGTACCAGGATTTAAAAGAGAGTTATTGGTGGCCAAACATGAAAAAGGAAATTGCGGAATGGATAAGTAAGTGTTATACGTGTCAAAGAATAAAAGCGGAACATCAAAGGCCAAGTGGATTGCTTCAACCACTGGACATACCAGAATGGAAATGGGAACATATCGCGATGGATTTCGTGGTAGGATTACCTAAAACCAAGTCTAATCTGAAAGAGATATGTCCTAAGTCCAATCATGTATGAGGATTTAGGAATAACTTTTATGTAATCTGTTTTGATTTCATTGATATTAATAAAAGACTTGTTTTGTTTTTATTGCGGGCTCTATCTATTTAAATGTTTAAATAAGATATACCACAGTTTAGAGTAAAGGTTTTTATGGATTGTGATGAGATCATAATAATGAGACCTAAATGATGATAACTCTAAACTTAAATAGTTCATGGTCGTAGGATTACTAACTGGTAATTAATAATCCGCAAAGATCGGTACATACTATGCTTGCTTCATTATGAAGGATGTCTGTTCTTATAGATATTTGTGTGGTGACACTATAGCTAGTATGTAGGTGCTTATTATAGAATAAGTTCACTGAACATGACTCACTTACGTGTCAGCAGTTGTTCACATAGTGATAGTTGTACAAGTATCCTTAGACTTGAGGTCATCATAGTCATCTTGTGTATACTGAACTATGCTTTGGTTTAGTTCTTAGTCTCAAGGGACAATTATAAGGGCTCTACTGGGTATAGGAATTTATACACGAAGATAGTGTATGATCAATAAAGGATCTACCCCATCCAGTGTAGGAAGAGAATGTTCAATGCTGATCCACTTATGTTAGTTTAGGAATCTCTGGCCAGAGTGAATGAAATTAGAAAGGAGTTTCTAATTTACATTAAATAGAACTAAGCATAGTGAATGGGAAAGCAAGTGATTAAATAAGATAGGCTTGACACAAGTTCCATGCCTCGTATTTAATCGTGACATTGCAGGGTAGAAGGAATTAATTGTACGGTAACCACTCACTGAATAGGTTATTGGTATTCTAAGCAGTGAATTCGTATAATCCGGATAGTCGCAATATGCTGAGAAGTATCCATCACGATGTAGAATAAATATGATTAATTAATTAATCATATTTAATGAATTAGAGAATTTATATAAATAATGATAAAATAGTTTTATTATTATTTATTTCTACTACCGGCTTAATATTGAACCTACAGGGTCACACCATAAAAGAGAATGATTTAATGGTGGAGAAATTAATTAATAATGGCTGATAATTTTTTATTTATGAAATAAATAATTAATTGGCAAATTTAATAATTGATTAAATGAGATTTAATTGATTATAAATTGATTAAGAAAAAGTTCTTAATATTATTAATTAAGAATTTAATTTTTTGAAATTAAATCAAGTGAGAGAATTATTTCTAAAGTGTTTAGAAAAAGGATTAATAATTAAAAGGTATTTTAATTATTAGTGAGAATTATAAAGGGTTAATAATAATAATATTTTATGGGAAAATTTTCAGCTGAAATTTTTTCCTATAAATATACTATTATAGACCCTATTTTTGCCTCAACCAAAAAAATTTACAAAACCCTATTTCTCTTCATCTCCTCCTCCTTCATTACATCGTTTTCTTGGTGGATACCGGTGGAGTGCTTCACACTTGAGGAGTAGCTGCTAAGGATCTCCGTTCATCGTTTTTGGATCTCCATTAAAGACCTCCATCTTTCCATTAACGTAAAGCTTCTTAAGGTAAACATACTGAACTACGAATTAAATATTATTTTTCGCATGGATCCTGCGGAGGGTTTCGTTTTTTTTTAAGATTTAAATTTACGTTTTCGCTGCGTTTATGTGCTGAAAACCTTCAATGGCATCAGAGCTACTTGCGAAAAGTTTTTAATTCGTTTATGTGTTTAACTATTTTCGATATATGAGCATGTACGTGATTCGCCATGATTTGATGTTGATATAATATGCTTATATATGTATGGTTTTGAATATATGATATTCATGTGACTTGTATAATCATAAGATGATTATGTAATCTGTATATATACTGATATATATATGATTTATGTTTGTTCTAATTATGAGAATCATATTAGGTACGGATTCTGAATTGGCTGCTGCAGATTTGTTGAAATCTGGGTCTGGTGTCCGATTTACGCAAACAAATACCCTATTCCATAGGTAAACGAGCGTCTGAATAAAACTGATAGCTAAAGCTATTAATGACTCGTCTGTAAGGAGTTTGACGTCGTTTACTGCCCGTAAACAGTGATTCTTGTTTTTCTGATTTGATTCTAATTTTTCTGATTTTTGTCATATTTTCTTTTTATGATTAGATCATGGATAATATGATATGTTAAGATCAGATTATGTGTTTTAACATGCTTTTATGTGTTGTATGAGCATGGTGGATGGTTATGGCTTTTCGACCTTAGTGTAATGGTTTTGGTTTTGGTTTTAAATACGACTTGCATGTCATCAATCTTTGTAATCATAAATCTCGAATGTAACTCGAGTTATTCTTGTAAGTTCATTAGATTAGTTTTACTTTCAATCATGTAATGTAATTGAAGACTCTAGAAGGCTATCCAATGGAGGTGATACAAAGAAGAAGACGAGGCATATAAGAAGTCTAAACAAAGAAGAAGACTTATGTAATAAGTAGTTGTATTTATTTCCATCACCATATTAGATTGACCTTGATCTTTATCATGAGCTTGATAAAGATCACATAGGATGGGGCCATAACCAAACACATTTACTTTATTGCACTTTACATTTACTTGTTTATTTAATTTTATATATGAGATATATGCCTATGTTTACCATGCGATGATAGATTTAGGTGAACTTAAATCAATATAAGGCGTGCTCTAGAAAATCTAGAATAGGAATCGTTTCTTACCTTAACAATAAATATTATGAATACGATCATGAGATTCTTGTGTTTATAAAACACGTAATTGAATATGAATTTTCAATATTGAGAGAAAGGATGATTCTGTCAACAACAAATTTCTATCTGTAAGAAAGGGTTATTAAGTGACGCCTCTTGACAATGCTGCACCCGATCTGGGAATCATCTGATTATCGATTATTGATTTGAAATATTTAATTTAAAAGGAAGAATCTCTTTATAATATGATTATGATTGTAACATAATATAATCCCTCTAAAATTAAATAATATCAAGTAGTAATTGGCCAATGACACAACGGGCTTGTGTCGGTCATAGCCTTCCAACATGGTAGAAAGTGGTTCTTATTTTTAAATCATTGTCGTTTCGTGCTACAGCCGAGGGCTTTGATTTCGAAATAAGAAATACTTGTCTATTACATAGAGATGTGTATATTGAATTAGAATCTAAAGGTCGGTACTTGCTACAGCCGTGGGCCGTTGGAGACTGATTCAATTGTACGAAATGTTGGGTTAGACTTGACTTAGAATATTGAGTTTGTCGTACCACAGCCGTGACTCAATTATTTAAGAGGCTAAACTTATATTAGGGAATAACATAAGATGTAATTGACAAGAGTTGTCTTCCTATTGAACATCACATGACATTTCGTGCCACATCCGAGGTTGTGTGATGGAATGTAGGATCCATATTCCCACTAGCATTATGAATGCTTAATTTTCACTTAGGGGGTTGAAAAAATTAGATAAACTAGTGGAAGACACTTATGAATAAAGACCCGATTCATATAGTGTTTTGAAATGAAATTGAATATTTGCTAAGTGTTGTTATGTGTTTATCATTTACAGATTTACTATATTCGTCATGTCTTCTGCACTATCACTCTGGAGCATACTAGATGCTCACAAGTTGACCGGTCCTAATTTAGCTGTTTATTTTCACTGTAACAAGTTGTGGCACTGGAAGAGGAACTGCAAGGTTTATCTTGCAGAATTGAAGAAGAAGAAGGGTAGTAAGACTACCGCTTCTGATTCAGGCATGTTCATGATCGAAGTTAATATGTCACTAGGTCAAATTTCTACTTGGGGTATTAGATACCGCCTGTGGTTCTCATATTTGCAATTCGTTGCAAGGACTAAAGGGAAGTAGGACTCTTGAAAAAGATGAGGTGATTCTACGTATGGGCAATGGAGCAAGGGTTGCGGCCATATCTGTAGGATCATTTAGTTTACATATGCCTACGGGCAAGACTATTATTCTGAATAATTGTTATTACGTTCCCTCTATTGTGAGGAATATTGTTTCTATTCCTATGTTGGATTTGGATGGTTTTTCATTTATTATTAAGAATAATGAATGTTCTATCCTTAGAGATAATGTTCTTTATGGACGTGGTATTATAAATAATGGTCTGTATGTATGTGACATAGAGCATGATTTACTTCAGATTGAACAAACTAATAAAAGAAAACGAGATGATGAAAATCTGACCTATTTATGGCACTGTAGGCTAGGTCATATTAGTGAAAATAGACTGCGGACATTGCATAAGGAAGGGTTACTTGACCCCTTTGATTTTGAATCATATCCTACATGCGAGTCTTGTCTATTGGGTAAACTGACCAAATCTCCATTTAGTGGACATGGAGAGAGGGCTGCAGATTTGCTAGGATTGGTACACACAGATGTATGTGGACCAATGTCTACGCAAGCCATGGGTGGATTTTCATACTTCATTACTTTCATAGATGATAGATCTAGATTCGGATATGTGTATTTGATGAAACACAAGTCTGAAGCCTTTGAAAAGTTCAAAGAATATAAACATGAAGTGGAGAAACAAACCAACACAATATTATAACTCTTCGATCAGATCAAGGTGGTGAATACTTGAATGGAGAGTTTCTAGATTATCTCAAAGAAAATGGTATAGTCTCCCAGTGGACTCCTCCATATACTCCACAGTTAAATGGGGTATCTGAAAGGAGAAATCGAACTTTGTTAGACATGGTTCGGTCCATAATGAGCTATGCGAATCTTCCAGTATTCCTATGGGGTTATGCATTGGAAACCTCAGCATATTACTGAATAAGGTGCCTTCCAAATCTGTTCCTCAAACACCATATGAGATATGGAAAGAAAGGAAACTGAGACTTAAACACGTTAGGATTTGGGGATGTCCAGCTTATGTCAAGAAAGTTGACCCAGATAAGCTGGAATCTCGATCCGTAAAATGTAATTTTGTGAGATATCCTAAAGAGACTTTGGGGTATTACTTTTACACCGATCATCGGGTGTTTGTCTCCAGACATGCTACCTTCTTGGAAAAGGAGTTTATCATTGAAGAAACAGTGGGAGCAAAATTGAAATTAATAAAGTTCAAGAAGCACAAACTACTACGGATCAAGTGGAAACACCTGTTCAGACTGAACAACCTTCTGTGAAATAGCCCATTCGTAAGACAGGGAGAGTGTCTCGCCAACCTAAGAGGTATTATGGCCTTATCATTGAGAATGACAATGAGTTGTCAATCATTGATGATGACAACCCTGTGACCTATAATGAGGCTATGAGTAGTGTTGACTCGGAGAAATGGCATAGTGCCATGAAATCCGAAATGGAATCTATGTATACCAACCAAGTATGGACTCTGGTTGAGGCGCCTGAAGGTGTTAAGCCTATTGGGTGCAAGTGGGTATACAAAAGAAAGATTGGAGCAGATGGCCAGGTGGAGACCTATAAGGCCAGGCTCGTGGCAAAAGGATTCAAACAAAGGCAAGGGATTGACTTTGATGAAACTTTTTCGCCTGTAGCCCTGTTAAAATCAATTCGGATTTTGCTTGCGATTGCTGCTTACTACGATTATGAGATCTGGCAAATGGACGTGAAAACGGCCTTCCTCAATGGGGAACTTGAGGAGGAAGTGTATATGACACAGCCAGAGGGTTTTCTTTCCAAGGGAAATTAACACCTAGTGTGTAAGCTGCTGCGAACCATATATGGTTTAAGGCAAGCTTCTCGTAGATGGAACATCCGTTTTGATGAGACAATCAAAGAGTTTTGTTTTATCAAAAATATAGATGAACCATGTGTCTACAAGAAGGTTAGTGGGAGCGCGGTAACATTTCTTGTATTGTATGTGGATGACATACTTCTTAAAGAAAATGATATACCGATGCTACAATCAGTCAAAGTATGGCTATCAAAGAACTTCACCATGAAGGACTTGGGAGAAGCATCCTACATTCTCGGTATGAAGATCTATAGAGATAGATCTAGAAGAATGATAGGTCTTACCCAGGGTACATACATCCAGAAAGTACTTAAAAGGTTTAGCATGGAAAACTCCAAAAGAGGTCTCATACCGATGAGCAATGGAGTGTCCATTTCCGAAAAAATATCTCCTAAGACACCTGAGGAAAGAGAGCGTATGAGTAAGATTCCTTATGCTTCAGCAATAGGATCTATCATGTACGCGATGTTGTGTACAAGACCTGATGTTGCTTATTCAATTAGTGTGATGAGCAGATATCAGTCCAATCCAGGTGAAGACCACTGGAAAGCAGTGAAAAACATCCTTAAGTACTTGCGAAGGACTCAGGACATTTTTCTTGTTTTTGGTGGTGAATCTGAGTTGAAAATAGAGGGTTATACTGACTCTAGTTTTCAATCAGAAAGTGATAGCAAATCCATGTCAGGGTACGTGTTTACTCTGAATGGTGGTGCAATTCAGATTGTTGAAAGAGGAGATGTCAACATCGAGAGAGTTGACACACATAACAACGTAGCAGACCCACTCACAGAGCCACTTTCTCAGGATCACTTTGATCGTCATAAAGACAAGATGGGTATTAGATACCAGAGTGATTGGCTTTAGTACGTGGGAGATTGAAAGAGATATGTCCTAAGTCCAATCATGTATGAGGATTTAGGAATAACTTTTATGTAATCTGTTTTAATTTCATTGATATTAATAAAATACTTGTTTTGTTTTTATTGTGGGCTCTATCTATTTAAATATTTAAATAAGATATACCACAGTTTAGAGTAAAGCTTTTTATGGATTGTGATGAGATCATAATAATGAGACCTAAAAGATGATAACTCTAAACTTAAATAGTTCCTGGTCGTAGGATTACTAACTGGTAATTAATAATCCGCAAAGATCGGTACATACTATGCTTGCTTCATTATGAAGGATGTCTGTTCTCATAGACATTTGTGTGGTGACACTATAGCTAGTATGTAGGTGCTTATTATAGAATAAGTTCACTGAATATAACTCACTTACGTGTCAGCAGTTGTTCATATAGTGATAGTTGTACAAGTATCCTTAGACTTGAGGTCATCATAGTCATCTTGTGTACACTGAACTATGCTTTGGTTTAGTTTTTAGTCTCAAGGGACAATTATAAGGGCTCTACTGGGTATAGGAATTTGTACACGAAGATAGTGTATGATCAATAAAGGATCTAACCCTTCCAGTGTAGGAAGAGAATGTTCAATGCTGATCCACTTATGTTAGTTCAGGAATCTATGGCCAGAGTGAATGAAATTAGAAAGGAGTTTCTAATTTACATTAAATAGAACTAAGAATAGTGAATGGAAAAGCAAGTGATTAAATAAGATAGGCTTGACACAAGTTTCATGCCTTGTATTTAATCATGACATTGCAGGGTAGAAGGAATTAATTGTACGGTAACTACTCACTGAATATGTTCTTGGTATTCTAAGCAGTGAATTCGTATTATCCGGATAGTCGCAATATGCTGAGAAGTATCCCTCACGATGTAGAATAAATATGATTAATTAATTAATCATATTTAATGAATTAGAGAATTTATATAAATAATGATAAAATAGTTTTATTATTATTTATTTCTACTACCGGCTTAATATTAAACCTACAGGGTCACACCATAAAAGAGAATGATTTAATGGTGGAGAAATTAATTAATAATGGCTGATAATTATTTATTTATGAAATAAATAATTAATTGGCAAATTTAATAATTGATTAAATGAGATTTAATTGATTATAAATTAATTAAGAAAAAGTTCTTAATATTATTAATTAAGAATTTAATTTTTGGAAATTAAATCAAGTGAGAGAATTATTTCTAAAGTGTTTAGAAAAAGGATTAATAATTAAAAGGTGTTTTAATTATTAGTGAGAATAATAAAGGGTTAATAATAATAATATTTTATGGGAAAATTTTTAGCTGAAAATTTTTCCTATAAATATACTATTATAGACCCTATTTTTGCCTCAACCAGAAAGATTTACAAAACCCTAATTCTCTCCATCTCCTCCTCCTTCATTACATCATTTTCTTGGTGGATACCGGTGGAGTGCTTCACACTTGAGGAGCAGCTGCTAAGAATCTCCGTTCATCATTTTTGGATCGCCATTAAAGACCTCCATCTTTCCATTAACGTAAAGTTTCTTAAGGTAAACATATTGAACTACGAATTAAATATTATTTTTCGTATGGATCCTGCGGAGGGTTTCGTTTTTTTTTAAGATTTAAATTTACCTTTTCGCTGCGTTTATATGCTAAAAACCCTTCATAATCATGATGCGATTTGGGTGGTAATCGATCGATTGACAAAATCAGCACATTTCTTGACGATAAATGAAAGGTTTTCGTTGGAAAAGTTGGTCAAATTGTATTTGGATGAGATCGTGATGCATCACGGAGTTCCTGTATCTATCGTGTCTGATAGAGATCCAAGGTTTAACTCGAGATTTTGGAGACAATTCAATGATCATTTAGGAACTAAGCTGAAAATGAGTACGACATATCATCCGCAAACGGACGGACAAAGTGAAAGGAGAATTCAGACAATTGAGGATATGTTGCGAACTTGTGCAATAGATTTCAAAGGAAATCGGGACGATCATTTGCCGTTAATCGAGTTTTCCTACAACAACAGTTATCACACGAGTATTGGCATGCCGCCTTATGAAGCATTGTATGGAAGAAAATATAGGTCCCCCACGTATTGGGACGAGGTTGGTGAGCGCAAATTAATTGGCCCGGAGCTAGTTCAACAAACAAAAGAAAAAGTGGAAATGATACAAAAAAGATTAACTGCAGCACAAGATCGACAAATGAAGTATGCAAATCGAGAACGAAAAGATGTGCAATTCGAACATAGAGACAAAGTATTGTTAAAAATATCTCCTTGGAAAGGTATAGCCAGATTCGGAAAGAAAGGGAA
Organism: Apium graveolens; assembly: GCF_009905375.1. Taxonomy (NCBI): domain Eukaryota; kingdom Viridiplantae; phylum Streptophyta; class Magnoliopsida; order Apiales; family Apiaceae; genus Apium; species Apium graveolens. Next base: position 152,931,477 of record NC_133652.1, read on the forward strand.
GTTGAGTCCTAGGTATATTGGACCATTCGAGGTATTACGACGAGTTGGAAAAGTGGCATATGAATTGGCGTTACCTCCGCAAATGCAACATCTAGATAATATATTTCATGTATCTCTTCTAAAGAAGTATAATGCTGATGCGAGCCATGTGATCGAATTGGAACCAGTGGAAATTCAACCAGTTCGAATCTTAGACCGAAAAGAGAGGACACTTAGAAATAAAGTCGTAACTCTAGTCAGAGTGTTGTTGAGAAATCCAATAGTGGAAGAATCAACTTGGGAATTAGAAAGTGAAATGCAAGAAAAGTATCCCCATCTATTTGCTTAGACTAGATTCTGGGGACGGAATCCTTTAAGGAGGGTAGATTGTGATGACCGAGAATTTTGCGACGTAATTAAGTCAATAAAGTATGATTTATGTGATTATAAAATATGTGATTTATGTGATGATTAATTTTTCCTGATTACATATTAGCATCTGGGAGCGTAGATAGACGCGTTCCAATTTAAAGAGTCAGCTTAGGAATTAAGCTGTATTGTCGGGCCGTCAGGTAGAACAGAACCCGTCCTAAAAAAGGGATTAAAGTATTTAAAATATGAAATATGTGTTATTATGTGAAATAAATGTTTAAGTGATGTATTGCGTTCTAGTGACGTGTCGGTCGATAATAATATGGTAAAGCGTAATTGAAACGCTAAGCGTCTGGCCGTCAGGCACAATGTGACCCGATACGCGAAAAAAGGAGTAATGATAAAAAGGGAATTTTTTTATGATCAGACATGAGTTTTCATGTGTCAGTATATGTGCTTGCTTGTCTGTATGCGTGATTACGTGATCCGTTAATATTTTATGGATTTAAGGGAATCATTTGATTTAGATACAGTTTATTTAACCTTCGCACATTTTTATAAAATTATCTGAGTAAGGTAAAGGCATGAGACTTGTTTTGTTATCTTTGAAATAGTCCTAGAGACTTTTTAAAAATAATAGACGGATTTATTTTGATGACCGTGCATTTTAAATTGATTTTTATGTGATAAAATGCTATTATTAGCACAAACTTGTAAAAATCGTATAAAATCAACCGTACGCTTAAAAGTTTACATGAGTAATGGTTGGAAAGCTAATTTCGAGATCTATGTCTTAAAATTGTCACTCACAATAATTTTCGACTTTCCGAGATGGATAAATTCAATATTCAATTTCTATCTTATTTGAGTAAAAAGAGAAGGTAAATAAAAAATAAAGGGGAATTAGTGAATTACCAAATTACCCCTGCCCCCTTATTATATATAAACTCATTCTCTTCCCCTTTCTTTCTTTTCCACCCGGCCACTTCTTTCTTTTTTCCATTTTCTCATTCTTCTCTCTCTCTTCTCTCTCTCTCTCTCTCTCTCTCTCTCTCTCTCTCTTCCTCTCGGTACATCTCTCTTCTTCACTTGATTTTTATGGATTCTTCCATAGAACTTCATCCTTGTTCTATATATAAGCTTTGATCCACTTGCATGTGTGGTTTGATACTTGCATACGGATGTGTGTGTGTGTAGGTTCGGTTGTGCTGAGTTCTTGTTTTATAGAATCAAGATGATGTGAATTTGTGATGATCATGTCTTGCATATGTTTGTTGTTGAGATTTTTAGAATTAATCAGAGGTTTCGTGGTTGGATACCCTTGAATGAGGGCACCACCGTGAAGCCACCACCACCGGTGATGAACTCCGGTGAACCGGTGGTGAGTGATGATGTAATCACTGAGCTCTACCACACCAGAAAACTCATTTTTGATTGTTGCATGTGTTATTCTTGAAAAACCCGAATGAGTCCTTGATTTTTAGAAAAATAAATGTGATTGTTCTTGATGAAATGACTTGTTCATGCATGTTCTTAGTGGTAAATAAAAGATTTGACTAGTTGAGGATTTAGAGAATCAAAATAGAAGTTGCATGTATTGTTTTGATTGAAAACCGAATGGTTCTTGTTTATTAAGTTGGTTTTATGGTGAAAATAAGTTGTTGATTGATAAAAGGATTTTTATAATTGTTTTAAAAGTATTTGGACTTGTGTAATTAATTTGGATGCCAAAGAAATCAAATCTGAGGGTTGCATATTGAGGTTTTGGTTCGGCCTTTGTACTAATAAAAAGGGAATTGGATTTTGTGATTTGATCTTGGTGTAAACTATGTTTAAATGAGATTGTATGTTGGTTTAAAAAAAGAATTAGTGATGCATGTCATTGTTTGGTTCTTGAGTTGTGATTTATGGTTATAGCCGAATGAAAAATGAGTCTAAAAGAGATTGGTTTGATTCTAAGTGAATGCATGATTAATTAGGAAAATTTGATTAGGGTTTGAATCATTAAGTGATGTTTTGATGTGTAATTCAGAAATTGTGGTTAAAATGAGTGTGTGATTTAATTAAGAGATGAACTTGAATTGCATGTAAACATATATGTATGGTTATGGTTCGAATTTTGTTGATTAAAGGAAAATGATTTTTTAAAGGTTTTTGAATGAATTATGTGTTTATGTGAACTAAGTAAGTATTTGGTTGATGGTATTTGCAATAAGGCTGAATAGGCCCTAAGAGTTAAAGATCAAAACTTGGTTTTTGATAATCGAAAGAATGATTGGGTATGTATATGTAAATGTCTATGGATTTGATTGTTTGATTATAGTATATGGTTCGAATTAAGGAATAAAAGAAAAGGGAACTAAGTTGATTGATTTTAAAAGCTATAAGTGATAGTTATGGTTGCAAAGATTTAGTGGTGTACGAATCGTTTGATTTAAAAAATAGTCGAGATAAAAGCAAGTATAAGTTGATTATTGAGTATTTATAAAGGCTACGAGAAAAGTATGTGTTATGTGCTATGTGCATGTGTGTATATAAGCTATATTCGTATAGTTCGAGTTAAAAGTATAGTCGAGCTATCGTATTGAGTGAACGTTCTGGGAACGAGAGTTGAGAATCTAATTAAGGTTTTGGTTTTGATTGTAGATTCGGAGCGTGAGGGCATTCAGGCTAGGATAGGGAAAGGTATACTAGGTGCCAGTAATTCAACCTTCAGGAAAGCGAATTCAGGCAAGTAACTCTAATTACTTGTGTAAATGGTTATAGGGAGGATATTGTTCATACCATGTAGAGTATTGAACTGTTAAAAGAATGAACCCATGTTATTGATTTGAGATACCCTGTCTTTGATCTTGTAAAACTGTTATTGATAAGCTTATTGATTCAACCCTTTGGTAACCTATCTTTCGTGTTCAAATTATTTGTTATACCATGAACTGTTATAAACCCTATAAGTACCTTTACAAATCCCTTGTAATGATGCTACATTCCTTGATCATCATATTCCATATTGATCCTCGAAACAGTTTTGATTATTCTAACTTAAGTACCTTGTTATCATTGATTCAAAGACCCCTAGAATAGCACCTTCTTATCCTTGATTCATTTCCTTAACTTTGATTTCTTGAAATTGAATCTAAGAATGAGTTTCGACTTGAAAGAGTCCGAATGATTTCATATTCTTGGTAATGATATAATGAATTTAGAAAACCTATTTTTTTCTAACACAAGGTTTTCCAAACGAATTCCTGATGGATTGGATTGGAACGTAAGAGGCTAGTGGGACTAGTCCAGTCATAGTAAGAGGCTAGCGGAGCTAGTCCAGTTTAAGGCTGAAATTATACCATTTGGTACCTTAAAGACCGGATGGAGGTCTATACGGGATGACCACCCGTATCATAATGAAATGAAAGATAAAGTGGTCCAATCAAGGGTTCCATATTGATTTTAAGAAGGAATTGAAATTTCCCACTCAGTAATTGATTCTTTGAAAATGAAAATGGTTATATTGCTTTGATAAGAGTTGATTGTGATATTGGGAAGCTTATAGTTCATGAAACCTGATTTTAATTCTGTTATTCATACAATTGATTACTTATAATGAAAAGATTGTCACTTTCCATTTGAAAGATCGGTTTTGATCCTTTAATGATTTGTGATGAATGTTGGCTTTCCCCTGCTTTGAGCCTTGTTCATTGAAAGCCTAAAAATTTCCTTCATAACCCAAAAGATATAAATCTGCCACCTAGATCTGATAAAGTAGAATGCCCTGAGATTGATAAAGTATATTATGGGTTTTATATCGTAGAACTGCTTTATAGTTACTTGCTGAGTTTTATACTCATATGTTTTATTTTAATCTAACCATGGAAGTTAAGCAAGAAGATGGCCAGGCTTAGGTACACTGCTCGTAAGAGCATACCTGGTGGTCCCTATCGTATTGAGGGCTTCCGGTTGCCAGAGCAGGTAGTAGTGTTTTTGAGTGAGCAAGCGCTTAGCCAGAGAGTTGTAAAGATACAATGGGTTATCTGTCGGTTCCAGGTCAGGATCGACTATGTATATTTGAATTTATTTTGGGGTTGTAAGTTATATTTTATGATTGGTAGTTGTAATCTTGTCTCATACTTTATCCCGTTTGATCCTGTTAGTAGGTAATCGGGGTTTATGCTTATTTAATTAGTAGATTAGAGGTGTGTGGGTTCTCATTTCCTAACCCCGAGATTGAGGGCGTCACAAGTTGGTATCAGAGCTACAGGATCTAGTCCCTGAGACAAGTTAGGATTGAAAAGGGTATTTTGGGTATATATTTATATATCGCGAGAGAGTTCGACTCATATAGAGTTGAGTTAGACTATTAGGTATAGCTAAGGAAAAGTGTGTATTAGTTAAATGGCAACTAGAGTTAGGGTGTGAGTTAGCTGGAAGCTTTATTTAACCCTAACGCTATTTCTTGGTTGTTGTTTTGTGTTTTCTCTCAGGATCCCAATAGTGGTAGTGATTCAGATTCAGAGATTAGTTTGACCGGTACCCCAGTGGACCCCATTCCACCCTCTCCAGAGGAGCCTGTGTATGTTAGTTCAGATCCGGAGGAGGATCCTTCTGAGAGTAGTGAGATCCCCATGCAGATTTCACCCTTGAGGCTAGATTCAGAGACCCCTGCCCCTGAGCCAGAGTCTGAGATGCCTAAGATTGTGCCTGTCAGTGTTGGTGGGAAGTTAGCCGAGGACCGAGACTTTGTGTACTCCTGTATTCCTGAGTTGGGAGCTTTGGTGGATAGGCTAGCTCGAGAGACTAGGCAGAGCACTTCAGTTATGGATGATGAGTGGCGAGTCTGGATTAAGATGGTGGAGCAGGTTGCCCGGGGGAGATTAGATGAGGGACCATCCACTAGTGATGTTGAAGCCCGGAGGCTGCATAAGATCATTTGTTGGATGTTGGTTGTGTTGAGAGAGATTCCGGATGATTAGTTGTTAGGCGGGACTGTTGGTTGAGCCCGTAGTTGTTGTTTTCAGCGCCGGTAGGCTTTGGGATACTTGGTCAGATGCCGGGATCCCTTTTTCATTTGTTGTATTGTATTTCAAAACTTTGTAGTAGTTATTAGAAGTTAGGGGTAGATAGGGGGATATTTTCCAGTTTTTCCTCTGTTTAACCCTTTTATTGTACCTTATTCCTGAACTTGTGATAACCAGACTTTTATTTATGTACCCCTTTGTTTGATAAATCCATTATATATCTTGTTTTCTATCGTGCACCCTAAAGATTTGCATAAATGTTCTGAATACCATGTCTCCATACAACCGTGTTTAAACTTTCGTAATACCCTATCCTGTGCCATGAGAAAAACACTGATATGAGAATTATGTAGTAATAGGATTGCATGTGCAAAATTAGGTAAAGCTTAAAACTCGCAAGAGAGATTTCATAATAAAATGTTGTTATATATGCCATGATATCGTATTGCTAAATAATTGCTCAATCAGTTTTATAAGAAATGGCCAACTCACCAGATCACCAAGAAGAAGAAATTCCAACCCAAGACCCAGAAGTAAACCCAGAAACCACTATGATGAGCAGGCTTGCTCAGCTTTTGCAACAACCTGTGGCCCCTAAAGTTGGAAACTTCAAACACTTTCAATCTGTTCATCCCCCAGAATTCTTAGGTTTTCCAGACCCGATTAAAGCACAGTCGTGGTTAAGAGAAATGGAAAAAGCCTTTGAATTAGCAGAAGTTAAGGATGACAAGAAAGCCCAGTATGCGAGTTATTACCTTAAAGATGAAGCGAGCTTCTGGTGGGAATCTTCGAAGGCGTTGTTGGAAGGAAAGGACTTATCATGGGAGAAGTTCACTGAAATGTTTCTGGAGAAATATTTGCCAAGTTATATGAAAGATCAGTTGGAGATGAAATTTTTGGACCTTAGACAAGAAGATATGTCGGTAGCGGAGTATGAAGTGAAATTTTCGGAGCTGTCTAGATTTGTACCTGAGTATGTAAATACAGAGGCAAAGAAGGCTAAGAGGTTCCAACAGGGACTTAACCCATGTATTAGAAGTCAAGTGGCATTACTGGAGATCAAGAATTATGTTGCCTTGGTACAGAAGACAATGATAGTAGAAGGAGAGCGTGAAGCTACGAATAGAGAAAATGAAGGAAGGAAAAGAAAGTTTGACAACTCGGAGCAAGAGCAAGGAAGTTCAAAGTTTAGAGGAAAGTTTGGAAGAAATGGTGGAGGTCAGCACCAAAAGTTTCAGAAGTTTAAACCCGGTAGCGAAGCCCAGAAGAACCGTTTCAAGAAAGCAGGACAACCGGGAAAGGATAACAGACCTCAGATTCAAGAATGCAAGGTTTGTGGGAAGAGACACCCGGGAAGGTGTAATAAGTTGGACGTAACCTGTTTCAAGTGCAACCAGAAAGGGCGTTACTCTTTAAAGTGTCCAAATGGAGCAAGGAAACCTGACTTGACTTGTTTCAAATGTGGAAAGGTGGGCCATATGGCCAGAAACTGCAAGGAGCCTGTTCAGAAGGCCAATATTCTTAGGATTGCTGGACCGCCATCTCTCCCAGCACCGTCAGCTCAACCCAGAGCTAGGTACATTAATATGACAATGAAAGATGCGGTGCAAGATGTGGACGTGGTGGCAGGTATGCTCTTTATAAACTCAGTAGAAGTAAAAGTATTGATGGATTCTGGAGCAACTAAATCTTTTATTTCTGAAAGTATGCTTGATAAGTTAAATTGTGTTGCGTACCCTCTGGAACCTAATTTGATTATAGAGGTAGCAAATCAAGAGAAAGTTATTGATAATAAGGTTTGTCCTGATTGTGATGTGGTTATAGAAGGTCGGCACTTTTCTGCTAATTTAATTCCTTTTAAGTTAGGAGAATTTGAGGTTATAATAGGAATGGATTGGTTGTCAAACCATGAGGCACTGTTAGATATATTTGATAATGTCATGACTAATGTGATTTATGTTTAGTTTACAGATCTTACTTAAACAGAACAAATTAGTACTTAACTGAAATCAGCACTTATACTGAAGTCAGAACTTAAGTTGTCAGTACTTAAGGTTCAGAAGATATTTATCAGAAGATAATATCAGGACTTAAAGGAAACGTTCAGATAAGGAAGGCATCTGATTCACAGGAAGAAAAGATCGAGACAAACATAAGAAGAGATATGCATGAAGAAGGAATTCTATGAAGAATAAAATACTTGGAAGAAAAGATATCTGATTGATATATTTTAGGAAGCAGAATTATATTCCATATCAATTAGCGATTATCTTGTAACTGTGTAGTATATAAACACAGACATGGGGTTTACACTATAAGTGTTATCAAATCGAGAAGATTATTCATTGTAACCCTAGCAGCTCTCGTGATATTTGTTCATCACTGAGAGAGAACAGTTCCATACTGTAACAGAGTTTATTGTTTTGAATAAAGTTTATTTTCTGTTACTTGAGTTATTAAAGTTCGATTTGATTGTGCTATACACTGTATTCACCCCCCCCCCTCTACAGTGTGTGTGACCTAACAAGTGGTATCAGAGCCTATCTGTTAACACACAAATAGTTTAAGATCCAAAAATAATCATGTCTGAAGTAGAAACTCCAACTAAGCCCACCAAAGCTGAAGAACCTCCAAAGACACAAATTCAAAGCCGATATGAGACTATTAGAGTTCCCATATTGAGACCATCTGAATATCCCATATGGAAGGTGAGGATGACCATGTTTCTGGAAGCTACAGATCCAGAATATCTTGATAGAATCAAGGAAGGGCCTCATAAACCAACCAAGCTCGCTGTTGCAGTTGCAGGTGAAGCAGCAAAGTCTGTACCAAAGGAGAAGAGTGATTACATTGCTGAAGATATCACATCAATTGCTAAGGATGCTAAGGTACGACACTTACTGCATAGTTCTATTGATAATGTAATGTCAAACAGGGTAATAAACTGCAAGACTGCAAAGGAGATATGGGATGCCTTGGAAATAAGATGTCAGGGAACGGATACGATTAAGAAGAATAGGAAGACAATACTCACTCAAGAGTATGAACACTTTGACTCAAAGGCTAATGAGTCATTGACTGATTTATATGATAGATTTGTCAAACTCTTGAATGATTTGTCACTGGTTGATAAGGAGTATGATCTTGAAGATTCAAACCTTAAAATTCTTGTTAGCTCTTCCTGAATGCTGGGATTTGAAGGCAACAACAATAAGAGATAACTATAATCTTGATGAAACAACTCTTGATGAAATTTATGGAATGCTCAAGACTCATGAACTTGAGATGGAACAAAGAAGCAAGAGGATAGGAGGAAAGTCAAGGACAGTTGCTCTTAAAGCTGAAGAAGAATCCCCCAAGGCAGCTACCTCAAGGAAAGACAAGGGGAAAGCTCTCTTCACAAAGTCTGATACTGAGTCATTAAGTTCTGAAAGTGATGATGACTCAGAATCTGAAAGCTTGCCTGAGACGGATGCTGATGAAGAAATGATTAAGCTGTGTGCTCTTATGGTGAAAGGAATCACAAAGATTGCATACGGGAAGTTCAGGAAGGGAAAGAAGTTTTCTAGGAAAGGTGCAAGTTCTGATAAGAAGAATTTCATAAAATCTGAGGGCAGAGGAGGAAAGTCTGACAGAGGAGATTATACAAATGTCAAATGCTACAACTGTGGTGAGAAAGGCCACATATCTCCTGATTGCAAGAAAGTGAAGAGTGACAAAGGCAAGGCTCTTGTCACAAAGAAGAAAAGTTGGAAAGATACCTCAGATTCTGAAAGTGAGGAGAATTATGCCCTGATGGCAAATGCTGATAAGGCAAGTGCTGAAAGCAGTTCTGAAGCTGCTGAATTAAAGGTACCTCAAACTACTTATGCCTTTCATACTGATGATATTAATGAGTTGAGAAGATATCTTAAAACCATATTCATTAGTTATAGAGATCAAACTTTAACATGTGAAAGATTAACTTCTGAAAATATTGCTTGCAAAAAGAGGAATAATTATTTAGAAAAAGAGTTAGTCATGTTCCATCAAACTCAGAAAGATAGAGATGATGCTTTCTATGTTAGGGATGAAGTGCTTAAAATGAATGAATCTCTAAAAGCTGAGTTAGAAAAGGAAAGAGAGATTATCAGGACTTGGACTAACTCTGGCAGAACAACTTAGAATTTATTAAGTAGTGAAAACTGGAAAGAGGGCTTAGGTTATGGAGAGGATAAGAATGATAAATGAACTGTAGATATTAAGCCTGTAGTTGGTAAACAAAAGCCGAAGTTAAAACCTGTTAAGTTTGTAGCTGTAAAGTCTGATACTGAGAAATCAGAAGTTAAGAAGGAAGTAACTTCTGACAAACTAAAACAGGAAAAGACAACTGAAGTAAACGTAGGCTTAATGATAAAGAAGCAGCTTAAGTATAAGCTGAAAGAAGTTAAGAATGCAAACAAGGTAAAATCACCTAGGAAAAATAGGAATGGAAAGGAAGGTGTGAATAAAAGCAATGATTATAAGCCTGTTCCTGATGCTCCTAGGAAAATGTGTCATAACTGTGGAAGTTCTAACCATATGGCTTCTTTTTGCAGGAAGAATAAGAACATAAACTCCTTACCTTCAAAGTCAGGAGTTAAGAGTCAGTCTGTTAGATATAAGCCACAAAATCCTTGTTTTCATTGTGGTAGTTTATGGCATTCCATTTATACTTGTAAGGAATATCATAGTTTGTACTATGATTATTATCAAATAAAACCTTCTTTAAAGAAAGTTACCATTATTCCTTCTAGTGTAAGTTCTGATTCAAAGTCTGGCAGTGTAAATTCTGATAAGAAAAATGTTAACATAAACTCTGATGCTAAATATGCTGCAAATGTTAACAGACTTAATAAGGCCAAAGCATCCAAGCATATTTGGGTCCTTAAAACTAATCATTAGTGGTCTTTGTGATTGCAGGGCAACAGGAAAAACATCCTAGTTCTGGACAGTGGATGTTCAGAACATATGACTGGAAATAAAGCCCTGCTATCAGACTTTGTGGAGAAGGTTGGCCCAAGTGTTTCTTATGGAGATGGCAACATTGGAAAAACATTGGGATATGGCAATATCAATCTTGGGAATGTCATCATTAAGGAAGTAGCTCTGGTCTCAGGACTTAAACACAATCTGCTGAGTGTTAGTCAAATCTGTGACAGAGGTTATCATGTGGACTTCTTTGAAGAACACTGTGAAGTTGTAAGTAAATCTACAGGCAAAGTTGTTCTGAAAGGATACAGGCGTGGTAACATCTATGAAGCCAAGCTTTCAACAAGTACTGATGGTTCTGCAATCTATCTGATGAGTAGAGCATCAATTGAAGAAAGCTGGAATTGGCACAAGAAACTCTCTCATTTAAATTTCAACAATATAAATGAACTAGTCAAGAAAGATCTTGTGAGAGGACTGCCAAAGTCAGTATTTGCTCCTGATGGTCTTTGTGATTCTTGTCAGAAGGCTAAACAAAGGAAATCCTCATTCAAGAGCAAGACTGAATCATAAATTCTTGAGCCTTATCACCTTCTATATGTTGATCTATTTGGTCCAGTAAATGTCATGTCTATTGCAAAGAAGAAATATGCTATGGTCATAGTGGATTAGTTCACCAGATACACATGGGTGTATTTCTTGCACACAAAAAATGAAATTGCATCTATCTTGATTGATCATGTCAGGCAACTGGATAAATTGGTCAAAGATTCTGTGAAAATAATAAGGAGTGGTAATGGTACTGAGTTCAAGAATTTGATAATGGAAGAGTTCTGCAAAAACCATTGAATCAAGCAGGAATTCTCTGCTCCTGGAACTCCACAGCAAAATGGAGTTGTTGAAAGAAAGAATAGAACTCTTATTGAAGCTGCACGTACAATGCTTGATGAAGCAAAGCTTTCAACCTATTTCTAGGTTGAAGCTGTGTAGACTGCTTATTTTACTCAGAATGCAACAGTCATTAACAAGCAAGGAAAGACACCATATGAGATGGTGAAGAAAAAGAAGCCAAATCTGAAGTATTTTCACATGTTTGGATGCAAGTGTTTTGTTCTTAAGACTCACCCTGAACAGCTGTCCAAATTTGATCTAAAAGCTGATGAAGGAATTTTTGTTTGGTATCCACTTTCCACAAAAGCCTTCAGAGTCTATAACTTGAGAACAAGAGTGGTCATGGAATCTATCAATGTCTCCTTTGATGATAAGAAGGTTATTGGGCTTGAAGACTTCAATGATCATGAGAAGCTGAGATTTGAAAATGAAGACTTAAATTCTGATACTGAAAATCCTGACAGTCTAAATTCTGATACTGCAAACTCTGATGGATTAAGCTCTAATGTTATTGAAACTGTGGTGACTATGCCAAAGGAAAATACACATGTGCAGGGGGAGCATACTGAAGAGATAACCACATCTCAAGAAGCATCAGAACAGACAACTGGCTCTTCAAGTTCTGACTCATCAAGTTCTGATAAGCTAAGTTCTAATAGTTCTGAAAATCTAAATTCTGAAGAATCCAACACAGAGAGCATAGTTTCAGGGGGAGCATCAGAAAATGTTAATGAACATAGCATGGATCATGGGGGAGCATCTAGTTCTAGAGAAAACCTTCCATCTGCAAGGAAGTGGACTAAATCACATACACCTGATTTGATAATTGGTAATCCTGATGCAGGTGTCAGAACTAGAATAGCTACTTCAAGTGAATGTCTTTACAATTCTTTTCTTTCTCAGACTAAGCCAAAGAAAGTGGAAGAAGCTCTTCAAGATGTTGATTGGGTGCAAGCAATGCAGGAAGAGTTAAATGAATTTGAAAGAAACAAAGTCTGGACCCTAGTGCCAAGACCAAAGAACAGATTTGTTGTTGGTACAAAGTGGGTATTCAGAAACAAAACTGATAGTGATGGCATAATTACAAGGAATAAGGCAAGGCTGGTTGTAAAAGGATATTCTCAACAGGAGGGAATTGATTATGATGAAACATTTGCACTAGTTGCTAGATTGGAAGCCATAAGGATATTTTTGGCTTATGCTGCTCACAAAAAGTTTACTGTCTTTCAAATGGATGTGAAAAGTGCTTTTCTCAATGGAGAATTAGAGGAAGAAGTATATGTTGAACAACCTCCAGGCTTTGTAGATTCCAAATATCCAGATTATGTCTACAGGCTTGATAAAGCACATTATAGACTTAAGCAAGCTCCAAGAGCATGGTATGAGACTTTAGCTCAGTTTCTTCTGGAAAGTGGATTTAACAGAAAAACTATAGACAAAACACTATTCTACCTCAACCATGGAAAGGACTTACTTTTGGTTCAGATATATGTTGATGATATCATCTTTGGTTCTACAAATGACAGACTTTGCAATAAGTTTGCCAAACTGATGCAATCAAGGTATCAAATGAGTATGATGGGGGAACTTAGCTATTTTCTGGGCCTTCAAGTCAAGCAGAATGAAGAAGGCACTTTTATTTGTCAAACCAAGTATACCAGAAATTTGCTAAAGAAATTTGGGATGCAAGATTGTTCAAGTGCATCCACTCGCATGGCCACTGCAACAAAACTAGATAAGGATACTGGTAAATCAGTAGATATTACTGATTACAGAGGTATGATTGGCTCTCTACTCTATCTAACTGCTAGTAGACCTGATATCATGTATGCTACCTGTCTTTGTGCAAGATTTCAAGCAGATCCAAGAGAACCTCACTTAACAGCTGTAAAAAGGATTTTCAAATACCTTAAGGGAAGAGCTGATCTGGGATTGTGGTATCCCAGAGAATCATATTTTAAACTAATAGGTTACTCAGATGCAGATTTTGCAGGTTGCAAAATTGACAGGAAAAGCACAAGTGGAAGCTGCCAATTTCTTGGAGGCAGATTGGTTTCTTGGTTTAGCAAGAAACAAAAGTCAATTTCCACATCAACTGCAGAAGCATAGTACATTGTTGTAGGAAGTTGTTGTGCACAGATTCTTTGGATGAAGAATCAGTTACTGGATTATGGGTTAACATATTTTAAAATCCCTATTTACTGTGATAATCAAAGTGCTATTGCTATGACAGGTAACCCAGTTCAACACTCAATGACAAAGCACATCAGCATTAGGTACCACTTCATAAGGGAACATGTGGATGAAGGTACAGTGGAATTGCACTTTGTTCCAACAGATCAACAACTAGTAGATATCTTCACAAAACCACTGTGTGAAGCTACTTTTACAAGATTGGTAAATGAACTTGGAATGGTTTCAGGTTCTTTCTCTAAATCTGCTTAGTTTTTGCTCTGATGCATCAGACTTTATGATCAGTATTTACAGATATTACTTTCCTTGTGTATTCTGTGCTTACCTGAAAATTGCTTTAAGTACTGATTATTGTCTGATGTGAATTTTTAAACTCTAATAATGATATGTCTGTTTATGTGACTATTCAATCCTATGAGGATAACTGTGCTAGATGCTGACCTAGTAGTCTTCAATACACTAGAGATCCCATGTTAGAAGTAATTATTTCTGTGGAAATTTATTGACACAAGCAAATTCTGATATTGAGCTTAGTTGAGTTTACTTTGTCTATCTTATTACTAAGTCAAAACCTAGAATAATGGTTCTCATCTGTTAAGTTCTGATTCTAGTAAATCTGTTGAATGTACTAAGTGCTGATAAACCTCACTTATCAAAAGAAAAAGGAAAAGAAACAAGGAATAAAAATCAGGTACTCCTTTGAGATCTAGAGTAAAAATGTGGAAGGGACGACCCAAGTGCATTGCTGGTATTAAGTAATATGCATCAGAAAAGCAAATAAATATTTTTCTTGGTGACTTTTCACACTCTATGATTACTGGAGAAATACTCTGATAATAGCATAAATTCTGATAAGCAGTCGTGTCTCACTTACACTGAGAAGCCACTGCAAAATGGAATTTAAAAAGATGCACAAAATTAGCACAAGACAGTTGAGGTGGACTCATGCATGAACTCATTTAATAGTAGGCTTCAGAATAATGATAGATTTTAAGTAAAGTTTTAGTTATGCCTTATTTCTAAGATGTACTGAAGTGAATCAGACTTTATTCTTTATCTGATATTTAGCTTAATGCACACACTATCACTCCATATGAATGATGAACATTTCTGTGGTGATCCATGTTGTTGTAGATGAACAGTTTATGTGTCAGATTGCATAAATTCTGAGGACAGGTTATGTTGAACGTTCTGATGATTAAGTTCTGAAGAATTAATATCAGAATTTGGGTGAAGAATTACGGAGATAGGCATTCATTTTTCCAGTTCAGAAATCATGTTCTGATGACTGTTAAGTTCTGATATAAGTCTAAGTTCTGATATTAAATTCTGATCCTTTACTTGACTTATTTGTGGTTACAATTTGAAACAGTCTCCTTTTTCAATCAGAATATGTTTGGGTAGAATATTAACAGTCAATCTAATTAGGGTTACATGCACAGTAATTTTTATTGTTTCTTGTGCGCATTAAACCCTGTCTTACACTTCCAATGACTGTTTTTCATCTTCCCAGTCTAGGGAGACGGGGTAGAATTATTTCTACCTGTCCGCATTAAATTATCCATGCGTCTCCTGGCATTCTATTGCCTATATAAACAAACACCTCCTTCCAGCTAAACATTATTCCCTTCCTCAAACACTTACTCTCTTTTCCCTCATATACACAACATCATGGTTAACTACAATATGTTTTTAAACTATGAGACCTTCAACATGGAGTTAAGCCGTGAGGGATGGCAGCAGGAATGGCACATGACTGTCATTCTTGATGAGATTTGGGACTCGGTTCCCCATGAGGTTCTCACTCACCTCCTGTTCTTTTACATGGACTACCATCGCCATCTGGAGCGATTGGAGGAGGAAAGGCTGGAAGCTCTCCGCCAGCAAGAGCGAATCATCAGACTCGTTGTTCTTTTTGTAGAGAGTAGGAAGAAGAAATAACTTATTTTCTTCTTCCTGTTTTTCTTCATCGTCAGCCTTGCCCTGCTTCTTGAGCTAGGACTAAGCTTGCTGATGTTAGGATTAGAAGCTTAGGACAGTCTTGTAATTCTCTAATGTAATTTCAATTTCATGAATGTATTCTCTTAATATATTAATGAAATTTCTTATTTTTGCAAGATTATGTCTCTAAGATGTTTGCACATTTAAAATGCACTGTTAAATCCTGATATATCCATGTTCTGGTGATCATTTTAATCATTTATTTAAATTAAGTTCTGACTTTAAAATATCAGTACTTGTTTCCTTGATTTATTTTGGTCATTCTCACACTTGAAATTTATTTTCAGAATATTGGTTTTGCAGTAAAAATAATTGAATAAGTGGGAACAGTTTAAATTTTGAATTAAAACTGACTTACCTCAATTAATGGGATTACTGGGTAAGTGGAACGGTTTTTCCTTGAAAAACTGTATGTGATAAGTCATGATTACTGTTTTCTCGTGCCCATTAACTATTCATTATTGCTCCATGTCTGACAGGTGTCCAACGGTTATATTTTTTTTACCAAGTATAAGTAAGAGAGAGAGAAGATTATACAATCTTTTATAACTATGCTGCAATTCTCGATCATGATGAAGCTCCGTCTGAGTTGCATTTTGTGCAAGATCTTCTTGCACACAGTGAAATTGGGTATGCATTGACCCAACCTTCAGTCTTTTCAAGCCAACAAGTTCTGACGTTTTGGCGGACTGGGCATTTTGATAATGGTGGTGCAACTGGTACTCCCAGTATTATTTTTGAAGTGGATGATTCTGAACATGTGGTAACTCCTGGTACAATTCGCAAGGCCTTACATATACCAGAAGGCTGTACTTTTTTAACATCGAAGAAATCAGCTCTACAAGAGTTAATGGATAGTTTGGGGTATGAAAAGAGTTTGGCTAAGCTTGGACAGTTGAAACAGGTACATATCAGAAAGGAATGGAGCTTCTTCTTCGACTGTATCACTAAAGCCTTCGGGAATAAGTGTTCAAACTTTGATGCCATTCCAATAATGAGTCAGCACATCGGGTATGCTATTATTAACCAAACTCATTTTGATTTTGCAAGTGCTGTGATAGGGTTCATAGGGGATAGGATGACAGAAGATAGAAATGTAGTTTACTTTGCTAGATTCTGTCAGCTTATATATACCTTTTGTTGTACTGATGCCCCTCAACTAGCCAGTTCTTTATATCCACCCTTTAAAATTGCAAAATGAGCCTTTAATGACTTGGTTAATGCTGACCTTAAGAAAAAGGTGGTTAGACCTTTACAGATTCCTCAGTCTGTAAAACAGATCTTGGTAAATGTTGATCCTGAAATCTATAGATCTGTTTATCCTAATGTACAACCCACCATCACATCCCAAACACCACAGCAACCATCAGAACATACCACTCATACATCTATACCTCAACCCTCCCTCAGAACATATCTCAAATCATATCTCTCAACTTCACAGACAGCTCAACCTTCATCCTCAGCACCTACTGTGAAGCCTTCATCTTCCAAGCCCAAGAGGACAAAGACGGTTTCTCAAAAACCACAGAAGAGAAGGAGGATTGTTCTGAGAGATGAGTCTGATAATGAGGAACAAGTTTCTGCATCAGAACCTGTTGTTAAAGAAGCTGAGAAAGTTTCTTCTCAGAAGGATTCTGGGATTGGGGGATCTAAGCTTCTCAAAAGGCTTAGGAGAATGACTTCTGCTGAACCTCCCACGGAATCCCCACCTTCTAAGAGATAAAAGAAACAGAGAGCTAAAAGGCCAGTTTCAGATGATGAGGAAGCAGCAGCTTAGGGAGGACATCAGGAATCTCTGATCTCACAAGAACCAGAATTTGCTGAAGCCACTGCTTCTCCATTGACTCCAACTCATGAAGCTGCTACAAAAAAGGCCAACACACCATCTGTGTCTCCTGTACATGAAACTGTATCTCCTGTAGACCCAGGCACAAATGCTGAAATTGATATTCAGAACCTGGTCGTGCCTGAGGTACTTTACTTAGAAGCTCCAACAGCAATTAATCAATCAACAACACCTGTTACTGATGCTACTCAAACTCCAGAATTGTCTACTACACCTTCTCTGCATCTAGATGTTGATGATCAGAATATAGGTGAGCATCAGGATATGGCTGTTGATCAGAACTTGGAACCAGATCAGTACTTAGAGGATGATGTTGAAGCCTCAATTGCTTCTCATACTGTTGTTCTATCAGAAGATGTTGATTCTGTTAGTTCTGATGCTTCAAATGCTGACCCTACTGGTGATACTGCTATGAATGCAGATGCCGATGCAGCTGGTCCTTCAGGACATGCACCTCAGCAAACTGTTCACAAAAGTGAATTAGTCAAGAAGTTTACTCGAAGAGAAGCCCCAGTGCCTTGGATTGAAACTCCTTGAGGACAGGAGTGGACTAAGGAATGGAACTCAGTTACCTTTGTTCCATCTGAAAAGATTCTTGCTGAGCACTTGACAAAAGCTGATGAAATGTTAATTAATGATGATTTCAAGACACAGCTTCGAGTCACTACATTGAGTACAAGACATTTGCAAGGTCTCCATTCAACAACTCATGCAGAGTTACATAAAATTCAGGAAGAATTGCTCAAGCAAGAAATAGTTAAGAAACTTGAAAAGAAAAGTTTCTTTAAACCTACTTTTAACAGAGTTGCTTATATTGAGAAGACCCAAGAGAAGCAACAGTCTCAGATTGATGATATTTTGCAAAATCAAGCTTCTCAGCAATCTCAACTCGATGAAATCCAAGCCTCGGTGGAATTGCTTGTCTCTCTTATGTTACCTGCTGATGCCAAAAAGGGGGAGAAAGTAATTAAGTCCAAATGCAAAACTGATAAGACACTGAAGGGGAAGGATGATGAAAAAGATGACCAGGGAAACTCTGGAATGGGTGGAGGTCATGGTCAAGGTAGAAGTTTCTCATCAAGAGGAGCTGGAATTATAAGTCACAGGACAAGTTCTGATACTGGAAAAAGAATTACTTCTGCTACTGGTAAAAGGATAAGTTCTGATGAACTTTTGGATCTTGATGAAGAAATGTCAAGACAGTTATTTCTTAAGGAAAATCCAGGAATGGACTTGGAGAGTCTGATGGAAGAAGAAGCTAGACTTAAATCAGAAAAAGTCAAATCTAAATCTGAAGCTTCTGGTAAAAAGAAACTTCCAAAGCTCAAAGGCATTGTGATAAAAGAAAGGACAAATCCTGAAGCAACCAAAGCTAAATCATAACTGCAGATAGATCCAAGGTCCAAGGGTAAAGAGAAAGTTGGTGAACCTATCAAGGTTTATGTGCCTCCTGTGAATGAAGAAATTATTGATGAAGATGTTGATCTTGCTCTGACTTCAAGAAAAATTTCTAAGACAACCTCTGACATGGCTCAATTTGTTCAGAGTAGAGATATAGTTAGTT
This sequence comes from Apium graveolens, assembly GCF_009905375.1. Lineage (NCBI taxonomy): Eukaryota > Viridiplantae > Streptophyta > Magnoliopsida > Apiales > Apiaceae > Apium > Apium graveolens. The sequence continues at coordinate 152,950,288 of NC_133652.1, forward strand.
CTGATATCTCAAAGAAGCAAGTAACCTCTGACATAGCTCAAGTTAACTTGATATCAGAAGATAAATCAAAGGAAACCTCTGACATTACTCATGTTAAACCTTCGAAGATACTCCTACCAGGATTCACCAAAGCTAAACAGACTCAACCTTTGAAGACTGCTGCAAGTGGTTTTGAAGCAAGATTGGTTACTGGAAAGGAAGCAAGAGATAAAACCGGATTGGGAAGTGTTGATGAAAGAAGAATACAGAACACAACCAATGATCCAACTTCCTTAAGTGAACCAGGTATTGGAGCAACTCTTGAGAGACTGAATCAACTAAAATCTGTACAAATGGTTTACTATACCTACTTGAAAGAACACATCTTGTTGTACTTCATGATAGATGGTAGGGTTTATCATATAAGGGAAAATGCCATTCCACTGAAGTATTTTGAAGAACTGGAACATGTATTATTCTTACTTCAAGTGAATAACAAAATAACAGAAAGTGCTGCAAACTATTTGAAAAATCAGATTCAGAGAGAGAAAAGGCTTTATTCTGTTAAGTCTGACAGCACATATCTTCCAAAGTACAGAGATCACAAGGGTGATATTGTTGAGATGAAGCACAACTCTGCTAAGATTATAACTACATTTCTGGGTTACAGGACTGTGGAATTCAATCTTGAGTCTGACAAGGCATATTTGATCAGACTGGATCAGGACATAAAGAAAGCTAAAATTAATGATCCCAGGGCTGCAATCTTTCAAACTGGTGAAGATTCTGCAGAACTTAAAGATGCTAAAAGGAGGATGATTGATGAACTCAGATATGCTGAGAGATGTTTGTTGAAGAACTATCTCAGAACAACTCCTGACATCAGAGAGATCAGAAGATGAAGCCAAGTCAAGATCTACAACTACTTAAATTCTGATATGAATACAGACTGAAGTTGTTATCAGAAGTTAAAGATTGGTAAAGCTTTAAGGACTGTAAGTTGTAGTTATCTAGTCAAATTCTCATGCATTTGTACTTAATGTTTTTGACATCATCAAATATTTGTTAAACTTGTATATTATGCTAATTTCCAAGTTGGGGGAGATTGTTATATATATTTGATAATGTCATGACTAATGTGATTTATGTTTAGTTTACAGATCTTACTTAAACATAACAAATCAGTACTTAACTGAAATCAGCACTTATACTGAAGTCAGAACTTAAGTCGTCAGTACTTAAGGTTCAGAAGATATTTATCAGAATATAATATCAGGACTTAAAGGAAATGTTCAGATAAGGAAGGCATTTGATTCACAGGAAGAGAAGATCGAGATAAACATAAGAAGAGATATGCATGAAGAAGGAATTCTATGAAGAATAGAATACTTGGAAGAAAAGATATCTGATTGATATATTTTAGGAAGCAGAATTATATTCCATATCAATTAGTGATTATCTTGTAACTGTGTAGTATATAAACACAGACATAGGGTTTACACTATAAGTATTATCAAATCGAGAAGATTATTCATGGTAACCCTAGCAGCTCTCGTGATATTTGTTCATCACTGAGAGAGAGAACAGTTCCATACTGTAGCAGAGTTTATTATTTTGAATAAAGTTTGTTTTCTGTTACTTGAGTTATTAAAGTTCGATTTGATTGTGCTATACACTGTATTCACCCCCCCCCCCCTCTACAGTGTGTGTGACCTAACAAGGCACAAATAGAGTGTAAAAGTAAGAAGGTGAAGTTAAGAACCAAGGATGGTGAGGAAGTGATGTTCAAAGGGAAAAGATAAGAAAAGAAGTTTCTAACAGCTATCGAGATGAGAAGATTATTACGTCAAGGATGCGAAGTTTATTTAGCTCATGTTAAAGACTGTGGAAAAAGAATTCGTAAGGATTGAAGATATTCCAATAGTAAAAGATTTTCCTGATGTATTTCCTGATGAATTGCCTGGACTACCTCCAGATAGAGAGATTGAGTTTACGATTGATTTGGCTCCTGGAACGGAACCAGTATCGAAAGCTCCCTATCGTATGACGCCAGTCGAGATGAAGGAATTGGCAGCACATTTACAAGAATTTTTGGATAAAGGAGTAATTCGGCTGAGTGTATCCCCGTGGGGTGCACCGGTATTATATTTTAAGAAAAAGGATGGAAGTATGAGGTTGTGCATTGATTATCGTGAATTGAATAAGTTGACGATTAAGAATAAGTACCCTCTACCGCGAATCGATGACTTGTTTGATCAGTTAAAAGGAGCAAGATCTGGATATCATCAATTAAAGATTAAAGCGGAAGATATACCCAAGACAGCGTTTTGAACGAGATATGGGCACTACGAGTTTTTGGTAATGGCGTTTGGTTTGACGAACGCGCCAGCCGCATTTATGGATCTTATGAATAGAGTGTTCAAGCAATACCTGGACAAGTTCGTTATCATATTTATTAACGATATATTGATATATTCCAAGATGGAAGAAGATCATAAGGAGCATTTGAGGATTTCCTTTGAAATTCTAAGGAAAGAAAGGTTGTACACTAAGTTTTCGAAATGTGAATTTTGGCTAAAGGAAGTGCAATTTCTTGGTCATGTAGTTAATAAAGAGGGAATCAAAGTAGACCCAGCCAAGATAGAAGCTGTAATGAATTGGGAAAGACCCAAGACTCCTACAAAAGTCAGAAGTTTTCTGGGATTAGCCGGATACTACAGAAGGTTTGTGCAAGATTTCTCTAAGATTGTTGTCCCATTATCGAAGTTGACAAGAAAGAACGAGAAGTTCGTATGGACGGAAAGGTGCGAAGAAAGCTTTCAAGAGTTGAAGAAGAGACTGGTAACCGCCCCAGTGTTGGTGTTACCTGATGAAAAAGGAGAATTTGTAATATTCAGTGATGCTTCGTATAAAGGACTTGGATGTGTGTTAATGCAACATGGGAAGGTGATAGCATATGTGTCAAGGCAACTCAAGCCGCACGAGCAAAAGTATCCTACGCATGATTTGGAATTGGCAGCAATTGTGTTTGCCCTTAAGATTTGGAGACATTATTTATATGGGGAAAGATGCGAGATTTTTACAGATCATAAGAGTTTAAAGTATATTTTCACTCAAAAAGAGTTGAATATGAGACAAAGAAGATGGTTAGAGTTGATCAAAGATTATGATTGTGCGATAAACTATCATCCTGGAAAGGCAAATGTGGTAGCAGACGCTCTAAGTCGCAAGGAAAGGTTGAATATGTTAACGTCATCGGAGGATTTGATCAAGGATTTTGAAAAGATGGAAATAGAAGTGCAGACTCCAGAATTTGGAAGTGAAGCTATATATGCGATGTCATTTCAACCCGAAATTTTGAAAAAGATACGATGTTGTCAAGAGCAAGTGATGAATCGCGAAAAGGATAAGTTATCCGGAGAAGAAGTCAAAGCTCGAAAGGATGAAAAAGGAATATATCGTGTTAATTCACGTATTTGGATACCTAATGTTCTAGAGCTAAAGCACGAGATTTTTCAAGAAGCGCATAACTCGAGCTTTTCAATTCACCCAGGAAGTACGAAAATGTACCAGGATTTAAAAGAGAGTTATTGGTGGCCAAACATGAAAAAGGAAATTGCGGAATGGATAAGTAAGTGTTATACGTGTTAAAGAGTAAAAGCGGAACATCAAAGGCCAAGTGGATTGCTTCAACCACTGGATATACCAGAATGGAAATGAGAACATATCGCGATGGATTTCGTGGTAGGATTACCTAAAACCAAGTCTAATCATGATGCGATTTGGGTGGTAATATATCGATTGACAAAATCAGCACATTTCTTGCCGATAAATGAAAGGTTTTCGTTGGAAAAGTTGGTCAAATTGTATTTGGATGAGATCGTGATGCGTCAATCTATCGTGTCTGATAGAGATCCAAGGTTTAACTCGAGATTTTGGAGACAATTCCATGATCATTTAGGAACTAAGCTGAAAATGAGTACGGCATATCATCCGCAGACGGACGGACAAAGTGAAAGGACAATTTAGACAATTGAGGATATGTTGCGAACTTGTGCAATAGATTTCAAAGGAAATCGGGACGATCATTTGCCGTTAATCGAGTTTTCCTACAACAACAGTTATCATGCGAGTATTGGTATGCCGCCTTATGAAGCGTTGTATGGAATAAAATATAGGTCCCCCACGTATTGGGACGAGGTTGATAAGCGCAAATTAATTGGCCTAGAGATAGTTCAACAAACAAAAGAAAAAGTGGAAATGATACAAAAAAGATTAATTGCAACACAAGATCGACAAACGAAGTATGCAAATCGAGAACGAAAAGATGTACAATTCAAACCTGGAGACAAAGTCTTGTTAAAAATATCTCCTTGGAAAGGTATAACCAGATTCGGAAAGAAAGGGAAGTTGAGTCCTAGGTATATTGGACCATTCGAGGTATTGCGACGAGTTGGAAAAGTGGCATATGAATTGGCGTTACCTCCGCAAATGCAACATCTACACAATATATTTCATGTATCTCTTCTAAAGAAGTATAATGCTGATGCGAGCCATGTGATCGAATTGGAACCAGTGGAAATTTAACCAGATTTGTCTTATATGGAACAACCAGTTCGAATCTTAGACCGAAAAGAGAGGACACTTAGAAATAAAGTCGTACCTCTAGTCAGAGTGTTGTGGAGAAATCCAATAGTAGAAGAATCAACTTGGGAATTAGAAAGTGAAATGCAAGAAAAGTATCCCCATCTATTCGCTTAGATTAGATTCTGGGGACAGAATCCTTTAAGGAGGGTAGATTATGACGACCGAGATTTTTGTGACGTAATTAAGTCAATAAAGTATGATTTATGTGATGTGATTATAAAATATGTGATTTATGTGATGCTTAATTATCCTTATTGTATATTAGCCTCTGGGAACGTAGATAGACGCGCTCCAATTTAAAGAGTCAGCTTCGGAATTAAGCTGTGTTGTCGGGCCGTCAGGTAGAACGGAACCCGTCCTAAAAAGGGATTAAAGTATTTAAAATATGAAATATGTGTTATTATGTGAAATGAATGTTTAAGTGATATATTGCGTTCTAGTGACGTGTCGGTCGATAATAATATAGTAAAGCGTTATTGAAACGTTGAGCGTCGGGTCGTCAGGTAGAACGTGACCCGATACGCGAAAAGAGGAGTAATGATAAAAAGGGAAATTTTTTTATGATCAGACATGAGTTGTCATATGTCAGTATATGTGTTTGCTTGTCTGTATGCGTGATTACATGATCCGTTAATATTTTATGGATTTAAGGGAATCATTTGATTTAGATAAGGTTTATTTAACCTTCGCACATTTTTATAAAATTATCTGAGTAAGGTAAAGGCATGAGACTTGTTTTGTTATCTTTGAAATAGTCCTAGAGACTTTCTAAAAATAATAGACGGATTTATTTTGATGATCATCCATTTTAAATTGATTTTTATGTGATAAAATGCTATTATTAGTACAAACTTGTAAAAATCGTATAAAATCAACCGTATGCTCAAAAGTTTATATGAGTAATGGTTGGAAAGCTAATTTCGAGATCTACGTCTTAAAATTATCACTCACAATAATTTTTGACTTTCCGAGAGGGATAAATTCAATATTTAATTTCTATCTTATTTGAGTAAAAAGAGAAGGTAAATCAAAAATAAAGGGGAATTAGTGAATTACCAAATTACCCATACCCCCTTATTATATATAAACTCATTTTCTTCCCCTTTTTTCTTTTCCACCCGGCCACTTCTTTCTTTTTTTCCATTTTCTCATTCTTCTCTCTTTCTTCTCTATCTCACTCTCGAAGTCTCTCTCTCTCTCTCTCTCTCTCTCTCTCTCTCTCTCTCTCTTCCTCTCGGTACATCTCTCTTCTTCACTTGATTTTTATGGATTCTTCCATAGAACTTCATCCTTGTTCTATATATAAGCTTTGATCCACTTGCATGTGTGGTTTGGTACTTGCATGCGGATGTGTGTGTGTGTGTGTAGGTTCGGTTGTGCCGAGTTCTTGTTTTATAGAATCAAGATGATGTGAATTTGTGATGATCATGTCTTGCATGTGTTTGTTGTTGAGATTTTTAGAAGTAATCGGAGGTTTCGTGGTTGGATACCCTCGAGAGGGCACCACCCGCTACGCCATAGATTGGATTCTGCAACCCCAAAAAACCGTTACTAAAGGCCAAAAAAGCATTGCTAAAGGCCAAAAAAAAGTTATAGTGACTCTTTTTTGGGGTTGCAATTTTAGGCGTTGCAATAGAGTTTTTTGCAACCCCAGGGACATCCTATTGCAACCCTTGGTTATTTGTTACAGAAATATGCTATTGCAACACCAATGGGGTTGCAATAGGACTTGAAAAGTGTTATAACAAGTTTTGGGCTATCAGTGGGCCCCACATGTGGGGTATTGATGCAACCGTTTTGCAACGTTTTTTAATATTTTTTGCAACGTTTTTAATGTTTTTTGCAACATTTTACACTGATTATTAGCAACACTATAAAGACCTATTGCAACGCTTTTAAAAAAAATGCAATGAACTGTTTGTAAATTGGCATACCCATAAATAAGACCATACTACCATCCCACATTACATGTTCATCTCATAAATTCCAAACAATATAATACAAACTGAATTTATAAAATAAATAATCTTGAACTATCAATTCTAGTAGCAGGGTCATGCGCCACATTCAATAGCTTCTTGTGGACAATAACATCTTTTGTTCTCTCAACATTCACGTCTAGCGCATACCTGCAATCCAAATTCATCACATTCTACTCAATACTATTACAGTTTATAGGTAAGCACAAGTGAAATGTAAATGTTATGCATATATAATTATATATATATATATATGAAACCATTTTGAAAAGACCAGCTTCTTGCATACCCCTGCAAAGAACTTTTAGTACCACCAACAAATAAAGGATTAGATATGTTCATTATATATAGATGGAAATCTTCTCCGTTCCCATAATTATTAATTATCTTTATTACCTTCCCAGTTGCCCTTCTCTATTTGAGCCTGATGTAGAATTCATTATTCAACAGCGACTCAATGTTTGTGCCCACATCAATAGTTATAGGCAAGCACCTCAACAGGACATTAACAATTAGCATTCATTCATGAAGAGGGAGAACATACCTCATTCAGCATCTCTCATACCAGATCAAGCTGGCTTATATAACCTTGGTCTGTAGCCAAAAGATATAGCTTACCACCAAACTGCAAATAAGATTTGCAATAAGCAGACAAAGTTGAACATTTTGTTGTTAAATGAGATTTGGCTTATATAATTCTTTCTATGTTGTTATGACCTTCCAACATCACCGGGATTGACTGACAGAAATAGTCTCGAGGTAGGGAACAGAAGAAGCAGTTTTCAGCATCTTGGGAGCCTCTGTCACTATAATACAATTTATGTGGCTCGGTTTTTGGATACCCTCAGACCTCGGTACTAGTATTACAGGTATAAACTCATTGGCATCTATTTTAGAAACACTATTTTTCTAGTTGTGTAATACAATCAAAAGTAAATATTTCGAATTCTTTTTTATCAAATATTTTTATGGATCTATAGACCATTACTCTACCGAATAGAGTTCCAGAAGAATTATGGGTTTTTTATTATAAAAACTCATTTATAATTATGAAATTATATTTTATATATAAAAAATGTGATTCAAAATCTAATGTAGAATTGTGACGTCAAATACAATTTTATAAAATTATCTCTTGAAACCAGAACAAAAATGTTAATTTTAAATTTGATTCTACTATATAATCATTTTTGGATAAATTAGATTTTCCTACATTATATAATGTCATTAATTGTAACACCCCCAGATCCGGGGTCGGGGATCCGGGTCGTCACGGTCTTTCTTTCCACAATATCACTTCACTTAATTAATAATAATAACCTTAAGCTGTGACCCCACACTAACACACACCACAACCCGTTATAGTCTCAGAGATGAAATTCAAATAAGTACAAGTCTTTGAATCCACAATTTAAAAGTTATTACAACCCAAAATGATTACTTGATAAATTTACAGTTAATTGCCATTATCTGCCACAAGTTATAATTATACATAATTTGATTCTCAAAAATAGAATGCCTGATCTACCAATAGATCTACCTCTGCAGCTATAGCAGCCACAACATCATCGGGAAGACGCGGGATGCTTCCCACGCGCTTGCGCTGGGTCTGCTGGAGTCTGGCCATCTTTCCTAACTGTTGTTGTGTGATGAAGAAATAAAGCAAGGGTGAGCAGCAAGCCCACCAAAATAATATATATAATGATTTACAATGTATGAGCCTACTCATAATACTCATGAAAGTCTTGGTCAAAAGAAATGAACCAAGTTTGATATCTTAATGCGATGAAGTCGCAAAATATTCAGTATATATACATATATACTTTTCAAAATATTGGAAGTCCTCTTCCATGCATAATATACACAAAGTCCCAGTGTATAACTGTATAAAAAATATCGTTGCAAGGTGATCTCATATATCTAACCTTGTCTCAACGTTTTTCTGAAAATCTTTGTCATTCATAAGACAATTATTAATTAGATATAAGTTTAAAAGATGAAGTTACAAGATACCCCAATATACTTATATCTTTCCCAATACTACTTGAACTACCACCGTTCAAGTTATAAATTAGCTTCAAAAGTTCATCACATAGATGAGACTATAAGACAAGATTTGAATAGATTAAATCTTTAAAATATTATCAAAATAAAATGAAGTTACGAGATACTTCATTTGATGTAAACATCATTTTGAAAACTTGACCCTGCCAACACTCAACAATCGCCCAACCGTAGCCTTTCCATCGAAGTGCTCTGGGTAGTGTTGCAGAAATTATCCAATTGGATGATGAACTCATTACGGGAGTTTGCCGCGCCAGGAAGACCACTTACGATGATCAGTCGTAGTAGTACAACCCCACCATTTTCTACATGTAGAGGAGAACCTGTCGGATTTACTTGTCAACCGAACACTGAACTCCTAAGGAATGGACCGCCTTAGCGGAACTTCCAGGCCATTTGGGCCAATATAATAAGGCTGGGCCGGCGCTACTCGGCCACTTACGCCACTCCTAGTTCAGATGAAATCCATGACTCTGAAACGTAAAGCTCGTTTCCCCCTTTCCCCAAGTAGAAACTTGTTGATACGGCTCCACCAAGAAGTCGTACCTAGTTGGAAAGGAAAACTCACCGATATTTCCCAGGCGATGCCTGTTAATGGATTAACTTGTTCCAAGAATTTTACTTCCCGAATATTGGGTAAGTAATCAAACACTCTTTTACCAAGACAGCAACCTTGTTGCGAATATAAAACACACCACCGAGCCGGATCCCCCATGTTTTGAGCGAGTATTTAAATCCCCTTTTTAAAAGGAAGATCTTAAATATAAAAATAGTTTTGGGATCCGCTCTAACTTTTGAAAATCATTTTAAAGACTCGAAAACACTTTAAAGAGTGTTTGGAGTAAAACTGATTTGATGAAGTAAATCAGTCCCCAGAATATTTAGAAAATGTCTGAATATTATTATTTAAATAATATTCCCATAAAAAAATAATCTTTATAAAATAATTGAAGTAGAAGTATTAAAACTTATACTTGAAATGAATAGCAAATAATCAAAGATATACTTATACGAAAGTAATATCTTTATTTGAATAATCAAAAATAAGTTTGATTATCGACACCTTATTCTTTAATAAAATAAAGAATATATCTCAGCAAATAATCGGAGTCATAGATCCTCAAATGAATATTCAAATAATATTCAATAAATAAAATAAGCTGAGTCATAATACCTCGAATGAATATTATAAATAATATTCATTAAATAAAATAAAGGAGTCATACATCCTCAAATGAATGTCCAAGTAATATCCAATAAATAATGTAAAGGAGTCATACGCCTTCGAATAATATTCGAAATAATATTCAATAATAAAATAAAGTTAAAGTTATCGAATAAACCTTATTCGATTAATAGTTTTAAAAACTATATCCATATATATATATATAAATAAATATATATATATAATATACTCGGGAACATCGACTCCCGGTTTAGAAATATGCTCACCTTTTATCCCCTATACTAAGGGTATACGCAACTACTTGCTTATTTCTAGCATAGGTATTATGCAACTATAAGCATTGAAATCAACATATAGATAACCAGATTATGAAACAGACATGCATATATACCATATCAGCATGCTCCAATATATCGCAAGAATTTGCTAAATAACCAACATGCATCTATCGCAAGATAATGCATATACAAGTGTATTCATCACAACAACAGTATAACGGATAGAATACTTGCCTGAGCGACTGGGGTTACGAATGGCTCGGGACGAGTCTGGTAACCTATAAACAACAAGTAAGTTGGAATTAAACCAAAGTCACTTGTAAATCTATACTTTAACTAACTTAGACTCTAACGCTTGTTTTGCGCTCACTGATTCGCTTAAGCCACTCGGGTACCCTCGGCTCCACCATTTTTAATAATTTAACCTTTACGAGTTTTAAAGCGATTCCTTCGCGAGTGTCTTACCAACTGCCTAACACACTTACCATAAATGTTTCATACATTAATTAACCCTTTTTGGTCTTTAACCTATGTTTTAAAGTAAGGCGAGGGAAAAAGTTTCGTTCGTGAAACGCCGTTACTTGAAACGGTCGTTTCTCCTAAACCGTAAATCGGAATCGAACGAACTACATATCAAAACGAAGCTCGTAACATGAGCTATCTAAACATGGCAGTGGTCACAATCTAGTAGGGGGTCCTCGGGTCCTAATGCTATGCACAAAACAGTCCAAAGAAAATCGGACGTTACGACGGCTATGTTTACGCGATTTCCCATATTTAAACCATTCAAACCCATTCCAAATCAACCTCAAATCCAACCTCAAATCCATCATACAACAAACATCCATCCTTATCACATCATAACAATCCCAACAAATCCACATTAACCATTTATACTATTCTTTATCATGAATTTAAACTACACTTAAGTTCATTAATCAACAACCAAGATTTACAACTTCAAAAACAACCCAAAACCCATTAATCTCTACATACACAATCATCAAGCCTCTCATGAACTCTAATACTCATTTTATGCTCTTAACTTTCAATAACAAAGCTTGGTTAAGAGATTATACCTTCCTTGGAGAGTGGAGAATCAAGGGGATGGCTTGGAATCATCTTTAAAGCCCTTATCCAAGCTTAATCTAAACAAAACTTCAAGAACACAAATTTTAGTTCTTGAAAACACTATTCACCATCTTCTTTGATGATTTATAGAAAAAGATTGGCTTGGATTTAGAAGCTTAAACTTATAGGAAGTATGTAACTTAACTAGGAGAAGCTAGGATAATTACCTTGCTAAATAATAAGTGGAGGAGCTTGAACTTCCATTTTTTAAGAAGAGAACCCGAGAGCTTCATGAAGAAGAAGAAGAATTTTGTGTTTTGCCTTGTCTTGATTTTTGGTTGGTTGATTTGGTTTTGTTTTTGATTTAGTAAATTACCTTCTTGCCCTTGGATTTGTGTGGTTACAAAGCCACCACACCTCCTCCTTCCCATGTCATGCTTATCTCATCCACATGATGTCATCCTTCCTTCCTTGTCTTCTTTCTATTGGTTGGATGACATCACTCCCATTAATCCCTTTGATTAACTTCCTAATCGTTTGCCTAATGACCGCTGATCTGTTATACGGTTCGCTTAACTTTCGTTCTCGTTTATCGTTTGAAGGATCATACCCGGGATCTTATTACTTAGGTTCCCTTAACCTTTCTCAATACATTGTATTCCTTTTATGATCCTCTCTTATAATCCTTTAATTTAAATCCTTTTTATTCTGTTACCTTATACTCAATTCTCTCCGTATCTTGTGGATTTCCGGGAAAAACCAAAGTGTTCGGAATTGGATTCTGACGATCTTTACATACACTTATATACTTCATAGAGTACTAATAATATCCCATAAGATCAATAACAGAACCCCTACATAGCGTGGCATGAAAAGTTTTCTCGTTCAGCAAAAACACTATTCATAAGGGTTTCAAAATTTCTCAAAAATTGGGGTTATTACAGTCTCCCCTCCTTAAAAGGATTCCGTCCCGGAATCAGATAGAAAACAAATGGGTATACTTTCTTAGTATTGCACTTTCTAACTCTCAAGTCAATTTTCCCACATTGTGGTTCTCCCATCAAACTCTTACTAGTTTGATAACCCTTCTCCTAAGCACTCGTTCCTTTTCACTCTATAACCCTTCCTGGTTGCTCCATATAGGTTACGTCTGGTTGCATGTCTATGCGCTCATATGCCCCTATTTGTCTGGCATCTGAATTACACTTCCTTAACATTAATACGTGGAACACGTTATGAACTTGCTACAGGTTCGGGGGTAGGGCTAGCTCATATGCTAACTTCCCAAACGTCTTAATATATCCAAGGGTCCAACAATTGGTGGACTTAGCTTTCCTTTCTTTCCGAATCTCATCAATCCTTTCCAAGGGATACCTATAACATTACTAGGTCCCCTATTTCGTACTCTTTATCCTTTCGTGTCAAATCAACATACTTATCATGTCCATCTTGGGCTACTACCAGCCGTCCTCTGATTAGATCTATCATATCCTTGGTCCTTTAGACTACTGCGGGTCCGAGCATCTTGCGCTCTACAACTTCATCCTAACATAAGGGAGATCGACATTGTCTTCCCTCAAGGATCTCATAAGGCGACATCTCGATAATGACATATGATCTATTGTCGTAAGATAACTCAATCCGAATTAAGTGATCATTCCAAATTCTTTCAAGTCTATTACACAGACTCTCATCATAGCTTCCAATCATTAGAACTTTTGCTTCTCAATACCCATTCTTTTCCAGTTCGTAATCGCTACTACCTTCCGTTCCTAATATTATACGGGTTATACTTTTGCTTGTTAGCGTTCTATAACCTTTTAATAACCACGTCAACCTTAGTATCACGAATGTGTTTCCATTCCGCATACTACCACCACTTTATTACTCCTTTTTCAGTTGTTTCTATTTTCCAAAGTTTGATTAATCATATAGAAGTAAAGGAATTTGTTGAGAGATCACTATGATCATGAACACTTGTTATATCGCATAGTTAGTACAGAAGGTGGCCAGCCTTTAGTACTTGACAAGCAATTAAACAATAGCTGGTATCCTACTCGGCTTCTATCACACAGATAGATAGTCATTCGGCAATACCTCCCCTTCTGGAAGGGTTGTTCTTCTCAGCTTATATGAAATGAAAAGAAGAGAAAAGAACAAATTGAAGAGAATTGTATATATGAAAAAAAATATATACTGTCACCAAATATCTGGCTTGGAACCTACCTCTGAACTATAGAGGTCTGTCATAGGAGAACGAAACATATATATTTATATCAACATCAAGTGTTATAGCATCGTATTTCACATGCCTAAATATTTTTGCCATTCCGTCCATCATTCTATGGACCCATGCTCTTCCTCGAGCTTATACACAATCACCTTTGAAACTCCCTCGACATCGAAAATTGAATCTGGGATCTCATTCTAGACATCATCGTTACTAGAATTCTATGCTTGCACCGCAACCTTCCTCATATAGTAATACGACTCTCTTTTCATAAGAAGGAATAAATATTCAATTGGTAGATACTCTACTTAATTAGTCTATTAATGATAACTTATACATTACCACGACCCGATTAGTGGTACTCAACCTCAACATCCATTCCAATACAACTCTCACGGTTGTAATCAGCTCACCACTCGCAGAATCATTGCTGCATTACTATGGTCCACTACTAACCTACTGTAGTCATTCATTTTCCATGAAGTCTTAATAGCTAACCATACGGAGTCCATACATGTCGTATCAAATTCTCCTAAGGAGTTAACATAACCACCAATCACAATTCATGAAGAACACTCCAAACTCTGACGTACTTTCATGACATGAAGCAGATAAAAGTGCAGAAGAGTTTCAATCAAAGCAACGATAGCAGGTTAATACCATTCTTAATCATACGCCCTAAATAGAAGAATTAACTCAAGGGTTCATCTAGTCCTTTTTGAAACATGGTCCTGGATTATTCTCAAGATAGGACCTTCTAAGATAGATAGCCCGATCATGGCGATTACACGAATTAAACCTTTACCAACTACTATTACGGTTGGGTATTGCACAGTCATCAGAAGGAATGTCAATCTTCCAAACCATAATACAACCTTCACAGTTTTAACCATCATCACTGTATTCTTTTGGCACACGCGCCTATAATTATCCACTTACCCTTAAAGTGTCGGCCACCTCTTTGGCCTTTCCTGATAGTAAAATTTCCTTACAGTCAATGTCATTTTAACCACCTCCAAATAAATTTTCTACCTTATTTCCGATCACTGATTGAGTGAAGATGTTTTCCTTAAAATCAGATGGGAAAAAAAATATCACCATTTTTCCATAAGTTATTGCCTCAATCTTTAGAGGTTAATCACTGTCACGACTGACTCTCAATCATACTTAGAACATCTTTTATCTTAGGTCCTAATTGCCCTGAACAATTTCGACCTTTACTGGTTCGATCCATACTTTCTCGTGGTTTAACACGTGCCCCACTTGGCATCATTATAATTATGTCATATTTCCTTTATCAACATTTTTATTCTTGAGAATTTTGAATATTACCTTTCTCCTTGTAAAACCTCTAAGGTTATCCTTCAATCGTTCCTCCTGTATTCCCTAGATACAGGGCATATCAAAATACCATTCACTATTACTAGAACCATTGTCTATATACATCTGAAAAATTTCTCCACTAATTCTTAAAGGTTATTGTTACCTTAATCCTTTCCAATTCATACTGTCAAAACTTATACTATCCCTATTAAGGGTGAAATGCCAACCTTTATGCATTCCCCTAGGATTCATTTTAAGTTACCGATGTTCTATCCTTAATTCCACCTTTGAAAAGGTACATGCATCCATCCATGGATAAATAAAGTCATATATCCCTGATAAGGGTATCTTATTCAATCATTCCCACCTCGATAGTATATTCCTAATTTCACAATAACATCTGTATACAAAATGAGGTTAATCAAAATGGCCTCCAAAAGATAACAACGGTTATCCTCTTTTCTTGCCTAATCTGGTAACGATAACATGGATGTTCTGGAAGATATTGGTCGTGTTCAACGTGAACCTCTTCTTAATAATTCCTTATTTACTTTTGTTGTTTATCTCAACAGTCATCTCAATGTTGGGATATCTTTCATACCTGGCGTCTCCCTTTCTGGGTATCAAGCCACCGGTCTTACATTTCCCATTCTTGAAGGTCACTTCCTTCATCCAATTTTCTTAATTTCTTACTTTCTTGTCTCCTCAGTCTATCCGCGTCTCATTATTTATCCTTCGAATTATCTCAAGGTTTCCTCGAATCTTCCCAACTTACAGGGGATAAACTATATGCATCTCTTATGCCTTCAACCGTCAACTTTAACTCATGGTGAATCACCCTCATCCTGACGATCATATACTTTTCTATTTCTATTAATAGGAGTCTTTAGGGTTTCCTCATACCCAACTCCCTTATCATTCCTCAAACTCTGTTGCCTTTTTATTCCTTTCCACTTCAATTCCTTTTTATTTTCCTTTCTCTTATCATTATTTCATGAACCAACACAACATAAGCATTGATTTCAAATATCCCGTCATTCTGGATTCGCGTCTTCAGAACGAATCTTGACAACTTTTACAACTTAGATTCATAATTTATCATACTCGTCTGCCTTTGTTCTGACTCTAAAGCTTTACACTATCTCCTTATCTTTGGGAATTACTTTCCCGAAAACAATTGACTGGACTTAAATCAGTTTATTATAATCTCTTGCTCCGTGCCTTCCTTGGCCTTTCACCAGCAGGTGGTCTCTCTCTTAGGAGGGTGAGTGATAAAAACAGTCTTTTGTGATTCGTCAATCATTTAGAATCTCAAATGATTCCTATATTTCCTTTAGCCAGGCTCTTGCCTCGACTAGGTCAACCTGTTCCTTGGAACTCTGAGAGCTTAACGATTTAAAGGTCATGAAAGAATTTCCTGCCGCATTGTCCCCTCAGGGTGGTGGTTGGGTATAATAGTCTAAGTTCTGTCTAGATAGGTCCATGAATTGCCGTATAGGAGTACCGTCTCGGTTCTCCTTTCCTTACTCGACTTTCTATTTCCTTAGTATGAAATGTTTCATCCTACTCCCCATAATTGGGGTCATCTTTTAATTTAAAATCCTCATTTTCCTCTCCATTATGTCATGGGTTCCTTCTATCTTGATGGCGACCTCCCTGACTATCACGTTCAGGGTTTGCTCTTTCCACAATATCAACATCATCCGGTCCTGCATTAGGACACTCTATCGGATCCACAATCCGATCTCCAATTAGTAATAAAATATCATCGCGATGTTGCTCCTCAACATCAGGGTTCGGAGTCCCGCTACCATATACGATAACGAACTACGCTCCTATCACGATATTTATAAGGGTTCCCATAAGGGTTTTAACTGTCAGTACTACGTTAGGTAGCCCGACTATGAACTTGGCAAGAGTTCTTATTATCTTTGTGAACTTATTATCTTAACGTCCCATCATCTCTGAGGTTTATAACGCTTAGCTCTGATACCATTTCTGTAACACCCCCAGATCCGGGGTCGGGGATCCGGGTCGTCACGGTCTTTCTTTCCACAATATCACTTCACTTAATTAATAATAATAACCTTAAGCTGTGACCCCACACTAACACACACCACAACCCGTTATAGTCTCAGAGATGAAATTCAAATAAGTACAAGTCTTTGAATCCACAATTTAAAAGTTATTACAACCCAAAATGATTACTTGATAAATTTACAGTTAATTGCCATTATCTGCCACAAGTTATAATTATACATAATTTGATTCTCAAAAATAGAATGCCTGATCTACCAATAGATCTACCTCTGCAGCTATAGCAGCCACAACATCATCGGGAAGACGCGGGATGCTTCCCACGCGCTTGCGCTGGGTCTGCTGGAGTCTGGCCATCTTTCCTAACTGTTGTTGTGTGATGAAGAAATAAAGCAAGGGTGAGCAGCAAGCCCACCAAAATAATATATATAATGATTTACAATGTATGAGCCTACTCATAATACTCATGAAAGTCTTGGTCAAAAGAAATGAACCAAGTTTGATATCTTAATGCGATGAAGTCGCAAAATATTCAGTATATATACATATATACTTTTCAAAATATTGGAAGTCCTCTTCCATGCATAATATACACAAAGTCCCAGTGTATAACTGTATAAAAAATATCGTTGCAAGGTGATCTCATATATCTAACCTTGTCTCAACGTTTTTCTGAAAATCTTTGTCATTCATAAGACAATTATTAATTAGATATAAGTTTAAAAGATGAAGTTACAAGATACCCCAATATACTTATATCTTTCCCAATACTACTTGAACTACCACCGTTCAAGTTATAAATTAGCTTCAAAAGTTCATCACATAGATGAGACTATAAGACAAGATTTGAATAGATTAAATCTTTAAAATATTATCAAAATAAAATGAAGTTACGAGATACTTCATTTGATGTAAACATCATTTTGAAAACTTGACCCTGCCAACACTCAACAATCGCCCAACCGTAGCCTTTCCATCGAAGTGCTCTGGGTAGTGTTGCAGAAATTATCCAATTGGATGATGAACTCATTACGGGAGTTTGCCGCGCCAGGAAGACCACTTACGATGATCAGTCGTAGTAGTACAACCCCACCATTTTCTACATGTAGAGGAGAACCTGTCGGATTTACTTGTCAACCGAACACTGAACTCCTAAGGAATGGACCGCCTTAGCGGAACTTCCAGGCCATTTGGGCCAATATAATAAGGCTGGGCCGGCGCTACTCGGCCACTTACGCCACTCCTAGTTCAGATGAAATCCATGACTCTGAAACGTAAAGCTCGTTTCCCCCTTTCCCCAAGTAGAAACTTGTTGATACGGCTCCACCAAGAAGTCGTACCTAGTTGGAAAGGAAAACTCACCGATATTTCCCAGGCGATGCCTGTTAATGGATTAACTTGTTCCAAGAATTTTACTTCCCGAATATTGGGTAAGTAATCAAACACTCTTTTACCAAGACAGCAACCTTGTTGCGAATATAAAACACACCACCGAGCCGGATCCCCCATGTTTTGAGCGAGTATTTAAATCCCCTTTTTAAAAGGAAGATCTTAAATATAAAAATAGTTTTGGGATCCGCTCTAACTTTTGAAAATCATTTTAAAGACTCGAAAACACTTTAAAGAGTGTTTGGAGTAAAACTGATTTGATGAAGTAAATCAGTCCCCAGAATATTTAGAAAATGTCTGAATATTATTATTTAAATAATATTCCCATAAAAAAATAATCTTTATAAAATAATTGAAGTAGAAGTATTAAAACTTATACTTGAAATGAATAGCAAATAATCAAAGATATACTTATACGAAAGTAATATCTTTATTTGAATAATCAAAAATAAGTTTGATTATCGACACCTTATTCTTTAATAAAATAAAGAATATATCTCAGCAAATAATCGGAGTCATAGATCCTCAAATGAATATTCAAATAATATTCAATAAATAAAATAAGCTGAGTCATAATACCTCGAATGAATATTATAAATAATATTCATTAAATAAAATAAAGGAGTCATACATCCTCAAATGAATGTCCAAGTAATATCCAATAAATAATGTAAAGGAGTCATACGCCTTCGAATAATATTCGAAATAATATTCAATAATAAAATAAAGTTAAAGTTATCGAATAAACCTTATTCGATTAATAGTTTTAAAAACTATATCCATATATATATATATAAATAAATATATATATATAATATACTCGGGAACATCGACTCCCGGTTTAGAAATATGCTCACCTTTTATCCCCTATACTAAGGGTATACGCAACTACTTGCTTATTTCTAGCATAGGTATTATGCAACTATAAGCATTGAAATCAACATATAGATAACCAGATTATGAAACAGACATGCATATATACCATATCAGCATGCTCCAATATATCGCAAGAATTTGCTAAATAACCAACATGCATCTATCGCAAGATAATGCATATACAAGTGTATTCATCACAACAACAGTATAACGGATAGAATACTTGCCTGAGCGACTGGGGTTACGAATGGCTCGGGACGAGTCTGGTAACCTATAAACAACAAGTAAGTTGGAATTAAACCAAAGTCACTTGTAAATCTATACTTTAACTAACTTAGACTCTAACGCTTGTTTTGCGCTCACTGATTCGCTTAAGCCACTCGGGTACCCTCGGCTCCACCATTTTTAATAATTTAACCTTTACGAGTTTTAAAGCGATTCCTTCGCGAGTGTCTTACCAACTGCCTAACACACTTACCATAAATGTTTCATACATTAATTAACCCTTTTTGGTCTTTAACCTATGTTTTAAAGTAAGGCGAGGGAAAAAGTTTCGTTCGTGAAACGCCGTTACTTGAAACGGTCGTTTCTCCTAAACCGTAAATCGGAATCGAACGAACTACATATCAAAACGAAGCTCGTAACATGAGCTATCTAAACATGGCAGTGGTCACAATCTAGTAGGGGGTCCTCGGGTCCTAATGCTATGCACAAAACAGTCCAAAGAAAATCGGACGTTACGACGGCTATGTTTACGCGATTTCCCATATTTAAACCATTCAAACCCATTCCAAATCAACCTCAAATCCAACCTCAAATCCATCATACAACAAACATCCATCCTTATCACATCATAACAATCCCAACAAATCCACATTAACCATTTATACTATTCTTTATCATGAATTTAAACTACACTTAAGTTCATTAATCAACAACCAAGATTTACAACTTCAAAAACAACCCAAAACCCATTAATCTCTACATACACAATCATCAAGCCTCTCATGAACTCTAATACTCATTTTATGCTCTTAACTTTCAATAACAAAGCTTGGTTAAGAGATTATACCTTCCTTGGAGAGTGGAGAATCAAGGGGATGGCTTGGAATCATCTTTAAAGCCCTTATCCAAGCTTAATCTAAACAAAACTTCAAGAACACAAATTTTAGTTCTTGAAAACACTATTCACCATCTTCTTTGATGATTTATAGAAAAAGATTGGCTTGGATTTAGAAGCTTAAACTTATAGGAAGTATGTAACTTAACTAGGAGAAGCTAGGATAATTACCTTGCTAAATAATAAGTGGAGGAGCTTGAACTTCCATTTTTTAAGAAGAGAACCCGAGAGCTTTATGAAGAAGAAGAAGAATTTTGTGTTTTGCCTTGTCTTGATTTTTGGTTGGTTGATTTGGTTTTGTTTTTGATTTAGTAAATTACCTTCTTGCCCTTGGATTTGTGTGGTTACAAAGCCACCACACCTCCTCCTTCCCATGTCATGCTTATCTCATCCACATGATGTCATCCTTCCTTCCTTGTCTTCTTTCTATTGGTTGGATGACATCACTCCCATTAATCCCTTTGATTAACTTCCTAATCGTTTGCCTAATGACCGCTGATCTGTTATACGGTTCGCTTAACTTTCGTTCTCGTTTATCGTTTGAAGGATCATACCCGGGATCTTATTACTTAGGTTCCCTTAACCTTTCTCAATACATTGTATTCCTTTTATGATCCTCTCTTATAATCCTTTAATTTAAATCCTTTTTATTCTGTTACCTTATACTCAATTCTCTCCGTATCTTGTGGATTTCCGGGAAAAACCAAAGTGTTCGGAATTGGATTCTGACGATCTTTACATACACTTATATACTTCATAGAGTACTAATAATATCCCATAAGATCAATAACAGAACCCCTACATAGCGTGGCATGAAAAGTTTTCTCGTTCAGCAAAAACACTATTCATAAGGGTTTCAAAATTTCTCAAAAATTGGGGTTATTACATTAATTTTAAATGATTATTATGAAAAGAGAAAAGTTATGTTATTTCATTTTTAATATACTAATTAAAATTTATACTTATATTTTTATAATACAATTTTTTCTGAAATATCAAATCCAAAGAAGCACATTAATAGTAAATAAGCCTGACAACACAATATATAAAAAAAACACAGAGCATTTTGTTTCAAAAGAGAGAATTATATGGTGACCTCATTCAGCATCTCCCATACCAGAGATTATCCAGCTTGCTCTGAAGTTCAGATTATCCCTGGGAAGAAATAAAAGAAATTAACTTAGTTCTATTATCCTAACACCTTCTTCAGTTTATTTAGCTGATAGAGATGCTATGAAGCATACCATATTATGTCATCAACTGTGTCATTAGCTAGCAGATAATATATATTGACTGATGAAAGCTGACAGAACGAAACAAAAATAATGAGAGCACTAGTAAGATGAAAAAGACAAGAAAATAATACATAATAGTTTGATAAAACTTAAAAGAATGAAATCAGAACCAAAACAATATTTCTAATTGATAGCTGAAGGCCAGATGTTCATGAAACACCAGAAAAAAGGGAATTAAGTCCCCTAACTATAAACAAAAATATAAGACTGTTTTGACTGTCAGCTAGCAATAATTCAGTTGTAAAATGTGGAGATTCCAAAAACTTTAATAGTTTTGCAGAAAGATCTTCCCGAAGAAGCAGTTGAGTAGTAATTAGAAACTACATCAGTGCATGTAACCTTAATTTCAGAACACCTTGTTTGCTAAGACTCGCCTTCTTTGCAGTGCTTTTTCTAAAAAATGGTATATTAAGGATATCACAAAAAGCGCCAGTTTGTCTCTGAAACACTTATCAATCCTCTCCTTCACTTTAATCCTCTGCTTTTTCTGATGAAGGTGGTCAAACAATTTACTAAACAAGTAACACTACACCAATTGAACCTCAAAATAGACATCTATATTAAACTTAAGTAAGAATTCCAAGCCAAGCCAAAAAAATACAAAGTGACTCCTCCATATGTCCATCTGATACTAAACCGACCAGACATATCTATAATCTTAGCAATAAAAAATATACAACTTCTCTGGAGCATACCTCATTTGCATCCCACACAAAGACAGAAAACAAACCAAAGTTTGAAAGGGTCAAACTTTTACATGTAGATGGTAGTATATAATCTACAGGAAAAAAAATCTCAAATTATTTTCATAAGAAAATGAGACACGGAGAGGTTTTTGGTTACAGTACAACTTTTATTATAAAACCCTGCTTTTATCTCAACTCTATAATATATAAACCAACTACAAATATTCAGTATAAGCAATCGGATACTTAGATAGGTAGGAATATTTTAAAGTTACAGAAACATGATATGAAGGCACAATCAATATTGTTACATACATACATACAAAAACTGAAACTATACCAAAAACATTACCTTTGCAAAACAAATTAATGAAATTTGCAAGAAATAAGAAATTCATCAAGTAGTGCCAAAACTAATGAATTTCGATGACAATCAAACAAACTACACTAAAGCAATCTTAAGCATCATAAATCATAAAAAAATATTAAAAGCATACCATTCGGAATGTCCTTAAGCGGAATCCCTTTCCCCTGCATTTCCACAAAAGAAACTCAAATCAATTACTCAGGACTAATAAAATAATCCGTAAACTTAATAAATCCAAACAATCACTAAATTCAATCAACACAGCTTTCCCAGCAGAGTTTTTCAAATCAGGAGCATAGGTGGTGTAAACAACTTATTTTCCCAAACTCATAGCAGGCTACATTCACCTTTTTTTGAGACACGTATGCTTTAGATGAACAGTCAAGAACTATGCGTGTTTACTTGAAAAGTAATTGAAACACAAATACTGAAATTATCACTATAAAACAGTCAAGAAATCAATTTGAATCGAACTTTAGGATCTAGGGTTTCAAGAAATAAGCTCAAATCAAGGGCTTTTAACATATGATACACATAACATCGTCTATAATACAAAATAAACGCCAATTGATCCAAAAATCATCGATTAATTTAGAATCGAAGCGATTAAAGAACTAGAGTTTATGAATTTTTCAATATGGGACTAGAAAAGATGATTTGAGGATTGAAATAGATGAAATCGTGGCCAAAGAACACAAATATGGCTACATTTTTTATCGAGGTTGAATGGTTTGGACGGAAATGGCAAAAATAGAGAGAGGGCGAGACAGAGAAAGAGATAGAGAGAGAATGTGAGAGACAGAGACAGAGAGGGAAGGAGAGAGACGAAGAAAGAGAATAAACCCCTTAATTCAACTTTTTCTCTTTTGTTAAATTTCAAACCCCGCTTCTTAATTTTCAACCCTGCCCCTATCTCAAATCTCGGCGCAAGTTTTATTTAAAATAAACACCAGACCCAACTTTTTTTTTCAAATTTAAATTATTAATTTTTTTTCTTTTAATAAATATTTTTTAACATTTAACTATAAAAAACTAAATAAATTCAACAATATATATATTGTAAATCACTCCACTAGTGACTTTATAGAACTTTCAAGTGATCAATATATTATAAATTACTCCACTAATATTATTAACTTTAATAAATAAATAAAATATATTTTTCAATTATTAACTCATTTGTATGTAAATAATTATTAACTAGTCAAATTAAAAAAAAATCATCTTTAATTTTTATATATATGTCATTTAATTTGGTAACACATTTTGACTATACCGAGACATCAAAAAATAGGGGTTGCGATAGACATGGGTTTAGAAGGCTATTATTACACTTTTGTTTGCAACCCCAGTGTGAATGGTTGCAGAATCCAATCTATGGCGTAGTGACCGTGAAGCCACCGCCACCGGTGATGAACTCCGGTGAACCGGTGGTGAGTGATGATGTAATCACTGAGCTCTACCACACCAGAAAACTCATTTTTGATTGTTGCATGTGTTATTCTTGAAAAACCCGAATGAGTCCTTGATTTTTAGAAAAATAAATGTGATTGTTCTTGATGAAATGACTTGTTCATGCATGTTCTTAGTGGTAAATAAAAGATTTGACTAGTTGAGGATTTAGAGAATCAAAATAGAAGTTGCAAGTATTGTTTTGATTGAAAACCGAATGGTTCTTGTTTATTAAGTTGGTTTTATGATGAAAATAAGTTGTTGATTGATAAAAGGATTTTTATGATTGTTTTAAAAGTATTTGGACTTGTGTAATTAATTTGGATGCTAGAGAAATCAAATTTGAGGGTTGCATATTGAGGTTTTGGTTCGGCCTTTGTACTAATAAAAAGGGAATTGGATTTTGTGACTTGATCTTGGTGTAAACTATGTTTAAATGAGATTGCATGTTGGTTTAAAAGAAGAATTAGTGATGCATGTCATTGTTTGGTTCTTGAGTTGTGATTTATGGTTATAGCCGAATGAAAAATGAGTCTAAAAGAGATTGGTTTGATACTAAGTGAATGCATGCATGATTAATTAGGAAAATTTGATTAGGGTTTGAATCATTAAGTGGTGTTTTGATGTGTAATTCGGAAATTGTGGTTAAAATGAGTGTGTGATTTAATTAAGAGATGAACTTGAATTGCATGTAAGCATATATGTATGGTTATGGTTCGAATTTTGTTGATTAAAGAAAAATGATTCTTTAAAGGTTTTTGAATGAGTTATGTGTTTATGTGAACTTAGTAAGTATTTGGTTGATTTTGTGGTTGGTATTTGCAATAAGGCCGAATAGGCCCTAAGAGTTAAAGATCAAAACTTGGTTTTTGATAATCGAAAGAATGATTAGGTATGTATATGTAAATGTCTATGGATTTGATTGTTTGATTATAGTATGTGGTTCGAATTAAGGAATAAAAGAAAAGGGAACTAAGTTGATTGATTTTAAAAGCTATAAGTGATAGTTATAGTTGTAAAGATTTAGTGGTGTACAAATCGTTTGATTTAAAGAATAGTCGAGATTAAAGCAAGTATAAGTTGATTATTGAGTATTTATAAAGGCTACGAGAAAAGTATGTGTTATGTCATATGTGCATGTGTGTATATAAGCTATATTCGTATAGTTCGAGTTAAAAGTATAGTCGGGCTATCGTATTGAGTGAACGTTCTGGGAACGAGAGTTGAGAATCTAATTAAGGTTTTGGTTTTGATTGTAGATTCGGAGCGTGAGGGCATTCAGGCTAGGATAGGGAAAGGTATACTAGGTGGCAGTAGTTCAACCTTCAGGAAAGCGAATTCAGGCAAGTAACTCTAATTACTTTTGTAAATGGTTATAGGGAGGATATTGTTCATGCCATGTAGAGTATTGAACTGTTAAAAGAATGAACCCCTGTTATTGATTTGAGATACCCTGTCTTTGATCTTGTAAAACTGTTATTGATAAGCTTATTGATTCAACCCTTTAGTAACCTATCTTTCTTGTTCAAATTATTTGTTATACCATGAACTGTTATAAACCCTATAAGTACCTTTACAAATCCCTTGTAATGATGTTACATTCCTTGATCATCATATTCCCTACTGATCATCGAAACAGTTTTGATTATTCTAACTTAAGTACCTTGTTATCATTGATTCAAAGACCCCTAGAATTGTACCTTCTTATCCTTGATTCATTTCCTTAACTTTGATTTCTTGAAATTGAATCTAAGAATGAGTTTCGACTTGAAAGAGTCCGAATGATTTCATATTCTTGGTAATGATATAATGAATTTAGAAAACCTATTTTTTTCCCACACAAGGTTTTCCAAATGAATTTCTGATGGATTGGATTGGGACGTAAGAGGCTAGTGGGACTAGTTCAGTCATAGTAAGAGGCTAGCGGAGCTAGTCCAGTTTAAGGCTGAAATTATACCATTTGGTACCTTAAAGACCGGATGGAGGTCTATACGGGATGACCACCCGTATCATAATGAAATGAAAGATAAAGTGGTCCAATCAAGGGTTCCATATTCATTTTAAGAAGGAATTGAAATTTCCTACTCAGTAATTGATTCTTTGAAAATGAAAAAGGTTATATTGCTTTGATAAGAGTTGATTGTGATATTGTGAAGCTTATAGTTCATGAACCCTGACTTTAATTCTGTTGATCATATAATTGATTCCATATAATGAAAAGATTGTCGCTTTCCATTTGAAAGATCTGTTTTGATCCTTTAATGATTTGTGATGAATGTCGGCTTTCCCCTGCTTTGAGCCTTGTTCATTGAAAGCCTAAAAATTTCCTTCATAACCCGAAAGATATAAATCTGCCACCTAGATGTGATAAAGTAGAATGCCCTAAGATTGATAAAGTATATTGTGGGTTTTACATCGTAGAACTGCTTTATAGTTACTTGTTGAGTTTTATACTCATATGTTTTGTTTTAATCTAACCATGGAAGTTAAGCAAGAAGATGGCCAGGCTTAGGCGCACTGCTCGTAAGAGCTTACCTGGTGGTCCCTATCGTGTTGAGGGCTTCCGGTTTCCAGAGCAGGTAGTAGTGTCTTTGATTGAGCAAGCGCTTAGCCAGAGAGTTGTAAAGATACAATGGGTTATCTGTCGGTTCCAAGCCGGGATCGACAATGTATATTTAAATTTATTTTGGGGTTGTAAGTTATATTTTATGATTGGTAGTTGTAATCTTGTCTCATACTTTATCATGTTTGATCCTGTTAGTAGGTAATCGGGGTTTATGCTTATTTAATTAGTAGATTAGAGGTGTGTGGATCCTCATTTCCTAACCCCGAGATTGAGGGCGTCACATGTCAAATGAATGATTTTTAAAATGGGATAGGTACAAGAGTTTTGAAAACTGGATAAAATGATCAGATATAGGATACATAGGGGCCAGAGTGGCCTAGTAAGGTGGCGTAAGAGGCTAACTAGGTTGCGCGCACTACATAACTGATTAGTCCAGCAGATCAAAGACCTAGCTAGTCTCTAAGTTCCGGAATAGGTGTATGGGATGGCAGTTGGAGCCATCTGGTATTGATAGCCTGATCAGTTGTTTTCACATATTCGTTAAGTATCTGATTTGGCTTTGTTATTCCCGTAAAGGAATAAGTGATTGGTACAGTTGAATAATAAATGTGAATAACATGCTAAAATTAGACTCTGGTACTTACACAGCACACAACTACGTTTGTTTTATAACGAGCATGCTAGTCAATAATATCCAGTTACATCAGTTTTCATATTTTTTATTGTTGTTCGAAATGATTTACAGATTACAGATTTCATGTTGATTTATAATTCTGTTCCTCTAACTGTTTATCTTGATATTCATATATTGGTACTGCTGAGCGATTATGCTCACCCTTGTAACCTGTTATATATATATATATATATATATATATATATATATATATATCGCAGATGCCTAGAAGATCAGACCTTGGCAGAACTGTGTCTCAATGTTGTCCAATACTGGTGGCTTTGGCAAAGTAATTTCTGGAACTATTACTTGACTTATTTGAACATTTATCACATGCTCCCCCTCACTGGTTTGCCCTCCTTGACTAACTGGGATGATTGAGTCTTTCTCCCCATTTTTGTTATCATCAAGTAGAGTGGAGGTGGAAGTTTGTACAGCCACCAGCTTTTGTAGCAACTGAGTTTGTTGTGCTTGATGTAGATGAAAAGCTGTGAGAGAAGCTTCAACTGCTTTCAGTCTAGTGTCCAGGGAATCCACTTTAGTTGCAAGATTTGAATTCTTCCTCAACTGTCTGTTGATGTCAAGCACTGTTGTATCTAGGAATTTAGCATCCAATCTTTCAGAGACATCCTTCTTGTTTTGGTTAATCTCAGTTTTGATTGAAGTGACATCTTGATTGTGTTGAAAGAGCTTGTATTTGATGTAGTTATAGAGAGTTGAGGTGTGCTTGTAGAAAGCTTCTTGGTGCTAGCATTAGTAGTGGTTTGAAGAGCAGCGTGTGTCTGTTAGATGATGTGAAAAAGAGTTGTCTTGAAATATTGCTCATCACACTCTTTAGAAAACACCCAAGGTGGAATGTTTGATCTAGAGCTAGGGCCTGCTTCTCCCCCTATGTCCATGAACTCTTCATCATCACCATCTTCATCTCCAAAGAACTCTTCAAACTCACCAGTTTCATAGTCAACATCATCACCAGCTTTAGGTGGCATGGCTGTGATGGCATCCTTTACTCTTTGCATTGAAGCAGTTGTATGCCCCAAGTTAAGCATCTTTTATGCAGCCACATTGTCCTGTGTAGCTAGAACTTGATATGCTGCCACAGGGTGAGTAAATGCCTCAGCTTCAAAAGAAATAGAGTCTAAAACAGCTTGATATTCTTGCTAAATTAGTTATCTCTTGTCAACCTCATTGACATCCATTAACTCACTTACAATGGGCTCTTCCCATTCAATTATACCTGCTTTTCTCTCATTTTCTCTTTGTTCTTGCATCAAGGGCTCCCCTTGGCTCACCACCCTCACATCCTCACCTTCACCTACTAAGGTGGAACTCCTCTCACTCTCTTTTGCCAGGCTGGAAGAAATAGCCTGCACTGGTTCACTCCTTTCCTCTCCTTTTTCCTGAGAGCAACTCAGCCTCTCACTCAATTCACTCCCTTCCCTCAGTCCTAAGAGTGATTGTACAACTACTAACTCATCTACACTTGTAACAATTGTTGAAATTTCAGTGTGTGTATAGAGTACCAACGGATGAGGAACATCCATCGGGGCAGTAGTTAGGATAGCCGACGGATGACTGCTGTTAGGCACATCCATCAGGATACAATCACTAACCGACGGATGAACAATATCCACCGGAATAGAAGAAATGAATGAGTTTGGAGTGGATACTACTGTTGCATCTGTGGTGATTGATTTGAGATTTTGCACAAATGTTTCAGTAGACTCAGAAAGAAATGGCAATTGAGCCAACAAATCATTTAAAAGATGATGCTCACTTGCTTGGATTTTTGGCTTCTCTAAGAGAGTTAAAGATGGAGAATTTGGAAGTGATGTATGAATCATATCTACATCCGGTGAGTGTTTGGGTAAATTTGGTGTATTAGGTGCTTCTATGATTAAAGAATTTGGCTGTGACTCCACATTTATTGGAGCCACATCAAGCTGACCTTGTGATGGTGCACGTACTGAGTCATTGAATGCAGTAGGCACTGTGTGTGCACCCTGTGTATCCCCAGTTGGTTTAGATTTTTTCTTTCTAGCATATGTTTGGGGTGAGCTAGTGTCCCTTACCCTCTTGGCCTGTGTTCTTGGCTGAGAGCTTTGTTCAATAGTTACATCCTTTTAGGATGATGCAACTAGCAATGAGCTTAAGTCTTTTTAAGCACTGTAGTTTGTTGGGAAACTGCAGTGTGGCTAGGCTAGGAAACACTCACCTCTTCAACCTTATCCTTAGGGCTTCTTTGATGTTCACCCTGTCCCTCACCTAACTCACTCACCTTCACACTCCCCTCTTGGTGTTTGGTAGATTTTGCAACTGGTTTCTTTTGAGAGAAACCATAGGGGGTTTTCTTTGATTTGGATTTTGAATTTTTTGTTTTGGTGAATTGGGTAGGCATCTGTTTGGTCATTGACACATATGCCATAGTCATACTCAAAGGCAAAGAAATTTGGGAGGTTGGAATGGTAGAGACAGTGGTGCTTACCTCACTTACCTGAGGGCCCTCCATAATTAGAAAATAGAGAAGGGGCACCTCATTGTGATAACTTGCTCTGTTAAGATCTGCAAGCACTCTCCTTTCTTGAACCCAACAATCCAGTTTGTTGGTTGGGTTCTCAATAACAGTATCCTCAACAAAATGGTTAGCAAGAATCATAAAAAATCTAGCATAATAGATATTTTTAGTTCTCTTTTTAATTTCCCCTAACTTGTAACCTAACTCAAACATGATCATGCCACTGAAATTATGGTACTTATCAGTAACTAGCTTATAAAGCATGTTAAGCATGGCAGTGTTGACAGAATCAAAGTTACTTATCTTACCAGAAAACACTTTGGTAACTACATCACATAGATAACTCCATTATTTTCTAAGACCTAGCCTTCTAATCTCACTTAACTTAGTGGTAGAAAGAGCAAAGCCAATAGAGTTAAGCATTGTAATGCCCCCAAATCCGGGGTCCAGGGATTTGGTCGTCACTATGTGTTGGATTTTAAACGCAGCGGGGCATGGCAAAACACTTTTACACATACAAAAATCCAAATAAAAGCATACAGATCATGAATAAAAATTCGAGGGATCGAATCTAACCTTTAAAATTACATCGGAGACAACGATCAGAGATCCTTAGCAGTTACTCCTCAAGTGTGAAGCACTCCACCGGTATCCACCAAGAAAACGATGTTAAGGAGGAGGAAGGAGGTGGAGAGAATTGGGTTTTCCAAACTTTTTGGGTTTTCGGGTTCGATGTGGGTTAGAATAAAATAGGGTCTATAATAGTGTATTTATAGGCAAAATTTTCAGCTGAAATTTTCCCATAAATAATATTATTATTATTATCCCATTTATTATTCTCATTAATAATTAAAACACCTTTTAATTATTAATCCTTTTTCTAAACACTTTAGAAATAATTCTCTCTCTTGATTTAATTTCCAAAAATTAAATCCTTAATTAATAATATTAAGAACTTTTCTTAATTAATTTATAATCAATTAAATCTCATTTAATCAATTATTAAATTTGCCAATTAATTATTTATTTCATAAATAAATAATTATTAGCCATTATTAATTAATTCCTCCACCATTAAATCATTCTCTTTTTATGGTGTGACCCTGTAGGTTCAATATTTAGCCGGTAGTAGAAATAAATAATAATAAAACTATTTTATCATTATTTATATAAATTCTCTAATTTATTAAATATGATTAATTAATTAATCATATTTATTCTACATCGTGAGTGATGCTTCTCAACATATCGCGACTATCCGGATAATATGAATTCACTGCTTAGAATACCAAGAACCTGTCAGTGAATAGTTACCGTACAATAAACTCCTTCTACCCTACAATATCCCGATTAAATACAAGGCATGGATCTCGTGTCAAGCCTATCTAATTCAATCACTTGCTTACCATTTACTATGCGTAGTTCTATGCAAATTAGAAACTCCTTTCTAATTTCATTCACTCTGACCAGAGATTCCTGAACTAGCATAAGTGGATCAGCCTTGAACATTCGCTTCCTTCACTGGAAGGGGTAGATCCTTTATTGATCATACACTATCTTCGTGTACAAATTCCTATACCCAGAAGAGCCCTAATAATTGTCCCTGGAGACTAAGAACTAAACTAAAGCATAGTTAAGTGTACACAAGATGACTATGATGACCTCAAGTCCAAGGATACCTGTACAACTATCACTAAGCGAACAATTGCTGACACGTGAGTGAACTCCATCAGTTGTTCAGCTAGGCGAGTCATGTTCAGTGAACTTATTCTATAATAAGCACCTACATACTAGCTATAGTGTCACCACACAAATGTCTATGAGAACAGACATCCTTCATAATGAAGCAAGCATAGTATGTACCGATCTTTGCGGATTATTAATTACCAGTTAGTAATCCTATGACCAGGAACTATTTAAGTTTAGAGTTATCATCTTTTTAGGTCTCACTATTATGATCTCATCATAATCCATAAAAAGCTTTACTCTAAACTATGGTATATCTTATTTAAACACTTAAATAGATAGAGCCCGTAATAAAAACAAAACAAGTCTTTTACTAATATCAATGAAATCAAAACAGATTACATAAAAGTTATTTCTAAATCCTAATACATGATTGGACTTAGGACATTTTCCTTTCAATCTCCCACTTGTACTAAAGCCAATCACTCTGGTATCTAATACCCATCTTGTCTTCATGACGATCAAAGTGACTTTCATAAAGTAGCTTTGTGAGTGGGTCTGCTATGTTGTTATGTGTGTCAACTCTAATTCAATACAATACAAGAAATGTTACCGCGCTCCCACTAACCCTTTTGTAGACGCATGGTTCATCTACGTTTTTTTGATAAAATCAAACTCTTTGATTGTCTCATCAAAATGAATGTTCCATCTTTCGAGAAGCTTGCTTTAAACCACATATGGTTCGCAGCAGCTTACACATTAGGTTTTCATTTCCCTTGGAAAGAAAACCATCTGGCTATTTGCCAGATCTCATAGTCGTAGTAAGCAGCAATCGCAAGCAAAATCCGAACTGATTATAACAGGGCTACAGGTAAAAGGTTTCATCAAAGTCAATCCATTGCCTTTGTTTGAATCCTTTTGCCACAAGCCTGGCCTTATAGGTCTTCACCTGGCCATCTGCTCTAATCATTCTTTTGTATCCCGTATACATATAATTCAATCCGGATTTCATGGCACTATGCCATTTCTCTGAGTCAACACTACTCATAGCCTCATTATAGGTCACAGGGTCGTCATCATCAATGATCGACAACTCATTGTCATTCTCAATGATAAGGCCATAATACCTCTCAAGTTGGCGAGACACTCTCCCTGACCTATGAATGGGTTGTTCCACAAAAGGTTGTTCAGTCAGAACAGGTGTTTCCACTCGATCTGTAGTAGTTTGTGCTTCTTGAACTTCATCAAGTTCAATTTTGCTCCCACTGTTTCCTTCAAGGATAAACTCCTTTTCCAAGAAGGTAGCATGTCTGGAGACAAACACCCGATGATCTGTATAAAAGTAATACCCTAAAGTCTCTTTAGGATATCCCACAAAACCACATTTTACGGATCAATATTCCATCTTATCTGGGTCAGCTTTCTTGACATAAGCTGGACATCCCCAAATCTTAACGTGTTTAAGACTCGGTTTCCTTTCTTTCCATATCTCATACGAAGTTTGAGGAACAGATTTTGGAAGGCACCTTATTCAGTAAATATGCTGAGGTTTCCAATGCATAACCCCATAGGAATACTGGAAGATTTGCATAGCTCATCATGGACCGAACTATGTCTAACAAAGTTCGATTTCTCCTTTCAGATACTAATGTGGAGGAGTCCACTGGGAGACTATACCATTTACTTTGAGATAATCTAGAAACACTCCATTAAAGTATTCACCACCTCGATCTGATCGAAGAGTTATAATACTATGTTTGGTTGTTTCTCCACTTCATACTTATATTCTTTGAACTTTTCAAAGGCCTCAGACTTGTGTTTCATCAAACACATATCCAAATCCAGATCTATCATCTATGAACGTAATGAAGTATGAAAATCCACCCATGGCTTGCGTAGACATTGGTCCACATACAACTGTGTGTACCATTCCTAGCAAATCTACAGCCCTCTCTCCATGTCCACTAAATGGAGACTGCAGTGCCACTATAAAGTGAGATTTTCATCATCCCTTTTCTTTTATTAGTTTGTTCAATCTGAAGTAAATTATGTCACATATATACAGACCATTATTTAAAGTACCACGTCCATAAAGAATATTATCTCTAAGAATAGAACATTCATTATTCTCAATAATAAATGAAAAATCCACCCAAGTCTAACATGGGAATAATATTCCTCACAATCGAGGGAACAAAATAACAATTATTTCAAATAATAGTCTTGCCCGTAGGCCTATGTAAATGAAATGATTCTACATCTACAGCAGCAACTCTTGCTCCATTTCCATCAGTAGAATCACCTCATCTTCCTCAAGAGTCCTACTTCTCCTTGGTCCCTGCAATAAATTGCAAATATGAGAACCACAGGCGGTATCTAATACCCAAGTAGAAATGACATATTCACTTCTATCATGAACATACCTGAATCAGAAGCGGTAGTCTCACTACCCTTCTTCTTCTTCAATTGTGCAAGGTAAACCTTGCAGTTCCTCTTCCAGTGCCCCACCTTGTTACAGTGAAAGCAAACAACTTTGCTCTTGGGGTCTTCAGCTTTTGGTGGAACCGGCGTTTTCTCACCTACTTTCTTCTTCTTGGAAGAGTTCCTCTTCCTTTTCTTAAGATTGGAACCTTCACCAATTAGAAGAACAGAACTCTTCTTAGGGGAAAATTCGATTCCGCAGTCTTCAACATGTTGTGGAGTTCAGGCAGGCTGACATCCAACTTATTCATATGAAAGTTCACAACAAACTGCGAGAACGAACTCGGAAGCGATTGCAAGACCAAGTCTTGGCTCAGCTCCCCATCCATGGCAAAACCAAGTTGTCCAAGACGTTCAATCAAATTGATCATCTTAAGTACATGGTCATTCACAGATGATCCCTCAGACATCCTACAACCGAACAACTCCTTCGATATCTCATATCGAGCTGTCCTCCCCGCCACATCATACAACTCTTGTAGATGCATGAGGATAGTGTGAGCATCCATATGCTCATATTGCTTCTGTAGCTCAATGTTCATGGAAGCTAGCACGATACATTGAGCAACATTTGCATCATCTATCCACTTACGATACACAACATGTTCATCATTATGTGCATCACTAGCAGGTTCAGTAGGCTTAGGTGAGTCAATCACGTATTCCAGCTTCTCAATCCTGAGAACAATTCTCAAGTTTCGAAGCCAGTCAGCATAGTTAGGACCAGTCAATTTGTGAGCATCCAGTATGCTCCTGAGTGATAGTGCAGAAGACATAACGTACAAAGTAAATCTGTAAATGATAAACACATAACAACACTTAGCAAATATTCGATTTTATTTCAAAACATTATATGAATCGGGTCTTTATTCATAAGTGGCTCCCACTAGTTTATCTAATTTATTCAACCCCCTACGTGAAAAATTAAGCATTCATAATGCTAGTGGGAATAGGGATCCTACATTCCATTACACGACCCCGGCTGTAGCACGAACTGCCATGTAATGTTCAATAGGCAGACAACTCTTGTCAATTACATCTCATGTTATTCCCTAATCAAACTTTAGCCTCTTGAATAATTGAGTCTCGGCTGTAGCACGACAAACTCAATATTCTAAGTAAAGTCTAACCAACATTCTGTACAGTTGAATCAGTCCCCAAAGGCCCACGGCTGTAGCACGTACCAACCTTTAGATTCTTATTCAATGTACACATCTCTATGTAATAGACAAGTATTTCTTATTTCGAAATCAAAGCCCTCGGCTGTAGCACGAACCGACAATGATTCAAAAATAAGAACTACTTTTCTATCATGTTGGAAGGCTATGACCGACACAAGCCCGTTGTATCATTGGCCAATTACTACTTGATATTATTTAATTTTAGAGGGATTATATTACGTTACAATCATAATCATATTATAAAGAAATTCTTCCTTTTAAATTAAATATTTCAAATCAATAATCAATAATCAGATGATTCTCAGATCGGGTGGAGCATTGTCAAGAGGCGTCACTTAATAACCCTTTCTTACAGATAGAAATCTGTTGTTGACAGAATCATCCTTTCTCTCATATCGAAAATTCATATTCAATTACGTGTTTCACAAACACAAGAATCTCATGATTGTATTCATAATATTGTTCTTAAGGTTATGAAACAATTTCACTATACTAGGTTGTCTAACAAACGCCTTATGTTCATTTAAGTTCACCTAAATCTATCATCGCATGATAAACTAAGCATATATCACATATATCAACATGAATAAACATCAAGGTAGGCATGTTACATCATCTAGCACATTAGTCTAAGCATTATACATCTCTATGTATCACATGAAGCATTTAAAATCAATTTAAACAATCAAAAACAGCTTTAAAACACTTCATAGAATATAAACAGTTCAAAACTTTTATATAAACTAAAATTGATCACTCCATTAGATCCGTCTCGGAAAAATGAATCCAACGGTATATTACACGCCCAAAACGGAGTTACGAAACTCCCAGAAAATCAATTTTAAAATCAACAGAAGGGCTGTAACGCATTACAGGAACGCGTTATAGGACCTGTAACGCATTCCGGTGATGCGTTACACACCTTTTCAGCCATTAAAGGGTGTAACGCATTCCGTGAATGCGCCACAAGTGTGTCACGCATTCCCGGAATGCGTTACACCCCTTTTTTTTTTTCATTTTCTGCAGCATCCGCCGTTTTCTCTCTCCTCGAATTATGTGCCGCCGTACGGTGCTGTCAACTCTGTCTTCTTTGTAACAGTAGACAAATAGCAGACACAAATATGCAGATGTACAGATAAAAGCAAATATATATACTTACAAATAATATATATATATATGATTTATTTAATTACGAATTTTAATTGAAACAACTTCAAAAATTCATAATAAAAAATCTATACATCCTAAAATTATGAAAAAAATACCCAGACGATCAACAACACTTGTAGAACCCAGATCAACATTCAAAAATATTCTGAGAAACGATTTCTCATCAGACAAAATTAATCCATAATATAACTTGTAAAAATCATAATTACTTCATACAAGCACATAAAATTCTGAAATTTTTACCACAGATCTATATGCATACAACCTATGCTCTGATACCAATGTTGGATTTTAAACGCAGCGGGGCATGGCAAAACACTTTTACACGTACAAAAATCCAAATAAAAGCATACAGATCATGAATAAAAATTCGAGGGATCGAATCTAACCTTTAAAATTAATTCGGAGACAACGATCAGAGATCCTTAGCAGTTGCTCCTCAAGTGTGAAGCACTCCACCGGTATCCACCAAGAAAACGATGTTAAGGAGGAGGAAGGAGGTGGAGAGAATTGGGTTTTCCAAACTTTTTGGGTTTTCGGGTTCGATGTGGGTTAGAATAAAATAGGGTCTATAATAGTGTATTTATAGGCAAATTTTTCAGCTGAAATTTTCCCATAAATAATATTATTATTATCCCATTTATTATTCTCATTAATAATTAAAACACCTTTTAATTATTAATCCTTTTTCTAAACACTTTAGAAATAATTCTCTCTCTTGATTTAATTTCCAAAAATTAAATCCTTAATTAATAATATTAAGAACTTTTCTTAATTAATTTATAATCAATTAAATCTCATTTAATCAATTATTAAATTTGCCAATTAATTATTTATTTCATAAATAAATAATTATTAGCCATTATTAATTAATTCCTCCACCATTAAATCATTCTCTTTTTATGGTGTGACCCTGTAGGTTCAATATTAAGCCGGTAGTAGAAATAAATAATAATAAAACTATTTTATCATTATTTATATAAATTTTCTAATTTATTAAATATGATTAATTAATTAATCACATTTATTCTACATCGTGAGTGATGCTTCTCAACATATCGCGACTATCCGGATAATATGAATTCACTGCTTAGAATACCAAGAACCTGTCAGTGAATAGTTACCGTACAATAAACTCCTTCTACCCTACAATGTCCCGATTAAATACAAGGCATGGATCTCGTGTCAAGCCTATCTAATTCAATCACTTGCTTACCATTTACTATGCGTAGTTCTATGCAAATTAGAAACTCCTTTCCAATTTCATTCACTCTGGCTAGAGATTCCTGAACTAGCATAAGTGGATCAGCCTTGAACATTCGCTTCCTTCACTGGAAGGGGTAGATCCTTTATTGATCATACACTATCTTCGTGTATAAATTCCTATACCCAGAAGAGCCCTAATAATTGTCCCTGGAGACTAAGAACTAAACCAAAACATAGTTAAGTGTACACAAGATGACTATGATGACCTCAAGTCCAAGGATACCTGTACAACTATCACTAAGCGAACAACTGC
The DNA here is from genome assembly GCF_009905375.1 of Apium graveolens. NCBI lineage: Eukaryota > Viridiplantae > Streptophyta > Magnoliopsida > Apiales > Apiaceae > Apium > Apium graveolens. The sequence continues at coordinate 152,988,058 of NC_133652.1, forward strand.
TGACACGTGAGTGAACTCCATCAGTTATTCAGCTAGGCGAGTCATGTTCAGTGAACTTATTCTATAATAAGCACCTACATACTAGCTATAGTGTCACCACACAAATGTCTATGAGAACAGACATTCTTCATAATGAAGCAAGCATAGTATGTACCGATCTTTGCGGATTATTAATTACCAGTTAGTAATCCTATGATCAGGAACTATTTAAGTTTAGAGTTATCATCTTTTTAGGTCTCACTATTATGATCTCATCATAATCCATAAAAAGCTTTACTCTAAACTATGGTATATCTTATTTAAACACTTAAATAGATAGAGCCCGTAATAAAAACAAAACAAGTCTTTTATTAATATCAATGAAATCAAAACAGATTACATAAAAGTTATTCCTAAATCCTAATACATGATTGGACTTAGGACATTTTCCTTTCACTATGAAACCTCAATCCAAATTAACATGTTTAATCAATAAACAGATGTCAGCGGAAGATATTAAGCATAAATGACCAAAAACTAATCCAAGATCTTTTAAGGTTACAGTTCTAGAAACAAGATATCCAAATTCCACAAATAAATTTTTCACTTTCTTTTAAAACTCTTTGCAACAATTCTCAATCTCAAAACTTAACCCGCTAGTATAACTTCGAAAAGAAGTATACTAGGCCCAACTATAAAATACACAACTATAATATAATATGATATAAATAACTTTACACAATAGAGCTTACACTAGTTCACAAACCCTGGACCAACCACCTTCCAAAAGTTTCTTTTTTGCTTCCTCGAATTACGCGGCTAAACAGCGCAAGCTAATCCTCACTGAAGGTTAAATTTGAAAACAGGCAAGTATGAGCGAAAGAAATGCTCAGCAAGTTCATTATAGCATATATATGGTCGTTTTGATATAAAACCGACATCTGCATTAGCGCAGAACAATTTAAAATCATAATTGCTAAAACAGAAATTTTAATAAAGAATCGGATAATTGTTTCTCACTGTATTCAAAACTCTTTTTGATATTTTTGAGTAAAATGCTTCAGCAATACTTTGAATCTTGACGAGAATAAAACTCATAAAATAGTGTTTACGGAAATATCGTAAACAACAATAATATGAAACAATGATTATGGATTGAATCATAAACTTTATTCAAAATCGAACTCTTGAAATTAATACTTATTTTGTTGTCCTATCAAATTAGATATCAATACGAACTTTGAAGCTCACAACATCCCATACTGAAGTCAACATCAATCATCTATACTAATACCACCTTTGATATTTAACAACAGCCTACATATCCACATCAAGCAGAAACTGAATTAAAACTGCATTTCACCTTTAATCCAAAACAGAAACAGTTGATAAACCATTTATTTTATGATTATCAAAACAATATCATAATTTAGATTGGAATCCTCGAACGACGGTGTGTTGCCGCCGGTGATCAGCCGCGGAGCAACATCGGTATGCTGAAGCATATCCAACTAAACAAAGGGGTACCCAAGGCACATATCGGCCTAGAAAGGTGTTATATCCTGTATAACACATAGCTCACACTGGACCGCAAAACATCATCGTCTTTCTTCTACTAATCCTTTGGCCTGCTGCTCATGCAGTGCTGCAACCCAATATTTTTTATACTATTCAACTTTAGCCTTCATCCATTCCATCTGGTCCTGATCGTCTTGAAAGACTCGTATCTATAATTATAAAATATCATTTTAATCGTCTAAACGATAATTACTCGACGAACTGCACGTGTAAGTCATATGTCATAGCCTATTTATATATTCGAGGATTCAACTCAACTCAAATAAGAATGTAATAAGTAAATAGTGGATCTACCGTCAGAGAGATCTCGCAAAGTAATATTTGTCAAAGGATTCAGAAATAAGGTTCATCTACAGACTTGAGGAGTTAATTCACTGGAAGAAGTTCAAGAAGTTGATCATGCCTCAGTGATATAAATCAAGATCGTGGATTTAATCAAGTGACAGAGATCTCGTCAGAGTATCATTAATTACAAGGATTTAATCTGAAGAAAATCAAAGCGTCAAAGTCAAGACATGAAGAAACGTCACGGAAGTTAGTCACTCATGAACCAGACAGTACATCGAGTGTCAACGTTGAAGTGGCGGAATTGATTCATAATTTTCAGTGATTTTCAGAAGATTTGCAGAAGAATGGTTGCTGCTCAAGACTAGAATTAATTCTCTATTAATTAATTAAGTCATCTAATTTAATTAAGAAAATAAATTATATCTGCGAAGAATAATTTATTTATTAATTGAATTAATTGATTAATTAATTCTGAATTAATTCTAGGAATTTTAGGAATTTTCAGAAGCTTAATTGGATTAAATTCAAGCATTAAATCAGCAAGACAATTGAAAATGAACTAGCATGACAATCAGGATTGTCATACCGATTGTCATGCTAGGCCATTTTCCATTGTCATACCGAAAGTTACTCTAGGAGGATGATTGTCTTGCTAGTTCATTCTGATTGTCATGCTAGTTCATTCTGATTGTCATGCTAGTTCATTCAGATTGTCTTGCTAGTTCATTCAATTGTCCTACCGAAAGTCTTGCCAGCTATAGGATTGTCATGCCAAGTCAATTCTATTGGTTTTGTTGATTTAAATAGAAGCAGAGAAGCAGCATATCATTTTATCATCCAACACACAAGTCAAGAACAAAAGAGCAGCCGCCTTGAAATATAAAATCATCTTCTCTGCAGAAATTCAAGATCAATTTCTAGTTTGTTAATGTTAAATCCAAACCACTAGAATTATTTATCTTGTTCTTGTGTAACAATCTAGCGGATCAAAATCCCTAGAACTTAATCTCAAATCGCGTTTAGCATTTGATTCTAATTATTGCAAAAATAGAAAAAGTTCATGTCGAATTTATTCTAGATTTGTGATGATTGATTTGAGATTAATACCTTGTAATCGATACAGTTGTTGTAACACCTTTCAAGTTTAATAATATTTTTATTTAACTTGAATTTTGTTTCACATTTTTTATTCCGCATTTTATTCGATTATTTGGTAACGTTTGTATTCAACCCCCCTTCTACAAACACATTGGGACCTAACAATTGGTATCAGAGCCTTCTGATTAACGAACAAATCAAGATCCTAGACTTTTGTGATTTTTCAACTCCTTGAATTTTTATTTATTCAAAAATTCATAATGACTTCACATAAAGTTGGAACCGTTAAAATTCCACAATTTGATAAAGAGAATTATATCATGTGGAAGAAGAAGATGCTATTATTTTTACAAGTTGCAAATCCCAAATATTCAAACTTGTTAAAGAAGGGTATAAAAACTCCGATGGTTATTGAACCGGAGGTAATAATAGATGGTGTGGTGACTACTGAAGCTAGAACCTATCCAAAAGAGCCTGAAGATTTTACTCCTGCTGAGAAGGAAGAAGCCTCCTTGGATGCCAGCCTTCAATTAATATTAATTGATTCCCTTGATCCCTTGATGAACAGACATGTGATGAACTGTAAAAATTCCAAACACATGTGGGAAACTATTGAGGTGATTAATGAAGGCACAGAGGAAGTTAGGGAGAACAAGTTGGAAATCCTAACCTCTGAATATGAACATTTCAAATCAAATCCAGGAGAAGGAATTACTGAAGTGTTTGAGAGGTACAATGCGTTGATCAACAACCTGAACATCAATGGAAAGTATTATTCAATCAGGGAGGTCAACAAAAAGTTCCTTTTAACACTGCCAGCTCATCTTGAACATAGAATCACTGCCATTAGAGAAGCTAGAGATCTGAGTGAGATTTCTTTGGACAGGCTCTATGGAGTGTTAAAAACCTATGAGTTGGAGCAGATTCAACAGAAGGAAGTCTACGGGAATGATAGAATGGTCAGCACATCTACTGCACTTGTAGCTGAAGGTCAACAACAACAACAATCTCAACAGTTAGAAAGAATGGTACAGTTTTCCAAGGGTGAGGAAAATGAGTTAGTAGCAGAATATGATCCTCCTACTACAAATCAATCAAGTGATGATTTTTATTCCTTGGAAGAGCTGGAGCAATTGGAAGATGAATCAATGGCCCAAATTGTCAAGAGATTCTCCCATGTCAGATTCAGGAGGAATCCCAAGCTTAAGTACAAGTCCAACTACAACAAATTCCAGAAAGGTGGATCTTCATCCTCTAACACTAGCAGTGGTGGGTACAAAACAGGGATGGTTGATCGAAGCACCATTAGATGCTATAACTGCAATGAGTTGGGACACTTTGCCACAGAATGTAGAAAGCCAAAGCAAGTAAGAAAGAACTCTGAAAGGGCTTATCTGGCAAAGGGAAGAAGCTGGGATGATACTGACAGTGAAGATGAAGATGAAGGAAATCTTGCTCTTATGGCTATTGATGGAAAAGCTTCATCGTCAAGAATAGAGGTAAAACTTTCTGATGCTGAAATGGTTTATCATCTAAGAGGTAACTTAGATTGTGCACGTCGTGATAATGAACTGTTAAGTTTACAGATCACAGACCTTGAGAAAGAGGTCAATGAATTAAGACTTGTGCACATTAATCAAGACAAATTAAAAGAACAGGTATCCTTTCTAGAGAATAGAGTTGACTGTTATAGAAAACTCGAAACTATTCTCAAAGACAAGATCACCGGTCTTGAGACTAAGGTTAGAGCCTACTTCAATTCTTGTTCGAAGGCTAAAGAGTTCTACAGTAAGCAAGCTGTTAATCAAACATCTGGAATAGGTTATGATTACAATGCTGCTATTGGAGAATTAGGCATAAACTCCCCTCCTCATGTATGTGCTAAAGGGAGGGAAGTACCACATGTGCTTAAGGGTGTTGATGAACCCCTCTATAAAGCATCAATTGCTGAACCATTTGATGCGACCTCTTCTGTTATTCAAGAAGAAATACGTGCTGAAGATCATGCTAATGAGAAGATTGTTTCCAAGTCAAGTGAGTCGAAAGTTCCAGTCAAAGTTGTAAAAGCAACTGAGACTAACTCAGACACACATGAGTTGGATAACAATAATGCCATGTCTACCATGCATAAATTGCCTGCTGTTAATCACTCTCATAAAGCATGTGGTGTTGCTAATTGTATGTCTTGTGCTTTTAATATGATGTATGCTTATTTTAATGGTAAGCATGTGTCTAATGATAAGACTACTCCTCGTCAGCATGTGAATAACATGAAGCATGATAGGTCTAAGACTGCTAGTCCTTCTAAGGCTAAAAAGGAGACATTTGTGCCTAAGCTTAAACAGAAATTTGTTAAGGCTGTTTACAAGGTCAAATGTTCAGTCATTGAGAAAGTTGAGACAATTAAAATTAAAAATGTTGTTTTGCCTGACAAAGGACAATTCTACAAGTATGCCGGGCCCAACCAAGTTTGGGTTCCGAAGAAGGTCTAATCCATTTGTAGTGCAGGGCATTAAACAAGTATAACCGGTAGTGTGGATTCTTGACAGTGGATCATCAAGACATATGACCGGAGATAGAGCCCTGCTATCAAATGTGGTTGAGAAAGCTGGCCCCATGGTTACCTTTGGAGATAACAGCAAAGGTTTATCCGAGGGATATGGCTGTTTGCAAGCTGGGAATGTTATCATTATAATTTTGTATATTGTGCTAGGTTATTATCAGGAAGCAGTATCTAACATATAGCACCAGTGACGAGACTTGAGAATATTACGACATATCAGACACCTGCTGCACATTACACTTGGAATTGTACTCTAGTAAGATGTGTACAAGTGTACTCCTGATTGGTAAGTCAAAAGAGGAAGTCAATGCACCACAGTTCATGGACTTTGCAGCTGCAGATCTATTGGACTATACAATTTCTTCTTCACAATCTCACTTCAGGTTGGTATGAACTAGTATACTGCTCAAGCAATCGTCAAGGACATGGTATGGCACTCTAACAGAAATTGTAATTTTATATGAACTAGTAGAGTCGTCATATTTATGCAACATAACAATTAGTATCTAAAGTACTTGACAAGTATCGGTCAATGATATCTTGTTAACATTATGTTGCAGATATTTGTAAGCTTTTGACATGAATGAGAATTACTTAGACTTTACCCTAAGTGATCAATGTTTTATCAAAAACTCATTCATATTGAAAAACAAAATCAAACTTCTTTCTACATTAGTGACTTCTTATTTCATGTAAAATCTTTTGAAATCACTAGTGTAAATCATTTTCTCTCTATTACCATATGTTCTGTGTTACAGGTTCAGTCTCCAATGACTTTCTTTCATTGACAGTCATGAGGTTGAAAACCCACAACGTCTATCCCAGACTGTAAAGACAAACACAAAAACAGAACCAACCAACACTCTTTTACCACTAAAAGTAGTATGAATGAGCGTGAGGGAGATAGTGCCTAGTGCACCACATAAGGAAGGTTCTGTAGTCAACCCAGTAGCTCTGTCTCATACATAGATGAGTAGTATTTAAACCGAGACAACTGCTAGCCCCCATACATCTTCTCAAAAAGATGTAATGGCTGAAAAGGCACAAAAACAGTTACTAGATTCATTCTCTCAATAGGGTGAGTCTATTGAATTTTGCCTGTCGGCCAAGGTATCCGATGTAGTGTCACCACTTCAAATATAATCAATTCTTGATGCACAAGGAGAGGTTACACACACAAAGGATGAGTTGACGGAAACAAGAGTTTCGACCATTTTAAGGTCAGATTCGATTGTTCAAGGTTCGTTAGTGGACCAATTGCCTTTACAGGTGTTAGGAGAGGATACTGATCCAAAAGCCATATGTCAGTGGTCAGTGTCTACCTCCCCAGGCTTAAATCCCCTGGATGCATCTGCGGATAGTGGATCTGACATAGGCGCAGATCGGCAACTTGTTGACAATGATTCAGATATTACCTGATGAGTCACAAGGAAATGTCTTCACAGACATTAGAAGGGAACTTTGATCTTTATGCTAAATTCGTTGGATCATTGTTTACCTTCCCAGAATTCAAATCTGGAACCCTAAAAGGGAAACTAGCAACTTGTAGATTATGACTCAGATTCATCTGACGAGTTTAACAAGGATGGGGATTTGCGAACTCCCATTGCACCATCTGTGACCTCCTTAAAGGATGGCTAAGGTGATTTTCCTTGCAGGTACAGCTGGATTATGGAGCTATGAGAGAAGAGTGAAACACATGTGAGGTACACTAAAACACAATCACACACTCACAGTGAGGAAGAAAGAGAAACTACTTGTTATTTCTTTTCCAACCAAGTGAAATATGAGAACTCCTTCAGACGACGGCATACATTCCTTCTTTAAGGGGGAGATAAAAGCTTAAAAAATAGTTTGGAGGATTCCTCAACTAAGGGGGAGAAATAGCAGGGAGTAAGAAAAAGTCCTAAAAATGTACACTACACCACACCATTGTTGTTTGTAACTACGGATCCTATTGTACGGGAGAGGTGGTAAACACAAGGTGATTTCCTAGTAAGGGAAGAAGCTGTTAGGGGAGTACCATTGGTTTTTATCTGCGGATCCTATTGTACGGGAGAGGTGGTAAAACGAAGGTGATCTTCTTTAATCAGTTGATTCTCATAGGGGGAGAAGCAAGAGAGATATGTGCTTCTCAACAGGAAATGTGGTTGTACAAATGAAGATGGAACTACTTGAAGATATGTTCAGTCTAGAGGAACATCTACTTGGAATCTGGAAAATGTTAAATCTCATCCAGAACTTTTCTGCTATTTACTTTGCATGTATGTTTATATCTTTTTCTTATTTGTTAGTTGAGTTATCCTCTAGGTATTTGTGTGTTATTGTCTAACAAACAAATAGGGGGAGATTGTAAGTCATATGTCATAGCCTATTTGTATATTCGAGGATTCAACTCAACTCAAATAAGAATGTAATAAGTAAATAGTGGATCTACCGTCAGAGAGATCTCGCAAAGTAATATTTGTCAAAGGATTCAGAAACAAGGTTCATCTACAGACTTGAGGAGTTAATTCACTGGAAGAAGTTCAAGAAGTTGATCATGCCTCAGTGATATAAATCAAGATCGTGGATTTAATCAAGTGACAGAGATCTCGTCAGAGTATCATTAATTACAAGGATTTAATCTGAAGAAAATCAAAGCGTCAAAGTCAAGACATGAAGAAACGTCACGGAAGTTAGTCACTCATGAACCAGACAGTACATCGAGTGTCAACGTTGAAGTGGCGGAATTGATTCATAATTTTCAGTGATTTTCAGAAGATTTGCAGAAGAATGGTTGCTGCTCAAGACTAGAATTAATTCTCTATTAATTAATTAAGTCATCTAATTTAATTAAGAAAATAAATTATATCTGCGAAGAATAATTTATTTATTAATTGAATTAATTGATTAATTAATTCTGAATTAATTCTAGGAATTTTAGGAATTTTCAGAAGCTTAATTGGATTAAATTCAAGCATTAAATCAGCAAGACAATTGAAAATGAACTAGCATGACAATCAGGATTGTCATACCGATTGTCATGCTAGGCCATTTTCCATTGTCATACCGAAAGTTACTCTAGGAGGATGATTGTCTTGCTAGTTCATTCTGATTGTCATGCTAGTTCATTCTGATTGTCATGCTAGTTCATTCAGATTGTCTTGCTAGTTCATTCAATTGTCCTACCGAAAGTCTTGCCAGCTATAGGATTGTCATGCCAAGTCAATTCTATTGGTTTTGTTGATTTAAATAGAAGCAGAGAAGCAGCATATCATTTTATCATCCAACACACAAGTCAAGAACAAAAGAGCAGCCGCCTTGAAATATAAAATCATCTTCTCTGCAGAAATTCAAGATCAATTTCTAGTTTGTTAATGTTAAATCCAAACCACTAGAATTATTTATCTTGTTCTTGTGTAACAATCTAGCGGATCAAAATCCCTAGAACTTAATCTCAAATCGCGTTTAGCATTTGATTCTAATTATTGCAAAAATAGAAAAAGTTCATGTCGAATTTATTCTAGATTTGTGATGATTGATTTGAGATTAATACCTTGTAATCGATACAGTTGTTGTAACACCTTTCAAGTTTAATAATATTTTTATTTAACTTGAATTTTGTTTCACATTTTTTATTCCGCATTTTATTCGATTATTTGGTAACGTTTGTATTCAACCCCCCTTCTACAAACACATTGGGACCTAACAGCACGTCAAAACCCCTATTTTCTACCCATACGATAGCCCACACATAACGGAAATAGTCAAACACAAGACTCTTGACCCACGTACGCACGTAATTCACATAACATATAAACACATAACTCACATATCACATAATTCATATCAAACATGCCTCAGTTCGTCAAAAGGTTTGACTCGGTACGTTTAAAACTGAAATCGGGTCAAAATATGATTTTTCGATCAATAATGGACTCAGAATGACTCATAAAACAAGCGACCATTCGAAACAAAAGAATTTAGGTCTCGAAAGTATTTTTAATGAAAGCGGAATATTTTTCTGAGTCTATACGCGTTCGTTTCGTATTAAACGGATGAACGGTCTATTTTCTATGAATAATTCAATTAATAATAGTATTAATTGAATATTTAAAACTCTATCAATATTTTTAAAAGCTCAAAATAATTTTTAGGAATTATTTGGCTTAATTATAAATAATTATATTTTATTTAACTATTTATAGATTAAATTAATTGATTAAATGAATTAATCAATCAATTAAATCCATAAATAATTAACTAAAATAAATTATAAATAATTAAATCAAATTTGAATTTTTGAAAATAATAAAAGAAAATGATTTTTGGAATTAAAATAATTCAGTTAACTATTTAAAATAATTAACTAAATTTATTTTTGAATTTAAAAACAAATTTTGGAATTTCAAATGAATTCCAAATTATTTTCTGAAAATAATACCTAGAAACATGTTTGACAATGGGTCATCTTCTTAGATGGATCAAACAGCAGCAAAGCACAAGAACACAGCCGGGAAGCTTGAAGAACTTGCCGGAATTTTCCGGAATCTGGCGAGCTTCAACACTTCCGGCGAATCCCCGAATCACACCAAAACATCACGAAAACTTCTGTTTTTCACACCAAACTCGACCAAAATCATTCCAGAAATTGAATGGAAGCAACTACAACATCAAACAATAAAACCCACACAAAAATCGATCAAAACCATCAAGTACAACAAATTTTCCGGCCAAAAAATCGATTTGCTTCGTTTCTCAACCATAATCGATGTACTATATATCAAAACGATGCTAGAAACACGTACAATCTAATCATATCATCACAATCAACAACCAATTAACGTATAACCCAAAATATTGAAAAACACAAACTAACAAAACCTTTAACTCGACCTAATCATTCCGGCAATAGAACGAACATAAAAATGGTATGAATCGACTCTAAATAACATGTTAAAGCTAATCCTAACATCAAAAACAACCAAAAACTCCTAAAAATCAAGAACCCAATTCGTACTAAAATGATGAACTACGTTTTTTGAGAATTAATCAACCTTAGTTTATGATTCTTGTATCAAAATAACGGGCTCGAAGAGAGCTTCGATTCGACTACTAGATCGTCAAAAACGCAGCAACGGATCTCCAGATATCGCAAGATTAAGATCAAGAATGAATTGAAACCTCCAAGAACAATTTAGAGGATTTTTCTATTTTTCTGAAAAATAAATAATTATCTGATTTTTTTTAGATAATTATGAGAAATAAAAAAGAAATTCAACTATTTATACTTATGGAATATTAATACCTGTTGGATCATTTCGGATCCGAAAATAGATTACTTAGCCGCTAAGTAACTATAAAAACGATACAATTTAATACCAGATTTGGATAATTATCAAAAACGGGCTTCTTATAAAATAATTTATACGAAAATAATGTAATAATATCCCGTCTTTCGATAATACGGGTTTTGTTGATTTATCGAAATGATTATCGTATCGAAAATTTTGCGCCGGGACGCGCACGGGTCAAACTGTAATTCGGATCGAAAAAGTCGAAACACGGAAAATGTCCAGAATTATCAGATTAGGTTAAAAAGGAGTTTTTTGAAGAGTTTCGTGTTGTCAAAACGCAAAAACGGTTGAATTTGGATGATTCCCGGCTTTATAATATAGTTTTATAATTACTCAGAAAATAATTATTAAATCTATAAATTCTTATAAAATCATATAATAATCCAAAAATTACCATAAAAATACCATAATTATCTATACTTTACTATGGACATATAAAGATCAAAATACTTACACTTTATTACATATAAACACCCGAATATAAATATTAATCATCAGATAATTCACCAAAATTCCCATAATAATCACATAAAAAATTATTTATTAATAAAAATAATTGCACGATATTTTCCGGATATTACAAAATAATTTCAATCTACCGATATCAATAAGATCGGCTTTCAAATAACTTTTGAAAATAATATCTTTAAGTAAATATTTTCAAAAATTAACAAGGATCGATATAACACTTAACAATTAGCGCATTACCATTTAATAACACCAACTCGTCAAACCGGAATAAAATATACACCATTTTATTCCTTCTAAATCATAAAAGCACATATATATATATATTCAAATAATAATTATAATAATTTTATAAATACAGGATCTTACAAGCATCGTAACTAAATTAGCATCTGTGTGTGGTTCAGTAGTAGTGTTCTCAGGAATCTTAAAGCATGCTTGAATTACATCACTGTTAATGCAATATTGCTTACCTTTGAGGGTAAAAGTTATGGTCTTGTCAGTAGACTGGTACACATCAGTTGTCCATATCTCCTCCACAACTTAACAGTGGATTGTGGGTGATTCCAGCATAGCATAACTGAGTTTGTATCCCTTCACAAAGTCCATCATTTTGTGAAAATCTTCAGACGCTGGAATTTCCTTGTTCACAAGAGCTACAAAATTTTTTTCTCATAGATGAATCCAGACTGAGACATGATTTTGACTACTGGTGCCATTGCTAGGGTGAGGAAATTTGTAGAGAGAGAGAGAGTATTTGCTTTGAAAAAAAAAGAGTTAGAGAAATTGCTTTGAGAATGATAAAAGAAAAGAATGAAAATGAATTTAGCTTTTATACCATCTCAGCAATAAATTGTCGAAAGTAATAAAGTAAAATAAAGTAACCAATCAAAATAGCCTAAAATAGACGTTTAAAATAAAATAAACTGTCAAAATTCTGTCAATTATCCGTCATGACATACTTACTGACTATAAGTATATCCGATAGATAATATTCAGTACTTTTAACGGCTAGGATGTAGGCAATTCGACGGATGAGGATAAAACAATTATCCGTCGGGTATAAAATAATCCAGAAAAATAATTGATTTTTACTAAGCTATTCAATTTCGACGAATGATCAAGCTCGATGGATAATGAGCATCCGTCGAGATGTAAATTTTGACTTAGCCAAAATTCCATCTAAAACTAGAAAAATCAATTAAGTTTTAAAACTTGCAAAACTATCAGAAATAATATAAGAATAATTAAGCATACCTAACTCACTTACCAACCTAGAAAAGGTGGATTCATCAAGTGGCTTGGTAAAGATATCTGCAAGCTTCTTCTCACTTGGAACAAAATGAAGTTTCACAGTACCATTCATCACATGTTTCCTAATAAAGTGGTACTTAATGTCTATGTGCTTTGTTCTTGAATGTTGTACTGGATTTTCAGTGATGGCAATTGCACTTGTGTTATCACAGAAAATAGGAATTATGTCCACTTGTAGACCATAGTCCAACAATTAGTTTTTCATCCATAAAATCTGTGCACAGCAACTACCAGCAGCAATATATTCAGCTTCAGTTGTAGAAATGGAAACTGAATTTTGCTTTTTACAGAACCAGGACACAAGCTTATTTCCTAGAAATTGACATGTTCCTGTTGTACTTTTTCTATCTATTTTATCCCCTACATAATCTGCATCTGAGTAACTAGTTAGATCAAAACCATAGTCTCTAGGGTACCAAATGCCAAGTTTTGGTGTTCCATTGAGATATCTGAAAATTCTCTTAATAGCTACTAAGTGAGATTCTCTAGGATCATCCTGAAATCTAGCACAGAGACAAGTAGAAAACATTATATCTAGCCTACTAGTTGTTAAGTACAGAAGTGAGCCAACCATGCCTCTATAGCTTGAAATATCCACAGACTTTTCAGTAGTGTTTAATTCAAGCTTAGTTGCAGTGGCCATGGGAGTTTTTGCAGATGTGCAATCTATTAGATCAAACTTCTTTAAAAGATCATAAATATATTTGGTTTGACTAATGAATATGCCATCACTAACTTGCTTAACTTGTAAGCCAAGAAAGTAAGTTAGTTCTCCCATCATGCTCATTTCATACATACTTTGCATCAATTTGGCAAACTGTTTGCAAAGTTTTTCATCTGTAGAGCCAAATATAATATCATCTACATAAATTTGAACAAGTATACTAGAGCCATTAACATTTCTAAAGAATAAAGTTACCTCTTGTGAAGTGATTTTCTAAGAGAAACTTTGACAAAGTGTCATACCAGGCTCTAGGTGCTTGTTTCAATCCATAAAGTGCTTTCAAAAGATAGTAGACATATTCTGGAAAATTTGGATCTTCAAAACCAGGAGGCTGACTGACATAGACTTCCTCCTCCAAATATCCATTCAGAAAGGCACTTTTGACATCCATTTGATAGACTTTGAAATTGGCATGGGCTGCATAGGCTAAGAAGATTCTGATGGCTTCAAGTCTTGCAACATGAGCAAAAGTTTCATCAAAATCTATTCCTTCTTGTTGACAGTAGCCCTTAGCAACCAATCTAGCTTTGTTCCTGACAATTATGCCATTTTCATCCATCTTGAATCTGAATACCCACTTGGTGTCAATTGGATTCTTTCCTTTAGGCTTGGGTACCAGCTTCCATACCTTGTTCCTTTCAAATTGGTTTAGTTCTTCCTGCATATCTAAAACCCAATCAGGATCCAACAGAGCTTCTTCTACCTTCTTTGGTTTTTCCTTAGAAAGAAATCTGCTATACATACATTCTTCTTGAGTTGCTTTCCTTGTTTGAACTCTAGAAGATGCATCACCAATAATGAGCTCAAAAGGGTGATCTCTAGTCAATTTTCTCTGTTGTGGTAGATTAGCTCTAAATGAAGAGGCCTCATTGTTGTCTTGATGTGTGACTGAGTTTTGATTAAAAGAAACTACCCCTGAGTTTATGGATCTTTGACTTAAAGATGGGGTTCTTTTTGTAAGTGATCTATTTTGACTCTCAGCTTGTCGCATTGTTCCGACGGATGATGCACTTTGTATCTCGACGGATGAAGCTGATTGTTTACCGACAGATGAAGCATTATGTAACTCGATGGATGTTGAATTATATGCTTCATTAGTTGTAGATTTTTCTGCATAATCCTTAGCCACTATTTCTTGATCACTTTCATCATCACTGTCATCACTAACCATCTCAACATTATCAAATTTGAGGCTTTTATGGAAATCTCCATCTTGTAGTCCTTCAATCTTTTTATCATCAAACACAACATGTACAGATTCCATAACAATGTTGGTTCTTAGATTGTAGACTCTATATGCTTTTCCAACAGCATATCCAACAAAAATTCCTTCATCTGCTTGGGAATCAAACTTCCCATGTTGATCAGTTTGATTTCTCAAGATGTAGCATTTACAGCCAAAGACATGTAAGAAATTTAGAGTTGGCTTCCTATTCTTGAACAATTGGTAGGGTGTCATGCATTTCGCTTGATTAACCAAAGAAATATTCAGAGTGTAGCATGCAGTATTCACAGCTTCGGCCCAAAAATATGTTGGCAACTTTGATTCTTCTAGAATTGTTTTTGCAGCTTCAATGAGAGATCTGTTTTTCCTTTCCACCGCTCCATTTTGTGTTGGAGTTCTAGCTGCAGAAAACTCATGCATAATCCCATTCTCTTCACAAAATGATCTCATCACAGAATTCTTGAACTCAGTTCCATTGTCACTCCTGATTCTTCTTACTTTGAAGTCAGGATGATTTTTGACTTGCCTTATATGATTGATGATGATTTCACTAGCTTCATCTTTGGACTTTAGAAAATATGTCCAAGAGAACTTTGAGAAATCATCTACAATTACTACGCAATATCTTTTCCTTAAGATGGACGACACATTGACTGGTCCAAACAAATCCATGTGCAACAGTTGCAAATGTTATTCAATTATTGAATCAAGCTTCTTTCTGAATGATGCTTTAATCTGCTTTCCTTTTTGGAAGGCATCACACAATCCATCCTTAGTAAACTCCACTTGAGGAATACCTCTGACCAATTCTTTCTTGACTAGCTCATTCATGGTCTTGAAGTTTAGATGGGACAGCTTCTTGTGTCAAAACCAACTTTCATCTTGACTTGCTTTACTGAGAAAACAAGTTACTGACTCTGCATTTGATGAGTTGAAATCAGCTAGGTACACGTTTCCTTTTCTCACTCCAGTGAGAACCATTCTGTTTCTCTTTTTGTTGGTCACAACACAGGCTTCCGAATTGAAAGTGATTGAGTTGCCCTTATCACAAAGCTGGCTGATACTCAACAAATTATGCTTGAGTCCATCCACTAGGGCAACCTCTTCAATGATGACATTATCCTTTGAAATCAAGCCATATCCCATAATATAACCTTTGTTGTCATCTCCAAAAGTGATACTTGGGACATCTCTTTCCTTGAACTCAGTGAGCAGGGTAGAATCTCCAGTCATGTACCTTGAGCAACCACTGTCTAGATACCAAAGATTCTTTTAATTTCCCTTCACACATCAAAACCAAATCAAGTTGATTTTGGTACCCAAGTTTCCTTGGGTCCTGCCTTGTTAGCCTTTTTCTTTGGTTTCTTAGGTTTGACCTCATTTGATTTAGGGATCTCAGATTCATCCTTAGTCTTTTGAGTTGGACCTTTGAAACCAGTCATTGAAACATAATTATCATACACTGTTAGGTCCCAATTTGTTTGTAGAAGGGGGGGTTGAATGCAAACAATACCGTTTAATCGAATAAAATGCGGAATAAAAATGTGAAACAAAATTCAAGTTAAATAAAACTTTTATTAAACTTGAAAGGTGTTACAACTACGGTATCGATTACAAGGGATTAATCTCAAATCAATTATTACAAATCTAGAATAAATTCGACATGAACTTTTTCTATTTTTGCAATTAAAAGATCAAATGCTAAATGCGATTTGAGATTAAGTTCTAGGGATTTTAATCCGCTAGATTGATACACAAGAACAAGATAAATAATTCTAGTGGATTGGATTTAACTTTTCAATCTAGAATTTTGATCTTGAATAAAGCAGATGAAAAATAAAATGTTGAGCCTTTGTTTTCTGCTGAGTTCTTGACTTGTGTATCCTGTTGAATTATTGCATGAATATCTTCTGCTGTGTTTTTGTTGTTTAAGTAAACAGAACAATCCAGTTTACTCAGCAAGACTTTCGGCAAGACAATCAAATGAACTGGTATGACAATCCATTTGAACTGGTAGGACTTTCGGTGAGACTATCCTCTTGAACTAGCAAGACAATCCCAATAGCTAGCAAGACAATCAGAATAAACTAGCAAGACTTTCGGTATGACTATCAATTGTCATACCGATTGTCATAGTAGTTCAAATCATATTATCTTACTGAATTATTAATAGATTTTAATGTAATAATAATTCTGAAAATCCTTAATATTAATTCTGAATTAATTAATCAATTAATTCAATTAATCAATAAATTAATCTTTGCAGATATAATTTATTTTCTTAATTAAATTATTTGACTTAATTAATTAATAGAGAGTTAATACTAATCTTGAGCAGCAACCATTCTTCTGAAAATTACTGTCAATTATGAATCAATTCCACCACTTCAATGTTGACACTCGATGTACTGTCTGGTTCATGAGTGACTAACTTCCGTGACGTTTCTTCAAGCCTTGACCTTGATACTCTTGATTTTCTTCAGATTAAATCCTTGTAATTAATTGATACCCTGGCGAGATCTCTGTCACTTGATTAAATCCACAATATTGATTTATATCACTGAGGCTAGATCAATTTCTTGAGCTTCTTCCAGTGAATTAAGTCTTCAAGACTGTAGATGAATAATGTTTCTTAACCGTTTGACAGATGTTACTTTGTGAGATCTCTCTGACGATAGATCCACTATTTACTTATTACATTCTTATTTGAGTTGAGTTATATCCTCGAATATACAAATAGGCTATGCCATATGCCTTTCAATCTCCCCCTATTTGCTTGTTAGACAATAACAACAAATACCTAGAGGATAACTCAACTAACAAATAAGAAAAAGATATAAACAGTAATGCAAAGTAAATAGCAGAAAAGTTCTGGATTATATTTAACATTTTCCAGATTCCAAAAGATATTTACAAGTGAATACAAGATAGATGTTCCTCTAGCCTGAACATATAACTACATTAGACTATCTTGATTCATAAAGCTCTAATCATATTACATTGAGTTTTGAGCTAATTGACTTCAGTTGTCTTCTCTTCTGACTTCACCTTCTTCTAAATCTTGAAGCAACTCTTTGTCAAAGACACGATCCTTTTCTGAAGTGAAGCTTGCTGGTCTGACTGGTTGAACTCCAACTGACTTCAGCTTATTCTTGATCTGATTGTACCTTTTAATATTCTTTTCATAATAAGCTTGAATCAAATCAGCAGCTTGAGTCTTCAACATGGATGAGTATCCAGCAGTTCTTAAATGATGTTCCATCCAGACCAGATGCTTAGCTGAGCAGTCTTTAAGAGATTGTACATCTAGCTGACAGATTTGAAGACAATCAAACTTAAAGAATCTCACCTGATAAGGATTGTTGACCACTTGAGGACTAGCCCTGCTGGCAAACTCTTTAAGCCTTTCTCGAAGGACTTCATTCAATTCTGAGCTTCTTTTTACCTTGTTGAGAAGAACCCAAATCTCTGACAAAGAACGATTCTCAAACAGATGAAGTGACACCTTGAAAGATCCTTCACTCTGACAATATACAAAAATGCTCATCTCATTTAGGGATCTATCAAAAGCAGCTGTGATCCTTGAAACTTCAGTCTTGATAGCATTCATGTACATGTCATTGTTAGGATTTGAGATTTCCAGCTTGTCAAGAAGATGTAAGAACTGTCTATCATTGTTAGTGCTCAGCTGAGGCATATCAAGTACTCTCCTAGCTTCATCCCATTTTTCACCAATCTTTAGTCTGACATCTCTTCTCCTTTCTTGAGCCTTAATGTCATGAAGACGTTGCTTTTGAAGAGTTTCTGTTCTTTGTATGTCTTTCCTCATGTCAATGATCTGGGAGACCTTTTTGAGTTCAGCTTCTTTTTTTTTCATCTTTGACTGCTGCTGCTGAAACTCTTTCTCAAAGATAGGATCCACTGTAGCTTCCTCTTCCCATTCTCCAAAATCACTTTCCTCTTCAGCTTCAAATAAACCATCTTTATCTTCCAAGACTGGTTCAGTGGGAATGTCAAAAATATCAAAGTCATCCTGTTCCCCACTGTAATAGACATCATCAACCTTTCCTTTGTCCCCAGCAGAGGTATCTTTTTTTTCCCCTTTCCACTACTCCCTTTCTTCTCCCCCTTAGTTGAGGGATCCTCTACTGACATTTCCTTAGATCCTCCATGACCTCCATCACCTCCCGAGCCTGAGCCTCCACCAGACGGCCCTTCAAAGTAAGTCATTTGTTCTTCATTGGGACAGTGAGAATTTTTGATCATGTAGTATAGGTGCTTCATCCTTTCATTCAGATGTTCCATACCTGTCTCTATCTTCAGAAATCTAGAGAAATCCAGTGAATGATTCATTTCACCCAAATCTTCAAGAGAAGTCATCCTTGTATGTAGAGAGCAGAAGTCAGAAATGTCATCAGCTGATAAAGTTGGAGTTTCCTGAATGGAATTGAGCTTTGGTGTGACAGTGTTCTTGAGATCTGAGATATCATTCCTTATGAGTGCCAGCTGATTGTTGATAGAGGTGGAAGAAGAAGACCGTTCAACCACTTGTGCTTTGAATGCTTGAGCTTCAGCTTGACTTTTAGCAAGTTCTTCTTTTAGAGCAGCAATTTGAGCTAACAGGTTTACAGTATCGGTGTCTGTGTGTGCTCTCACCTGAATTTCACTCGTGTTTGGTTCACTCACCTCACGTGCTTGTGTTTCTCTCAATATAATTGCTCGTGAGGAGTCTTCCTGTTGTTGTTCTTCTGTACCTGCAGTTAAAATCACCCTAGCCTCTTCAAGAGAGGTCAGTGGTGGTGCAATGGGAATTCGTGAGTCCCGATCCTCAGTCAAACCTATCATTTCATGTGAAATAGATGTCTGAATTGCTTCAAGGATAGATTGACCGAGTTGCCCTCCACTTTCTCCAGATAAATCTGTGAGTGGAGAATCCCGTGAGGGAGCCAGAGGTGTTTGATCTGGGAGGGGAGAAAATGACTCTATTAAGGGTGGCTGAGAGTCAGATTTTCCCTCAGAAGCATGTGACTGCTCTTCTGCCGTAACTATGGCAGGCACTGTAATAGACTTTATGTGCACTCCTCGCTCTGTGTCCTGAGGATCATCTGTGGGTATGTATGGTTTCATTGTGAGTAATGGAATTGTGCTTGACTCAGTACAAGATGCCATGGCCCTATGGCGAATTTCAATAGATTCATCCTATTGAGAGAATGTCTCTAGTAACTGTTCATTGGCCATTTCAAAGTCCATGTCCTGTTGGGAGGACAAAGATGGGCTTTCAGATGCCTCAGTATAAGTTCTTCTTTTCTTTGGAGGAGGCAGAGCTGAGGGTTCACTCACATTTAACAATGCACTACTTCCTATTAACCTTCTGGGTAACATTTTAGACAGTGGGGGAGAGGTTGAGATAGAATGTGACTCTGTGTTTGGCTCTATGACCTGGGATTGAAGCTGTGGTTCTACAACTTCATGGTCAGCCCTATCAACCACTGGGGGTCTTTCAACAGAAGTAGGAATGGAGTGAGAGTGAGGAATTACTACCTGTAAAGGAAGAGCATCTGATGTTGGAGGAGCCTGGGTGGCTTGAACCACTGGAGGTTGAGGTTGCTGTTCATGACCGGGAAGATTGAAAATAGGTAAAGGAATATAAGTGGCCATGAAAGCAGATACAAGTACTGGAACTTGCATGAATTTAAAGGTTGTGTCTTGGCGGGTGTAAATCTTTTTGCTTACTGGAGGGGGTTCGGTTACTGCAGAGTTAGCAAAAAGGGCTTTGTGTTCAGGTGTGAGAAGATGATCTGCTATAAGCATGAGAAAACGAGCATAGTAACATGATACCCTACGATTTGTAGAATGATCACGTAAAGCAGTAGTGAGACATCTCAAGAGAATGGGAAAAAGTAGTTTGCCAAAATTGATCCTTTGATTGAAAACAACCGCAAGACCAATATACTGCAGAGTGGAAGTGATGTTGTGAAAGTTGGATTTAGTGCAGTTGGCAAACACTTTAGAAAGTGTATCGAAGAAAATATCCCATTCAGACACCAAATTGGATTTTGAAAGTTTGGTTAAATTGATCACCCCCTGATAGTGAATAGCATGGAAAAAGTTTGTGATATCATTTTCAGAGGGTAAATTACAGAAATTGTCCAATGGAAAATTTAACGCCTGATTGATGACTGATTCATCAACTACATACTGTGTGTTTGCCACGGTGAATGAAAAAGATTTTGAATCATCGGCCACAGTAGAGGTTGTGCAAATCAGTCTAAGCAGATCGACATTTAAAATCACATTTGATTTAATAGCAGAGCTAACAATCGAATGGTCATTTAAAAATCTAATCCAAGGCTTAAATTTTTCCACATCACATTTTTCCGGATTAAAATAACCAACCTGATTATGCGCGACAATTTGGAAATTGAGAGCCATTTAAAATAATAATAAGACACACAATTTCAGAATTTTAAGAATAATATTAAGAAAATTCGAATTAATTAAATTAATTTAATAATTCGAATTAAATTAATTATAATCAAAAAATTTAGAAAGGAATATATCTCGTTAAAATTCCTAACTCACAAACACAGATTTGAAAAACCAAAAGACACAAAACAGAAATTGAAATTAAAATTAAAAATACCCAAATTCAACACACACAAACTGATTTTGAAAGGAAAAATAATTGATTCGAGAAAAAAAAATTTGAAAAAATTTTGGCAGCACTCCTTTATGTATATACTTGTATGTATATATAACAGGAGTAAATTGCTGAGTAAGAACTCGAGCACAAGAGTAACAATGGAGATTTGTTGGTTCGAAGAGAGAGAGAGAGAGAGACAAGAGAAACTGTTGAAATTTAAAAAACAAAATGAACTGAACTGATGAAAATAAAAAAACAGACACAAAAACCATTAAGTAGTATAACTGGTATGACAATCCGGGATTGTCATACCGATTGTCATACCAGGTAAAAGAAAGAAAACAAATAAAAGAATAAACACTAAATTTATAACTGGTATGACAATCTGATAGTCATACCGATTGTCATACCAGTATAAAAGAAAAATATATATATAAAAGTTTATAACTGGCAAGACAATTGATAGTCATACCGATTGTCTTGCCAGTATAAAACTATACTGAAAAACAGTAAAATGACAATTATATACTGAAATGACTTTCAGCAAGACAATTTCAATTGTCTTGCCGATTGTCATTCTGGAAATAAAACATTTACAAACAGAATTAATATGTATATATGTGTATATATATAAGTACTGAAATGATTTTCAGCAAGACAATTTTAATTGTCTTGCCGATTGTCATTTCAGTAGAAAGACAATCAAATATGTACAGAAAATATGGAAAACTGAAATAAAGTCTTATATAAATAGTAGAAATTCAGAAAATATTTACAAAATTAAAATAATTAAAATATTTCAGAGATAATAATATTTTCAGTCCAAAAATAGATTTCTTTTGAATTTTAACAAATTAAATTCATAGAAAAATATTTTTAGAGAAAATAAAATATTCTGAGACATTAAAATTAACAATTTGAGTAAATAAATAAGATAAGATAATAAAAATTCCATAGAAATAAGCAAGACATATGATAAAATGATAAAATAAATTTGCAAATGAAATTTTCATTTATGAAACATTCATTTGTAAATTCATTCAAGAACAGATCTCAGATATTAACTAAATTAATCACTAAAACTATTCAACATGCCCAATTTACCAACTAATCTGGTAAATGTGGATTCATCAAGTGGTTTAGTGAAAATATCTTCTATTTGTTCTTCTGTTGGAACAAAAAATAGTTCAACAGTACCACTCATGACGTGCTCTCTAATAAAATGATACCTGATGTCAATGTGCTTTGTCCTCGAGTGCTGCACAGGGTTGTTGGTGATGGCTATTGCACTTGTATTGTCACATAAAATAGGAATTTTGTTTAATACAGAGCCATAGTCTCGTAGCTGGTTCCTAATCCACAAGATTTGAGCACAGCAGCTTTCAGCAGCAATATATTCAGCCTCGGCCGTTAAGTTGGAAACTGTTTGATGTTTCTTGCTGTACCATGAGACTAGCCTGCTTCCTAGGAATTGACAACTCCCTGAGGTGCTTTTCCTATCAACAACACTTCCTGCGTAATCTGAATCTGTATATCCAACAAGGTTAAAACCAGATTCTTTAGGGTACCAAATACCTAGATTTGGTGTTCCCTTAAGATATCTTAAGATTC
Source organism: Apium graveolens (assembly GCF_009905375.1). Taxonomy (NCBI): domain Eukaryota; kingdom Viridiplantae; phylum Streptophyta; class Magnoliopsida; order Apiales; family Apiaceae; genus Apium; species Apium graveolens. Next base: position 153,010,888 of record NC_133652.1, read on the forward strand.
GTTTAACAGCAACGAGATGAATATCTCTAGGATCCGCTTGGAACCTTGCACATAAGCATGTAGCATACATAATATCTGGTCTACTTGCAGTAAGATAGAGTAACGAGCCAATCATACCTCTGTAGCTTGTGACATCTACCTTAATGGAGTTTTCACATGGTCCAAGCTTGACAGCTGTAGTTGATGGAGTCCTTGCTGATGCAGAATCCTCTAGATTGTACTTTTTGAGGAGTTCCTTGAGATACTTGGATTGACAAATAAATATTCCATCTAACCTTTGATTTACTTGTAATCCAAGAAAGAACTTCAGCTCTCCCATCATGCTCATTTCAAACTTGCTGTGCATTAACTTAGCAAATCTCTTACAGAGATTATCATTAGTAGACCCAAATATTATATCATCCACATAGACTTGGACTAATATAGTATCATTCTTATATTTTTTAGAAAAAAGAGTTTTGTCTATGACACCTCTAATAAAGCTATTTTCAATAAGAAATTCAGAGAGAGTGTCATACCATTTTCTTGGAGACTGTTTGAGCCCATAGATAGCCTTGAAAAGAAAGAAGACAAAATCCAAATGATCTGGATCTTCAAAACTAGGAGGTTGCTCTACATATACCTCTTCATCCAACTTTCCATTCAGAAAGGCGCTCTTGACATCCATTTGATAAACTTTAAAGTTTGAGAATGCTGCGAATGCCAGAAATATCCTGATGGCCTCGAGTCTAGCCACTGGAGCATAGGTTTCATCATAATCAATGCCTTCAGCTTGAGAATACCCTTTTGCTACCAGTTTTGCCTTGTTTCTTGTAACTACACCATCTTCATCTAGTTTATTCCTGAATACCCACCTAGTACCAACAGCTTTCTTGTGTGTAGGTCTAGGTACAAGTTTCCAGACTTGTTGACTTTCAAACTGATTGAGTTCATCTTGCATAGCAATCACCCAATCTGGATCAGTTAGTGCTTCTTCAATCTTCTTAGGTTCCATCTCAAAAAGAAATCCTGAGAACAGACACTCATTTTGAGTAGCACGTCTAGTTCTGACTCCAACATCTGGATCACCAATAATCAACTCAAAAGGATGAGCTTTATTCCAGACAGTCTGTCTTGGAAGATTTGATCTTGATGATTCGCCTTGAAACTCATTTGGATGTTGTGTCCTACTAGATGATCCTTCAGCATCTCCCCCTGAGTTGTTGTCATGTTGACTTGAAGATTCTCCATCAGTAGCAGTGGTATCTCCATTGTTGCCAAAGTTTCCATCACTATTACCTTGAGTATCATCAAGATTAACAGGTTCTTCACCAGCAACAACCTCAGGTTCTTGACCATGTTCTGATTCTGAATCTGACATATCATCAAACTTCAGTTTCTCAGAAGGATCTTCAGTTTGGATACTAGGGAGTTTAGTGTCATCAAATGTAACATTGACACTTTCAGTTACTTTGTGTTGATCAATGATATACACTCTGTATGATCTTCTTCCATATCCAACAAAAATACCCTCATATGCCTTTGCCTCGAATTTACCACGACGCTCATCTCCATCCTTGAGCACGAAGCATCTGGCACCAAATACATGAAAGTATTTGATAGAAGGTTTCTGTTCATTCAAAATCTCAAAAGGAGTTTTCATGAAGTCTTTGTTGATTAGAGTTCGATTCTAAGTATAACATGCAGTATTGACAGCTTCAGCCTAAAAGTACATTGGAAGACCTGATTCACTTAACATCGTTCTTGTAGCTTCAATCAATGTACGATTCTTCCTTTCTACCACTCCATTTTGCTGAGGGGTTCTAGGAGCTGAAAATTGTCTGGTAATCCCTTTGTCTGTACAGAATCCATTGAGAAGTGAATTCTTGAATTCTGTTCCATTATCTGACCTTATTGCTCTAACAGGGACATTAGAATCTAACTCAATCATTTTGATATGATCAATCACAACTTGTGGTGTTTCATCCTTAGAGTGAAGAAATAAAACCCACGTATACTTGGAATATTCATCAACTATCACAAGACAGTAACACTTCTTTGACATCGAAAGGACATTAACTGGTCCAAATAAATCCATGTGCAATAATTGCAGAACACCAGTTATGGAAGATGTGTCAGTGCCTCTGTGACTTGCTTTCTTTGACTTTCCTTTCTGGCAAGCCTCACATAGTCCTTCTGGAGAGAATTCCAGCTGAGGCAGACCTCTTACCAATTCTCTTTTTACAAGAGAATTCATTGTTTTGAAATTTAGATGAGAAAGTCTCTTGTGCCATAGCCAACTCTCATCTGACGATGCCTTTGCATAGAAGCAATTGACTTCAGGATTGCTTCCAGAGTTCATGTCAGCTACGAACAGATTTCCTTTCTGGATTCCCATTAAGGAGGGTTTTTCACTTTTCTTGTGCAGAATCTGACACTTCAGCTTGTCGAATAAAATATTGTAGCCATTGTCACAGAACTGACTAATGCTAAGCAGATTATGTTCAAGTCCTTGCACAACATACACATTTTTAATGATAACATTTCCAGCTAGCAAACAGCCATATCCCTCCGGTAAACCTTTGCTGTTATCTCCAAAGGTAACCACTAGGCCAGCTTTCTCAACCACATTTGATAGCAGGGCTCTATCTCCGGTCATATGTCTTGACGATCCGCTGTCAAGAATCCACACTACCGGTTGTACCTGTTTAATGCCCTGCAATACAAATGGATTAGACCTACTTCGGAACCCAAGCTTGGCTGGGTCCGGCATACTTGTAAAATTGGCCTTTATCAGGCAAAACAACATTCTTAATTTTAATATTCTCAACGTTCTCAATGACTGAACATTTGACCTTGTGAACAGCCTTGACAAATTTCTGTTTAGGCTTAGGCACAAATGTCTCCTTTCTAGCTTTAGGAGGACTAGCAGTCTTAGACCTATCATGCTTTCTATTATTCACATGCTGATGAGGAGTAGTCTTATCATTAGAAACATGCTTACCATTAAAATAAGCAAACATCAGATTAAAAGCACAAGACATACAATCAGGAACACCACATGCTTTATGAGAGGGATTAACAATAGGCAACTTATGCATGGTAGACATGGCATTTGTGTTATCCAACTCATGTGTGTCTGAGTTAGTCTCAGTTGCTTTCACAACCTTGACTGGAACTTTTGACACACTTGACTTGGAGACAGCTTTCTCATTAGCATTATCTTCAGCACGGATTTCTTCTTGAATAATAAAAGAGGTCTCATCAAATGGTTCAGCAATTGATTCTTTATAGAGGGGTTCATCAACACCCTTAAGCACATGTGGTACTGCCCTGCCTTTAGCACAGACATGAGGAGGGGAGTTTATGCCTAATTTTCCAATAGCAGCATTGTAATCATAACCTATACCAGATGTTTGATTAACAGCTTGCTTATTGTAAAACTCTTTGGACTTCGAACAAGAATTAAAGTAAGCTTTAACCTTAGCCTCAAGACCGGTGATCTTGTCTTTGAGAATAGTTTCAAGTTGTCTATAACAGTCAACTCTATTCTCTAGAAAAGATACTTGTTCTTTTAATTTATCTTGATTAATGTGCACAAGTCTTAATTCATTGACCTCTTTCTCAAGGTCTTTGATTTGTTGATTTAACAATTCATTATCACGACGAGCACAATCTAAGGAACCTCCTAGATGATAAACTAATTCAGCATCAGTAAATTTTACCTCTTTTCTTGACGATGAGGTGTTTGCATCACTAGCCATGAGAGCAAGATTCCCAACTTCTTCATCTTCACTGTCAGTATCATCCCAGCTTCTTCCCTTTGCCAGGTAAGCCCTTTCAGATTTACTCTTTTGATTAGAATCGTAAGAGTTCTTCCTTGCTTGTTTTGGCTTCCTGCATTCTGTGGCAAAGTGTCCCAACTCATTGCAGTTGAAGCATCGAATGGTGCTTCGATCAACCATCCCTGTTTTATACCCACCACTGCTGGTGTTAGAGGATGAAGATCCACCTTTCTGGAATCTGTTGTAGTTGGACTTGTACTTGAACTTGGGATTCCTTTTGAATATGACATTTGAGAATCTCTTGACAATCAGGGCCATTGACTCATCCTCCAATTGCTCCAGTTCTTCCAAGGAATAATAATCATCTCCTGATTGATTTGTAGTAGGAGGATCAAATTCTGCTACTATCACATTATCTTCAACCTTGGAAGACTGTACCATTCTTTCTAACTGTTGAGATTGTTGTTGATATTGTGGTTGTTGTTGTTGTTCATCAGCTACTAGAGCAGTAGACGTGCTGACCACTCTTCCTTTCCCGTAAACTTCCTTCTGCTGAATCTGCTCCAACTCATAAGTCTTTAACACACCATAGAGCCTTTCCAAAGAAATCTCACTCAGATCTCTTGCTTCTCTTATGGCAGTGATTCTATGTTCGAGATGAGTTGGCAGTGTTAAAAGGAACTTTTTGTTGACCTCCCTGATGGAATAGTATTTACCATTAATGTTCAGGTTGTTGATCAATGCATTGTACCTCTCAAACACTTCAGTGATTCCTTCTCCCTGATGGAATAGGTCCCAATTTGTTTGTAGAAGGGGGGGTTGAATGCAAACAATATCGTTTAATCGAATAAAATGCGGAATAAAAATGTAAAACAAAATTCAAGTTAAATAAAACTTTTATTAAACTTGAAAGGTGTTACAACTACTGTATCGGTTACAAGGGATTAATCTCAAATCAATTATTACAAATCTAGAATAAATTCGACATGAACTTTTTCTATTTTTGCAATTAAAAGATCAAATGCTAAATGCGATTTGAGATTAAGTTCTAGGGATTTTAATCCGCTAGATTGATACACAAGAACAAGATAAATAATTCTAGTGGATTGGATTTAACTTTTCAATCTAGAATTTTGATCTTGAATAAAGCAGATGAAAAATAAAATGTTGAGCCTTTGTTTTCTGCTGAGTTCTTGACTTGTGTTTCCTGTTGAATTATTGCATGAATATCTTCTGCTGTGTTTTTGTTGTTTAAGTAAACAGAACAATCCAGTTTACTCAGCAAGACTTTCGGCAAGACAATCAAATGAACTGGTATGACAATCCATTTGAACTGGTAGGACTTTCGGTGAGACTATCCTCTTGAACTAGCAAGACAATCCCAATAGCTAGCAAGACAATCAGAATGAACTAGCAAGACTTTCGGTATGACTATCAATTGTCATACCGATTGTCATAGTAGTTCAAATCACATTGTCTTACTGAATTATTAATAGATTTTAATCTAATAATAATTCTGAAAATCCTTAATATTAATTCTGAATTAATTAATCAATTAATCAATTAATTCAATTAATCAATAAATTAATCTTTGCAGATATAATTTATTTTCTTAATTAAATTATTTGACTTAATTAATTAATAGAGAATTAATACTAATCTTGAGCAGCAACCATTCTTCTGAAAATCTTCTGAAAATTACTGTCAATTATGAATCAATTCCACCACTTCAATGTGGACACTCGATGTACTGTCTGGTTCATGAGTGACTAACTTCCGTGACGTTTCTTCAAGCCTTGACCTTGATACTCTTGATTTTCTTCAGATTAAATCCTTGTAATTAATTGATACCCTGACGAGATCTCTGTCACTTGATTAAATCCACAATATTGATTTATATCACTGAGGCTTGATCAATTTCTTGAGCTTCTTCCAGTGAATTAAGTCTTCAAGACTGTAGATGAATAATGTTTCTTAACCGTTTGACAGATGTTACTTTGTGAGATCTCTCTGACGATAGATCCACTATTTACTTATTACATTCTTATTTGAGTTGAGTTATATCCTCGAATATACAAATAGGCTATGCCATATGCCTTTCATACACATTTTGGTTTACATAAAAAGGCATGCTATTTGCAAACATGTTATTCCAGTAAGGTATGCTAAATGACATTTGAGGCATACTAAATGCAGCATAATAAGGATTAGGTGCAAATGGCATGTGAGCAAATTGTGCATTCATATTCTGAGCAGGCATAGCATTCATAGGCATTGCAGACATGGCAGTCATGTTGGAAAAAGAGGAGGGTGCAGAAATGGGAGTAGGCATAACAGTCTTGCAATTAACAGACAAGTGATTAACACTACCACATTTAACACAGATTTTTCTTGGTACATATTTATCAGGTGTGTAGTTGTTATGTTTGTTAATCCCTACCTTCCCATTTCTATTGTTTTTCCTTTTAGCTTCTGTTTTAACCTCAATCATTTCCAGTCTGTCATTTAATTGCTTGATAGATATATGACCAACATTAGCTTTATTTTCTTTTCTAACTTGACTTGTTTCTCCTGGAACAAATTTTTTAGAAACTGATCCATATTTCTCATTTAGTTTAACTAACTTAGCTTTGCTAACTGGTTTACTCACAACCGACAGATGTGGTTCCTTGTCTCTTGACGGATAATCCTTTTGATTATCCGACAGATGATTTTCATCATCTGTCGAGTCCATATCTGTAAAGAGTCTTTCAACCAGATTGGAATAAAGCTTCTCTTTACTCTTTTTCCAGGCTGCATCACAAAAGGATTCTATATCTTGAACTTTAGTAATTTGAGCATGAACATCTCGAGATGATTTCTATGCTTTAATTACTTCATGTTCTCGTTCAAGTTGCTTTCTTAAAATCTCCTCTTTCTTTAAGGATTATGTAAGTTCATCCTTAGCAACCTTGCATTCTAATTTCAATTTTTCAAACTCAATAAATTGAGACTCTATCACATTATTCCTCTCACTTAAAAACAAATTATTTTCTTTAATTTTAGCATTTTCCTTGGTGAGGGACTTAAGTGTAACACGCAGGTGATATAACTTAGTAGACATGTCATTTATTGCATCATTACACTCAGCTTTAGATAAATGAGCTAGATTGGTTGTGATTACCTGATTGCTTGATGAACTTGTTTCTGTTTCATCTGACTTGGCCATTAGGGCTAGATTGACATAGTTTATTTCTTTATCTTCATCCAGTTCATCTGCAGCCCAGTCATTCTCCTGTGTGATGAAAGTCCTTTCCTTTTGCTTGAGCAACTCAAAGTATTTCTGCTTATAATCAATAGGCTCAAACTTCTTTTTGCTGGAATTAGACTTTCTACATTCACTAGCAAAATGACCCGCCAAGCCACATTTGAAACATTTGAATTTTGACTTATCAACCATGTTTCTGTTTGGCTTGGATGCTCCAAAATTCTTCTTGAATTTGAGCTTGGAAAATCTCCTGGATAAGAATTCTAGATGCTCATCAATATCATCCATGTCATCTTGGCTCAACTATTCTTCATTCTCAGCTACCAACCCTTTACCCTTGCTTTCACAGACATTTGATGTAGATTCAACAGCTTTCACCTTCACCTCTTTCTCCTTCTCTAGTTCAGCAACTAGTGCAATGCATCCTCACTTATATCTTCCTTTCTCCAATCTTTCATCTTGCTTTACTTCAAGCTCATAGGTTTTCAGGATGCCATACAGTCTCTCCAAGGTGAATTCCTTGTAATCTTGTGAATTTCTCAATGAGACTGTCATTGGCTTCCACTCCTTTGGGAGAGATCTAAGGAACTTGAGGTTAGAGTCTTTTGTCTGATAGACTCTTCCATGTAGTTTTAGAACATTCAGTAGTTTCTGAAACCTACTAAAAATAGCAGTGAGTGACTCACTTTCTTCACAGTGAAAATGCTCATATTGTTGAATCAAAGTTGCATCTTGTTCTCCCTTACTTGCTCAGTGCCATCACAAATACTCTGTATTGTATCCCAAACCTCTTTGGTTGTTTTATAATTAATGATGTTATCAAACATATCACCATCAACACCATTAAATAGTATGTTCATGGCCTTCTTATCTTTCCTGACTTCTTCAATGTCTGGATCAGACCATTCATGCCTAGGTTTTGGAACTGATGGTTCATTCCCTGTAGCAGCTCTCATAGGGACATGAAGACCTCTTTCAATGCAATCCACATAAGCTTCATCCTGAGAAAGAAGATGTAGGTGCATATTCACCTTCCAGTGATGATAGTTGTCTTTATCCAGAAATGGAATTTTTACTCCAACATCCTTCTTGTTCATCTTGTTGATTTGTTGTGATCTTTACACTATTTGTACTTCAAGAGCTTGCTCTGATACCAATTGTTATTCCCTAAAAATACAACAAGAATTACAGGGGGGTTGAATGTAATTCTGGCTACTTTTGAGATTTTAAAAATATTCTAACTTAATATATATAACAGTGGTTGATTTGTTGTAATGTTGAATGGAAGAGTAATAGAAATCAAAATACTAAGTAATAAAACACAAGCTTTAAAACTTTCTGGTGGATTTGAAAGTATCCACCATATATATATATATATATATATCAAATTGAGAACTTTGTGATGCTTTGAATAGCACACAGCTGTTTTACAAGTAAACAAACAAACTACAGAGAAATTCTTAACAAGTACAACTTTATATGTCTCTCTAAAAAATGTGCTTGCTTGGTTAGTTATTCTACTTGCTACATTTGGTTTATATATCACCAAGTTACATGACAGTAAGACAAGATAATAAAATAAAATAAATCTAGTCTAATATCATGCTGCAACATTTCTCTATCCAGCATCTTTGAATATTTTCACATTTGCATGGAAATGGTAATGCTTCTTTGTTCTCAAAATCCTGCTTAACAGGCTTCCAAATTCCTTTTGCAAACACCCGACGCATGTGACTGTGTTTTCACTATCAACGGTTATTGTGAATATGATCATCCGTCGGGATTATGTTGAACATCCGTCGGGAATATGTTGATCATCCGTCGGGAGCCATGTAGATCATCCGTCGGGAGTCTAGCTGTCACTTGACTCTATTTCACTTATACAGAATTACAAGACATTTCATATTTACAATTAACCAACCTATTCTGCATATCAATCTAGTAGTCAACATGACTTAGAGAATCCTACAAAATCTACTAGACTAAAACATGTTGTTTGCAGAAATGTGCTACAGTACTTATTTGTTACATAATCTACACTCTCAATGGATGTCAAATTGTCATCCGTCGGGACTATAAAGTTCATCCTTCGGGATTATATTAGAACATCCGTCGAGAGTTACAAAATTCACTTAGGTAAATTTACTAAGGTATTTTGTTTAACTTATCATCAAGTTCACAACATATTCCTAACACCCTTCCTTAAGAATGTGTTGAAGAGGCCATTGTCTGATGGTGCCTCCCTTGTAATCAAACACAAGTTTTTCGGGAATTCTAGGAGTAGCATCCAAGCCTCCAACTTTTTAGGCAATATTAAATCACCATGAAAGTTGAGTCCAGGTGTCACTACTATAGGTCTAGGAAGTGAACTCGTAGGATGTTGAGAAGTAGTAGTAGTGACAGATGATTCATCTCGTGATATTTTTTCTTGGATTTAGCCTTCTTCCTTGCACCCTTCTTTGTTATCATTCTTTTAGGCCTCTTGGCCAATTCTTCATCAGCCTCAGTCTCCAATTCTTCATCCAGTTCTTTCTCTAGCTCACTGGTTAGCTGCAACTGGTGATCTGTGAACACATCATATGTTTCACTTTGCTTTCCACCTTCAGCTTGCTCTAGGGCAGTTCTTGCTAATTTTTTAGCTTTAGCATCTCCATAACCTTCATGTCCAAAAAAGATGTAGATTGGTTCTCCCCCACTGTATATGTGATGAGGATCAAGGAATGAATATATTAATTGGGATTTGGCTATGTGTACTCGTTGTGATTTTCAATTGGAGAGAATGCAAACATGGATTATGAAGCTTACTTGGACAACAAGGAATAAAGGAGCGATGCATGAAGTTGGACAAGTAGCAGATTATTATATAATTATTAATTAGAATTTTGCTTACAAGTTTTTACCTTTCACTTGAAAGGGTTTTTCTTATTTTAAGCACTTAGGATTTTATTTTCCTATTTGTATTTGGTTTTTGTCTTTTTTTCTATTCGGGTTTGGTTTTTAAATTTGTTTCATGGAAGGATTCAGATATTGGCTTATTCAAGCTGATTTTGAATTTCTCGTGGAATCCTTTTCGGTTTGGGTTATTATCTAAGCCTATAAATACCCCTCTCATGTAATCTTTTAAGGGAGACAATGGATGATATAAAACTTGTGTTTTGAGATAAACTATGAGTAATTTTTCTTTTCTCTAAACTTCAATTACTGGATTATTTTGAAGATTAGATTCGAATTACTTAGTTTCTGGATTGATTTAAGCAATTTGAGATTCAAAGTTCATGTTTCTGGATTGATCGTGTTCTTTTGAAATATCCTCTTCTTCTCTTATCCCTTTTCTTCTTCTTCTTTTCTTTCTTTGTGGAGAGATCTAGAAATATCCTTTTCTTTTCTTCTTTTCTCTCATTTGCTTTAGAGCAGGATCTGAAGCAATTTTACATTTCTTGATTTGCTCAGCCAAAATCTTCCATTCATCTTAACCATCGAGCTAATAAATAAGCTTTCATATATTATTCAAAGGTTTTGGTGGGAGGGGGAGATCCTGAAAACAAGACGATTCACTGGATAATCTTGAGTGTTTTTACAAACCAAAATGTGAAGGTGGGATGAGATTTAAAGACTTATATGCTTTTAATTTGGCCTTGTTAGCTAAACAAGTTGGGAGCTTTCTCTGTAAAAGTGGCAGGTGTTGGGTTTCGAGCACATAAACGCAACGGAAACAGTAATTAAAAATGTAAAAAATCAGAATTTTCGAAACCCACCGCATGATCCATGCGAAAAATATATATTTAAATCGTAGATCAGATTGTTTACCTTAAGAAGCTTTAGCAGTTGGTTGATTAATGGAGATCCAAAGCTTGTTTAATCACAACGCATCTCGCTCTCGCGATCTACGCTCTATCGGTATCCACACGAATGCTTGAACGCAAGGATTGGATGTGTACTAGCACAAACTCGTTTCTTCTTTCTCTCTCCATCTTCTCTCTTGGTGGCTAGGGTTTTAGTAAAAGTTTCGCACACACCAAAAAATCAGCCACACAAGAGATATTATATAGAGAGTAGAAAAATGAATTATAACTCCTAACTAATTAGGAGTTATTATTAATTTGAAATTCCTATTTGTATTATAATAAGTCTCACTTAATTATTTAACAAATAAATTTCATAATTAATATTAGTAAATTCGAAAATCAATATTTATCTAATTAATTAAGTCATACTTAATTAATATTATAAATATTTCGAATTACTTTAATATAATTTAAATCCATTTTAAATTAAATAATCCTTCAAGTATTCTTAGTGTGTTACCCTATAGGTTATTATTACGTTGGCAACGAATTTTAAATCTAATTTAAAATCGTAAACAATGAGCGACATCTAGTAATACATCATGGCTACCCAAGTAATAATAATTGAATCGGTTATCGATTAAGCCTTTTGGTCATGTTTGTTTAATGGTATTAAGTATGGGATAGGATTATAATCCTTTAAATTTTCCAATCCCATGTTTGTTTTGTAAAAAATTAGTGAAGGGTTATCCAATGATTATAATCCTTTAAATTATCATATCCCATGTTTATTTTGTTGGAGTAGAGGATAGGATTATTATCTCATCTAATGCTTGGTGGGAGGAGGTATTGTTTTATCCCCTCCTACAAGTCATTTTTTAAAAGATTATAATCCCCTCATTGTTATCCCATATGAAACAAATATAGGATTGGAAAATTTAAAGGATTATATTCCAATCCCAAGTACTATCCCACAAAACAAATATAGGATAAAGTTTTAAAGGATTATATTCCAATCCTACACTTAATCCTTTCAAACAAACTTATGATAGAATTATTTAATCCATAGGACTAATTTTGATGGGATTAGTTATCCCCGGATTATTATCCCGGAATTATAATCCCATGAAACAAATATGGCATTTGTGAATAATGTACAATGTAATATAGTCCCTTTAACCAAATATTATAGATTAAACTAGAGGCCAATAATATCATCCTCATCATAGTTTAATCCAAGTTTCCTTGATCAATGAGTAGACTATCATATCAAATCAACATTTGAGCGTGACCACGCATTTCATATTCTAGCTCACCCAAGAGGCCAATAATATCACTCCTAAAATAGGAGGGTTAAATCTCATCTAGATCATTTATATTTCTCATGCGATTCATAATATATCTAATGTCCACTTTTATCATTACCCGGTCAACGATAACTTTTAATGGAATCAATGTATATTAATTCTCGTATAGAAATATAATGACTTCAGGTCTAAGGACCATTACATCATTATCACTGTGAGAATTACTTATGACACAACAGACATGTAGAATCTCACATTGGGTCTGTCCAGCACCATGTACATATACATCTGCCTGTGTTTTTGACTTTAGTATCACTATACCTATGATCAATGAGATGTGATCATCAGTCAACAAACACACCAATCTTAATGCATTATTATTGTCCCTTAATAATAATACTCGACTAGGGACTGCATATCATATTCCAAGGACATTTATTAATCTAACATTTATATCGCAGTAAATTAAGAATTAATAAATTATAAAGAGAATAATCGATAAAACATAAACATTAATAATCCTAATGTCTTAAACTAAAACATATAGTGTTGTCTCTAGGTCACAAACACTAACAGCAGGAGCAACATGGTTTTGGAGAAGTATGTTGAAAGGCAGATATGTGATATTTAAAGGTATTCGCAAACAAATGGGAAATGAAAAGATCATAAAATTTTGGGGCAACCATTGGATTCCGAGTTCTTCAGAATTTTTTGTTCACAGAGTAAGAGGTCTGTTTGTTATATTTTCTCCAGTTTCTGATTTTATTTCTAATGAAAAATGGAACATCATAATTTTTGAGAACATGTTCTACCGGATGTTGTGACTCAAATATCTGACATTCCGCTTAGTAGCACAAAAGCTAATTACAGAATGATTTGGCACTATACTTCAAATGGATCTAATATAGTCAAATCTTGCTATCGATTGTCTTGAATTTGGACCAGCCTCCTAATTTTCAACAATCTTCATCTTCTTCAAAGCATAGTAAATCCTTTTGGAATCTTGTACGGTCTCTAAGAGCGCAACCTAAATTAAAAGATTTTATGTGTAGAATTTGTGCCATTGCTTTAGCAACAAAAAAAATTGTGTAGAAGGAACTGTTCTCCGTCATCTAATTATTTAATTTGTCACGATAACATTGAATATGTAGTAAACATGTTTTTTGAGTGTGACTGAACGAGAGTAGTGCAATGGTTAAACTCTCTTATTGCTGTTACAACCTCTAAATGAAGAAAGTTTATATTTTTTTATCCGAATTTGCCTTCGTCGCCTGGTTAATTTGGATAGCATGAAACAAATTTGTTATTGAGCATAATTTAGTTTGGCCTCTTTCAATAATTAAATTTTCCTCTCAAACTCAATCTAAATATTTATCGTTGTTAAATTTCTCCTGTCTGGAGTTTCCAAACTCTATCATCGATAAATTACAATTGTTATGGTGCTATTAATCGAGGCTCTGCAGCTACTGGTGTTGTGGGAAGAAACTTTGATGTAAGGTTTATTGAGGACTTAGGTTATAAAGTTAATACTTCATCTTCTCTTCTTACAGTTCGTGAATTTTGCACGATCATTACTCGACAACATATTTTTCATAGTATTGTCGAATCTTATTGTAAGGTCGTTACTTAGCACTTACATATGATACGACTCCACCTTGAGACTCTATTTCCGTCCTGAGACTCTGATATTGTCATAGAGAATATCAGATTTAGAGAAATGATGTTAATTTTTTATAATTTTTTTGTGTTGGTTTCCCGGATTCCTCCTGTCGAAAAATAAATAAATTTCACATACCACAAACATCGATTTCCTAGAAAATCATATTGATAGACCACATTTTTTATTAGGTTACTAATTTGAATTACTCGCAATATTTGCGCTTACATATATATATCATGAAGGGTTCATTTGTATAGAGGTTCGAAGAGAACCATTATTTAAAAAATATAAATACATAATTTATTTCATTTTCCATCATATATGGTTACAAATTTTAATTATCAACTTAAAAACGAAGTTGCACAATTTTATTTTATTTTTTGAAATTGATGAAATTTTTTTGGGTTGGTTTGAACGGGTTTGATAGCCCATGAGCATCCTGGAGTCCAGAGTCTAAGCGTTCAAAGTTATAAAGCAGCGACGCCGTTTTGCTTGAATCGGATACGGAGCAGGACCTGAATTCGCAACTGAAACCTAGGGCTTAATCTAATTTTCATTCCCAAATATTTACCCATCTCTCATTTGAAATTCAAATATATATCTTACATTTGTTGTGTCTATACATCACAAATTAAAAACAAAATTGACCTAAATCCCTCACCATTGTTTAGCTCAAAGTTTATAATCAATGGCTGAGCCCGCTAAAAGTGTAAGCTTTACTATACTTTTCTCTCTTTTGTGTCTATTATTTACTGTTCAAAATTCAATATTGATGCAGCTCACATATACTTGCATACATGTATATGCAGGGTGCTGGAGTTGATAATACTTTCAGGAAGAAATTTGATAGAGAAGAGTACTTGGAACGTGCCCGGAAGCGTGAACTTAAGGTTTTTAATTTTACCCTTTTAAAGATTTATTATATTTGTTTCAAGAATATGTTTAATTTTATATTTTTTTGAGCAGGTTGTGATTTTTTTTTTGTTTGTGTAGGAGGAGGAAGCTAAATCGAAGGGCAAGTGTACGTAAAGTTTTGATTTTGGGATCTTTTTTTGCTTCATTAGTTGTAGATTACTGTAATTAATTTTAAAATTGGTAGTTTTTAGATACATTATTATGAGTTGTGTTGAATTTATCGAATTTGCTTTCTTGCAGCCAAAGGGCCTCCTGTGCAACGGAAGCCGTTGAAGCATAGGGATTATGAGGTAGACCTTGAATCGCGGTTGGGGAAAACTCAGGTATGCCATATTTTGTTGCTACTAATGAAATTGTATTTGGGTTTTTCAACTACTATGTTATTGGTTAATTGTGATTTTTTGATGTCCTTAAATGCTTAGCATCTTTATAAGATAATTCTTAAGAAATCAGAGGATATCATACTTGGTCTTTAGGATTTTTTTATGTTACTCAATTTCCATCATCTTGATGCTGCTAAAATTGCGATATAGCAATTAAATGTTGGATGTCACGTTTAGTATGATTTTTAGATGGTTCCATATTAGGGTGTTGGTTCCGCAAAAGGGGATCTAATTTCAACAACACCCACAATTAGGGAAAATAAAGTTTTGTAATAATGAAGGTCGTTACATCTAATTTTGATGAGATTTGAACATGTTACATGACTAATTGGTAGCAAAGTATCAATTATAACCATTGGGTTAAGAGACCTTGAGGCCTTGCATTTCGTTTGAGAATTGAGTGAGTAAATTAAATTATTTAGAAGTATACAGCACCAGGTCTACATAATTCTTTTTGCCAATTATCTGCCATGATAATTTTTTTTTGTTTCAAAATGTAAGTATGTGGTTGTGCGCTAGTGTAAAATCTTTTTGTTATTATGTCTCTGTTTTATTAACTATATTCTATCAATGTGCACTAAAATGTGCATAATGAAGACATATTGGGAATTAATATGTCGAAATGTATTGGAGTTCCCTCTTGACATGTAGAAGATTGTAATATTTATTGATTTTTTTTCTTTCTTTTGGCAGGTTGTCACACCCATAGCACCTTTAAGCCAGCAGGTATTGCTCTAATTTTATCATATAATATTATTATCATATGGTGTCTAATTGTAATTTTCTGTGTAAAGTGGGTCTGGAATGTGTGATCGTTCTCATAGAGATGTAAGCTATCTTATAGATGGTAAATGAGCCACAAAAATATACTAGCTAATAGCATCTACATTGTATGCACATCCTTTTTGTCCTTTGTCAAGGGAGGGGTCAAAGGATGTCTAACTCTAGAAAGACATCCTAGTTCTCTTTCTGCATAGGCATATGCCAAATTTTTTAGCACAAAATACCGATTATAGCAAGGTATCAAGTCTTTTTGTCACACATACTATTGTGATGGAAACTTTTATCAGATGCTATTGCTATCTTATTTTCCCCTAAGACCACTTGACTTCTTCTCATTTAGTAGAAAGTTTTTTGTTTTTCATTTAGAATCAATTACCTCTTGTAAAGGCTGTTGTGTAGCTCAGTTTTCTAAAAAGCTCTCTTACTTTTGGACCGTCACCAGTTTTAGAAATGAACTCTATTACTATTAATTTCTGTAGTACTGAACTTCATATTCTTTTCCTCTTCCCCTGATCTTTGTGTCATGCATTTTCCTAACTCTCCCTTTTCACTTTCTTGCCATTTCAGTTTCCAAAATTGTAAATATTTTACTCTGCTCTTCCCAGTTGGTACAGTATTCTGGTTTGTCTAATACATACCAAATTATATTTTTCTTGTGTCTTTTGGTCAGGTCTAATTTTACTAATTTTCTTATCCTTTCACAATATTGTCATCTAAGTTTTGCCACACGGACCTTAGCAAAACTTTTTTCTAAGGCTGTGCTCTTTACTTTGGTCAATGTTCGAAACCTTTTAACTGCCGTTTTATGATAAACAGGGCAAGGCTGGGTACAAACTTATATGTTATGCTATGTAGTTTAGCTAAAAAAATAATCCCTTTTGATTATATCACTATCTAGACAGTTCTTTTAATGACATAGTTTCACCTTTTTATGGATTATAGCTAGTGCAGATAATTTTTGATAACTTAATAGTACCTTCCATTTACAATGTCCACCTTGTCATTTGTATTATGGAACTGCAGGCTGGCTATTTTTGCCCAGTATGTGAATGTGTAGTGAAGGATTCTGCAAACTATCTGGATCATATCAATGGAAAGAAACGTATGTATATAACCTCACCCCCACCCTCCCCCCAATATTATTTTGTATCCCAGGCGTGTTATATTTATTAATCTATTCATGCTTCTTTCTTCTTTTCTTTTTTTACAGATCAAAGAGCCTTAGGTATGTCCATGCGGGTAGAAAGAGCATCTCTTGAACAGGTTAGAACGCATGCGATTTAATATTTATTATCTTTAATTTTTTTCCCGGCGTGCAAGCATTGGAAATCTTTCCATCAGTCAAAATTTAAGCGCATACAATTTTTTTTCAATTGCTCATACTAAGAGCCATCTCCAATAAGGGGTTGGCAAAATAGTTGCCAACCTTGCCAAATCATCATATATATTAATATTTTATTTTCAGTTTCCACTCAATTTCATATCAACTTAGCAACATTCTTCTCCAATAGTTAGCAACCATTAAAAGTTGCATATGTGGTCCCTAAATTAAATTGTAAATGACTCATAAACTAAAAAAGTATTATTGATATACACTTTTTGCACTTGTATATGTATTTTACCCACTTTGAGAAGTTGCCAAATTTTGGCAACTTTGGCGGCAACCTCATGGAAACCATACAACTCCAATAGGTTGGAAACCAAGGTTTCCATGCCACGTACACGTAAGATTTGGCAACCTCTATTGGAGATGGTCTAATTTGTATACAAGAAAGAAATATAAAGGAAAAATGTGAATTATTTTAGAGAAAGAAGCCATTTTAAGTATGTTCGTATGGAACCCTACAAACATACCATCAAAGTCAATAATTGCAAAAGAGAAATTCTGTCATGTTTATTTCTTTTGTCTTGCTCTGTTTTAGTTTTAGCTATTTTTAATATGTTTTTGAAACATTTAGCTGCTTTATGTGTGTGATTTTATCTGCTTCCCTCTCAGAAAGCCTGTGAAATGTAATTTTGCTTGCAAACTGAGTTCATTAATGTATGATTACAAAACAGCAGCACTAAGTAATGTGTTGCATGCATGCCACTGTTATTATTTGATTTTTTCTATTTCTGGCTATTTAAAATATTAAAACACCGGAGTCAATATCAAGTTGTCACATAGGGATATCAAGTTTCAACAGCTCAAAGCATATTTTTGTGTGTTATATAGGTTCAGCAGCGGTTCGATAATCTCAAGAAGCGAAAAGATCCGGGAACCTTTACTGAGCAAGGTATGAAGTGTTATATATACATGGATCAGCACAGAAACACTCTATTATAATACTTTTTCATAATATTTTATCTATTATGAATTATTTTTTTGGTTAATCGTATTCTTAAATATATTGTAAGAGTTTATTCAAAAAAAAAATATATTGGAAGAGTAAAATACAAGTTGTGTCATGTGCAAAACTATTTATTTTTAAAAAAAAAAATTGAAGTTAAAAAAATATATTATCTGCTGCATAAGTACATTAATATATATGCATGTGTGTGTGTGTCTATATATTAACAAAATTGAACTATTCGGTGTGCTGGACTCGCTGTTAGCTCAATTATCTGATCAGTTCTTAGTTTGTTATGTTACAGGCTTGAAGTTTATAATGACTGAAATTAATTAGTGTTTTACATTTGCTAATAGATTTGGATGAACGGGTCCTCAAACAACAGCAAGAGGAAGAGGAAAAAAAGCGCCAACGTCGTGAACGAAAGAAAGAGAAAAAGGTCAGTTTCATAGGATTTATGTTGGATATAAAATCGTAGGTTCTTCTGTTGCCTTGGCTATCAGTTAGCTGTAAGGTTGTAAGAGAAAAGCAAAATATGCACCAAGCTAGGATTGTTTATTTCCGTTCAATTTTGATATTAATATCATTTTATGTGTCTTATTAGCAAGTTATTTTGATGGTTGATTTTGGTGTTTTTGTGGTTCAGAAAGAGAAGGCGTCCGAGGAAGAGGTTGAGATAGACCCTGATGTTGCAGCTATGATGGGATTTGGGGGTTTTGGTTCATCAAAGAAGTAACTGTACGTGACTTAAAAGTTTAAATGCAACGTTTACATGTCAAATGAACTATTCCGTGAGACCTTGAGTGCTAGAAAGAGTGAACAGTTGTGGTAGGCTCTATGCTTTACCGGAGTACGAAGGCAGCCAACTATCATAACATTAGTTCTTCCACCCAATAGTAACCGAAGTACACATATACTACTAAAACTGAGTTTCAAGAGCAGCTGCAATGCTGCCTGCCCCTTCCCTTTTTTTTTATGTCAATTCATTCCGTCCAAGTGGGAAAAAAAAACTGGGCAGGCTCCTCCAATCCACGTGCCCACTTCCCACATTTTGCGGGGCCTTTCTTTCTCATATTATATTATGTTTCAAATTAAATAATAATTTATATTGTAATTTTAATTTATTAAATAATATTTAAATTGTATTATTTAAATTAAAATGATTAATTATTAAGAAAATTAATATTAAAATAAAATACATTCAACTAAATTAAAAACATTACGTGAGAAAATATTAAATTTAAAATAGTACAATAAGAAATTAACAATTATGGAATTGCGAGATATGTTGAATCAAGTCATTTGTAGCTGACAATGTGTTCGTTTATCATGCATTTGTAACTTATTTTAAATATAAGTTCCATATGGGATAAATGGTTCTTTACCTAAAATTTGATTGCGATAAATCATTTGATACATTTAACTAGGGAATTATTAACAGTTTATTTTCAACCCCAATATTTTTTCGAACATCTTCGACTTCGATTTTCTCGTAATAATCATCAAGATCAATAAATTTTGCATTTAAATGCTTGTGAATGCGGAAAAGTTTGAAGAGGTGATTATTGAGTTCCAAATTGTGGATTTGAAAACGGAGGAAATAAAAATTGATAAGGAGAATTTTGTGGATATGGAAAATGGAATTGAGAAATTTGAGAATGTGGAAATTGATATTGAGAATTCGGGGTTTGAGAATTAAAATTAAAATGTTGTGCGTTTGGAAAAAAGGGATTTGGATATGAATATGGAAATTGAGGGTTTGAATTTTGAGAATTTGTAGGGGTGGTGTTATTTGGATTCATCTTTTAATCTATTTTTTTGAAGAAATTGGGAGTAAGAATAATAAGAGTGTGAAAATTATGTATATATAGGAATACAAAAATTACCGTTACTAACATTTAACGTTAGACTGCTTTAATGTATATATTAGTTTTTTCGAATATATTAATAAAATAATAAAAAGTAAATGGCCGTGGACAGTACAGAACAGAGGTCACACCCTCTTTTTTTCCAAATGCAGGTGAAAAGTTGAACTCGATGACCATTTTGGATGTACCAAGACACTAATACTCCAATACAGTGTTAGTGAAAAATTGAAATCCATGACCATTTTGAGTGTAACAAGATACCCGCTGTAACTTGTTATCCGGTTCTCTACCTAGTCTGTTAAAAAGTGCTTCATTTCATAACCACATAAAAGTCCAAATTCCGTTTGGACAAAAAATTATGTCGATTTCGAAAATGAGAAGATGAAGATGAATGTAGTTCACAGAACAGAAGGTTCTAATCTAGAAGGTTCTAATATTAGAGATACAGAGTTAAACCCTACCTAAAAACTGGTGGTGCAATATTACAAAGTTCGATTCAGCAACACAAATAATATGAACATGTAATTTGAGGTTTTTATATATTGTTCAGTCTTCTGTATGTAGTACTTGTGTCCATAACGGGTAAATGTGAATCAAGCATACCTTTCAGATCAAAAGAACTGGCCTCACACCATGTCACAATAATACTGCATGCTCAGCCCAGTATATATTTACAGTTACAATGCGCTAAGATATCAAGAAGCACGGTGCAGTGCAGGCTTGGTAGTCATACCTTTAATCTTGCACCGGCAATTTGTAGATTTCACCTAACTGAATAGATTAGATTTTAAAAAATAAACAAATGGTACTAAAGATAGTCGATAACTTTTAACTTGAAAGGTTTATCATCCCAAGCTACACAGGTACTCAAACATTTAAAATAACATAAAACTTCATAACTAGGACCAAAATATATTTTGGTCTTTCAAAGGTTAAAATTTAAAACCATTTGAACAATAATCCCCCATGAGCTGCGAAGAATGGTGCAAACACTAACGACTCGACGGCCATGAGCTTGATCAGGATATTAAGCGATGGACCAGACGTGTCCTTCAGCGGGTCTCCAACTGTGTCACCTATAACTGCAGCTTTGTGGGCCTCTGATCCTTTAGGCCCTAGTGACTTAGCATGGTCAGAAGCACCGGCCTCAATATACTTCTTGGCATTATCCCATGCCCCACCTGTGTTTGAAGCCGAAATTGCTACCTAGAAATAAAAAGGAAACAGAAGAACACAGATATTAAAGTCAGGTAAATAAGGGCCACTGTATAGTTGGAATAAACAAAGATAATGCTTAAGGTTTAGGTGAGTGAATCCTTCAAATTTAAGCTTGCCATATTTTGGAATGTGATGCTTCAGAAACAACAGCTATAACCTATTATAGAGCGAGTAAATGTCTATACTATACAATCTTCAGTCCAACAGTGTTCAATTCTGCGAACGTGCATCATACCTGAACACCAGAAACAAGTGCGCCAGCAAGTAAACCAGCAAGGGTTTCCACTCCGAAAAATGTTCCAGCAATCAGTGGTGAGAGTATAACCAAAGCACCAGGTGGAATCATTTCTTTAAGTGAAGCATCAGTTGATATCTTGACACAGGTGGCATAGTCTGGTTTTCCTGTTCCTTCAATAAGACCTGGAATAGTACGAAACTGCCTACGCACCTCCTCTACCATCTTAAGAGCTGCCTTTCCTACACTCTTCATTGTCATGGCTGAAAACCAGTAGGGAAGCATGGCCCCAACAATAAGCCCGATGAAGACTTTCGGAGTCAAAACATCGACAGCTTTGATCTCTGCCCTGCTCGCGAAGGCACCAAATAAAGCAAGAGAAACTAGAGCAGCAGATCCTATTGCAAAACCCTGATACCAAAGATATAATGATTAGGGAGGTCTGTTGTTCAAGAATAATGGATGTAACAGCTATGCAACAAACAAAACCATGTAAAAGAAAAACTACACAATTTCTTAAAACAAATTCTTAATTTTAATTCTGAAAGTTCAATGGGAACAGGCACTGAAACTTTCATTTTGAAAAAAGAAGATAAAATAAAATTAAAAAGAGACATGCAAGCACCAATACTGCCTGAATGTCCCAAGATTCAGAAATAGGATGATTTTAACAACGCAACTAAAGGCAAGCACAGAACGTAGTAAATTATTGTGTAATGACCGATAAAAGATGAATGATTCATTTTTAAAAGTTGGCCCATATAAAAATGTCTGAGATAATATGGAAATTATAGTATGCAAGGGAAAGGAAAAGTAAATTTTATCCAGGACTTCGTTGTCTATTTCAGATTAATATTAGTAGGGTGTTTCAATAGTTACCTCAAGTAATTTATATAACAGTAAAAGGTATTCCATTCTCTTTGCCTTTTGTAGTGCACTCTAAATACATAATTCATACCCAGACAAACACTAAACAACAGTTATAACAACCAGGCTAGTTGCTTCTGTTCCTATTAAGATTTACCTTTCCGATTGCAGCAGTGGTGTTACCAGCAGCATCCAGAGCATCTGTTCTCTCACGTATAGTGTGACTCATTCCGGCCATTTCTGCAATCCCACCAGCGTTGTCGCTAATGGGGCCATATGCATCAATGGCTAGACCTGTAGAAATGGTGCTGAGCATTCCCAAAGCAGCCACTGCTACTCCATACATGGCTGCCAAGCTGAAGCTCACGTAAATAGCAATCGCTATGGAAAATATAGGAAGTATTACAGAGTTATATCCCAGGGCCAAGCCAAAGATTACATTTGTTGCAGCGCCAGTTCGACAAGAATCCGCCACATCTCGCACTGGGCTGCCATGTTTGAAAAGTATAACATTAACAGAATCACTATGATACACGGGAATGTGCATATGTAGAAAAACAGAGATCAGATAGCAAACCTGTATGCATTGCTAGTATAATACTCAGTAGTGTATCCGATAGCAAGACCAGCCCACAAGCCAATGGCAACACAAAAGAATATGTGCCTACAGCAAATTATCAAGTCATCTATTTGTAATGCAACATGAATAATTTAAACCTTAACAATAGGTAGTGGGAGTTTATTTAAATACCAATTTTTGACAACTTTTTGGTCCCCAAAGTCAAAGATTGTAAACTTCGATGGTAAAGCAACGAAGGTGACTATGGCAATCCCAGCAGTCATTAAGACAGTTGAAATTAGTAGCTGTCGCTTCAAGGAGGGTTCAATCTCCCTCACATCCTTGACTTCAAAGAAGTCGGTAGCAAACAATGTTGTAATCAAGCAAACTACTATTCCCATTGCACTAATAATCAATGGATATGACATGGCTGAAAAGTCATGATTGATTCCAAAGGATGATATTGATGCAACAAAGAGTGCTGCACAAGACGACTCAGCATAAGACCCAAACAAGTCAGATCCCATCCCAGCAATGTCTCCAACATTGTCACCCACATTATCTGCAATCACCTGTATTTGAAATGGAAGTTTCTAAATATTCATACTACATAGATGCTACAGAAGAAATATAAAATGGAGCTCCAACTCTCATCATAGAATGCACTCTTTGTAGGTGGTTGCATTTTATCAAATTTGTTTCTAAATTTCCTGTAAACGGTATCATAGACATTTTTTCAAGGATAAGGCAAAAAACGATCTCTCTTTCTGAAAGATCTATTACATTGTTAATTGCAATATATCCCCTTCCTCATCCATTACTATCGCATGTAAAATATCCGATAAACATCACAGATACCACGACATGCAATTTCTGGAATATGCGCTTCATTTATTATACAGATTATGCCTAGATGTGTAGTATAAGAACTTACAGCCGGGTTTCGAGGATCATCTTCTGGAATATTTTGTTCAATCTTTCCAACAAGGTCAGCACCAACATCAGCTGCTTTTGTGTAAATTCCTCCCCCAACCCTGCCAAAGAGTGCCATCGAAGAACCTCCAAGACCATAGCCAGTAATAGATTCATACAGTCCCTCCCAGTCATCTCCATAGTATAGCTTAAATACATTAATTGAAATATAAAGGACCAGAAGGCCGTTGGCAGCAAGAAGGAATCCCATTACTGCACCAGAACGAAAAGCTGTTACAAATGCTTTGCCAACACCTTTCCTTGCTTCCAAAGTGGTTCTTGCATTGGCATAAGTTGCAATCTTCATTCCCAGAAAACCAGATAGGACTGAAGTGAGAGCTCCAAGTAAAAAAGCTACTGTGGTAAAAACTGCATTTGCCAAAGCTGGTTTGCATTGTTCACCCTTGTTATAGATGCAGGCTTGACTTTTGGTGCTGAAGCTGTTAACTGATCCAAGAAAGAGGAAGATGACAACAGCAAATACTATGGTGAAAACGCCAAGGTACTTGTACTGTGTAAAAAGAAAAGATGTAGCCCCTGCAAATGTGGAATTTGGAAAAACAAATATACATAAATCAAGAGTTTTATGATACAATCGGTTGAAAGAAAAATTGATTCAATGCTACAAACCAAAAAAATGCAAAATTGAAACTAGTATTAAAAATCCGACTTTGTTAGCGAATAAATACAAATATTAAGATCTGGGAGTTTGATTCATAGTGTGTACTATTGCGTTAAAATACTGATTTTTTTCTAGTTTAAAATTTTGTTGTAATGTGAAACATACTTTTGCAGGTTTGTCATTTTCTGCTTGATTTGTAATCATTATTTTCAAACATATATTTGTAATCTGAAAAACATACTTATGAGTAGTCTTTGCAGAATAGGTTTTTATGAACATGAATCAAGTCAGGCTTAACAAGGTTAAATGGATTACAACTGTAATGGTAAATGTATGATGGCTACTGCAGTTCTACTAAGACCCTGTCTGGGATTTGTGTTGTCAGTTGTCACAAACAAAATTCTGTGTCAGAAGTATTCAATTCCATAAAAGCACAAACTTTTTTGTTCCCTTTGAAAGTGCATGGATGTAAAAGTAAAAAGTCCCAGTTAGAACAGTTATAATGCAAAGAAAGAAATTAAGGGAAGAAAATACGTTACTTCAAAAAAACCGTAACAAACTTTGCCAACACGTGTTGTATGCATCTGGCTTTTATACTGACCCCATATGCAGGAAAATGCTGGGATCACAGGCTGGTATTAAAGTTGCATTTACTGCTGACGATAACTCAATTCTATATTAAGTATAATTTTCGTAACCGAAACTAAATTTAAGTTGCTGACAAATAGGTAAGATGCAAAGCCACGCAAAATACGTCAGATAACAAAGAAAAAGAGGAAGCGAGTTTGATGATAAACATGAAATTTTTATTAGCAGACTGCACACAGTTGTAGGCAAAATCAAACAACTGAAATCCATCAACTTATAAAGAAATCATATGAGATCAAAGCATAATTTTTTTTGATTAACATCCTAAAAAATTATAATAATTGATGCAATTGACAAATTATGCAGTTCATGTTACTTCAGCTTCCGAAAATTATATATGATGGAAAGTTCAAGACAATAAATAAGTAAATGATTAGACCCTCTAATGCAATATGAAGTTTCTATCTCTAGATGTTAGAGAGCATGCTCACCTACAGAGATGGCATTCTGAATCTCAGCACACTTTGCAACAGCCTCAAGACTGTCGATGCCTACCTCTTGATCATCTTCTTCGATCAATCTGTCTCCTATCCTGTGATCGTCTCCAGATGCTGAAATCTTAACCTTTGATACCAGATACCACTGAAGCAAAGCAAAAGCAATACCAATAAAGGCTGCCAGAAAAATGAGAACCTGTGATAATGCCTCACTCATCAAGCCCATCTTAGAAAATCAAGATTAGTATTTTAGTAAAATTTTGAGTAGAAATATTTTAGCTGGAGTTTGAGAGAATAATGGTTTGTTTGGATATACGCAGGGGTTCTTGGTTGAACTACAGAGAAATGAGAAAATGTAATTTGGTTTTGGGTTTTTAAATATTTATTGCATGAGCTAAAGGAAACTTTGTACTTTCTTGCCAAGTGCCTAATGGGTGTTTTTTGTTAATTGGGATAAACTTGCCACAGTTATCCTTTTAAAGTTTGGCTCCCAGCTGAAGACTTTGACTTTTCACATTCAGAAGTATTGCTCCCCATCATCTTTTTTAGAAAATTTCTAAGCTAGATTATTCTGATTAGTTATAAGTAGTCAATTTGATACTTTTGTTAACCAAACAAGTAGCAACACAAGCCATTTAAAAACTCCGATCTTACAAAAATATTTGAACAGAACGCATCAATATATAAGTACATGCTTTTTGGGAAGTTCAAATTTAAATTGTTAAGAAACTGATTTACTTTACTACTTCCAAGAATCAGATCCAAAACTAATCTCTACATCTTTGGTACTAATTGTGTTAGTCTTATTTTTAATTGGTTTATTGTTAATTTTACTAAATTACTGATTTATATTTTACAGTTTTACAATATGCAGATCATGGTAACTTTCATTTTGAGGATGTCTAATTAAAGGTTTTAGATAAATTAAAGTATACACTGACTTGACTATAATCTATTGTTTAATTATATTAAACACATGAAGGTAAAGATACAATATTATATATCATAATATTCAGGTCAAATGCAAATAGTTAGCAGTTAGCACACGTTCAGTATCTTTAAGATCAAATCACATAGAATAATTAATATACTAAATTCAATGTAGTTCCTTGCACATGAAGCTTGAAGCAAAGTCAGTTGACTTGATCACAACTTGAATGTTTCTTAATAAAGAAATTCTCTGCATATTATAAATAATAATTAAATTTATACACATATGTTATAGAGTCAAGATAACTAAAACTTGAAAATCAGCAAGATTCAACATAAGAAGAATAGAAAATTCACCTAATAAATAAATAAGATTTATAATAATATGCATAAATATACACACACATTGACTATTAACCAAAAATGCTGATACAACTGACAAAAAATATAAATACTTTTACCTAATATATTGTTTGCACATTCAGAATTTGAAACAATCACCATCAAATCTAGGTTTTCATATCACATAACTAAATCTTTAAACTAAATCATCGCAGGTGTAATCACTTTACTGAATCTTTACTGAAAGTAATAAATTAACCCCTATTATAAATTCAAATCACATGTGTAATCATCAAGGAATAGACTAAAAAAGACTAAGAACCTGACATGAAGCATACATAACACTCAAGAAGCCAAAAATTTTACAACACACTCTACAAATCCAGATATAATCGCTAACGCAATGCAAGGAGTCAACATATTTGGAGGTATTGAAGTCATGGATCAAGGATTAGGGACCCTCACTTGAAAAGCCATGGTTACAATGCTTCGCTTGCCCACAAGGGCAAAGGTGCATGAATCACTACAGGTAAACCAGTCACCGGATGCTCAAAAGTCAAACTCTCTGCATGAAGCTCATGATGGGCATACAACTTTCCCTTCCATTCATAGACACCTTCATACTTGACATCCCCTTTTATAGAAATTCCAAGATACTGGCAATGCAAACGAATTTGATGTGTCCTTCCACTTCGAGGATATGCTCTTACAACAATCTCATCCTTTCTTTCCCCAAAATCAGTTACAGATTTCTCCTCAACAACCATAAATTTTTCTTTGACGTTTTCTAGTTCAGATGAATCTTTAGTGCAGCATTGTCTATTAATTGACAAGACTTCAAACATAGTAGCCATGTCTCTAACAACAGATCCGCCCGGTAATTTTCTACCTACATCCGATGTAGCATACACACGCCAAGCTCCAAACTTTGATCGACCATGACCTGACTCAATATTGATGCATTGCCAATTTGGAGCTGCTCCTGTGCAAGATGCGATGTAAGTTTTCTTAACCTTGTGGTCTGTAAAAGCTTTCACGAGCTTAGCAGCAACTTTATGTGATTTGGTGATTAACATTACACCACTTGTGTCACGATCAAGTCTATTAGCAAGATGGAACTCTGGTTGCTTTTTCTGGGTATCTGAAAATAAAAATCATAGACTTGAGTTACATTCTAATTAACAGGATAATTTTTTTAAAAACTGCGAAATTCACATCAAACTGTAAAATATGACATCAAACTGTAAAATATGATTTACTCGTATACATCATCCCAAAATAAATTCTAGTTGGTAAGATTGGAGGGTGTTGCTATTATGCTCGCTCATTGAAATTTCAGCATATGTTTGGTCTTTCCTTTCATGTAGATGAACCGGTTCTAGAACTTGAAATAAAAAAATACCTACAATGAAAATGTAACTTTTCCTTTTTAAATCTTTCAATGAACTGTATGAATTAAGAGGCTACAATTCTAAATACTACAAGCCTCTTCTCTTCTAGGATCCATTTCCACCTTTACTAGAAATCAATAGCATAAATTTCCCAGATTCCTTTCCAATAATCAATCTCCCTGTTAAACCTGTCTTAATGTTTCCATTATACATTTTTATATCCCTTCCATTTGTTTTTGCATCTTCTTCAAAACGAATCAAAACAGGGCTCTTAAAAGTCCCTTTTCACCATACAAAACAAATTATCAACATACCAAGATTAATAAGCACACACATTCACTTTAAAATCAAAAATCATTCACAATGTGACATCTCAATCAAGAAAAAAATTAAATTTCGAAGCAAATACCAAATTCAAGAAAATCAAACACCCAAATTCCAAACCCCCCATTCATTAACACAAAAAAGAAGAAGCATAAAACTGAAAAACTGACCTAGTTGAGAGAGCAAAGAGGGTACAGAAGCCAAGACAGCCTCACAATAAACACCTTGGGGTTTACAAACAGCAAGCAAGCAATCATCTTCAAACAAAACATGGCTTCTACAAAGACTAAAAAGACTTGATTTTGAAGAAGCAGTCATGGATCTGCTAAGCTCAATGTCCTTTGATATTAATGGAAGTGGCGGGGACAGTGGCACTGGGTAGTTAATTGCACTTTTTGGGTCATTTTCTATATGGGTTTTTGGTGAATTAAAATGGGTTTCATCTGCCATTGATACAAATCGAAGCTTTTTGAAAAAAGTTGAGGAAGATGAACAAGGGCGGAGGGTGGGAAGATTAGGG
Organism: Apium graveolens; assembly: GCF_009905375.1. Lineage (NCBI taxonomy): Eukaryota > Viridiplantae > Streptophyta > Magnoliopsida > Apiales > Apiaceae > Apium > Apium graveolens. The sequence continues at coordinate 153,039,995 of NC_133652.1, forward strand.
GGGAGGAAGGGCATTATTGTCCTAAAATGTTTGCTGTAAGTAAGTCTGTAATCCCTTCCAATATTGTGTTTTTTCTCAATAAAAAATAGTTTTTTTTTTGTTTTTTGTATGAAGAAAAAACAGATTTTTTTTTTAATATTAATAAAAAATAGTTTTTCTATAAATCGTTTGTGTAGTAGTACCAATGACCAACCCAATTGTACTCCTTTGCATTGAGGCAATGATACTACTGATGTACACCGTTAAACTTGTCGACAATCTCCAAGTTAAAGGAATGAAACCAGACTAAAACCTTTGTAACTCATAGGATATAGAATGAATGTGAAGTCAAAAGGTGACAAGAAAATATCGATCGCAGGATCATAGAGTAGGCTCCGGCCAGGTTTAGGCAATACATAGCTAAACTTAAGGGTTTTAACTTTGCAGATCGCCTCTAGGCTAAAGCAAGCTAGCAAGAGTATCCCGCGGACCGCCCTCCCCTACTCATTATACATTTATGAAGACAAGCATACATTATATCATGATGACAAAAAAACAAATCAAAATGTTTTTGTGCCGAACTTTTGAAGCATATAGAAAAACAGGGGTTTTGCAGAAAGCTGAATCATAACTAACAACCCACTGGAACTAATTAAGCAAATGGCCTACCTTGAGTAGCTATATGTGCATCTCATACTACCAGCCCTACCCTTACTAGGCTACAGTAGTGGTACAAAAGAGGTTGCATTATTATTATCACACGTCCACCAGTGAGTTTCCATTCTCGTGTCTTTGAAATGATTCACAACCAACTTCCAACTCATGATTTCGATCCCCATTAAGTACTTCACAACTAGCCGTACCGGTACCACCATATAAATTATTCCCAATGCTGAATCAGACTTGGATTTGGAGTCTCCACATTTGGTTCAGTTGCTTCCTGGACATAATAATGGTACATTGACTGGTCTCTTGATGGAATCCTTGCGCCAGTCGCGTTCATATCTTGATGGGATAACCACGAAAGTGGTTTTCGCATAAGCGTTAAACCATCTGCTTCACAATTCTGATTAAAAGCATGATTCGTAACAAAATGTTGGTCATGTTTACTCATCAACTGGTTTACAGAAATGTTGTTGGTGTTGGAGTTCATTCCTTCTAGTTGTATAAGTGAATTAATGTCATCCAACAATATTTGGTTACCAGCATCATCAGCAAATAATAATCCACTAGTGTCAGTAGGAGTATTACTACTGCCTGATTCATCCCCATCACAATTTTGGTAGAGAATGTTCGCTCCTTGACCCAAATACACAGCTCCTTCACTCTCAATCACGTAGTTCACATTATTAGCTCTTTCATCTGCACATGAAACATTAGGCAATAATTGATCACAATGTATATAGGATACACAAGAAAATAAAAAAAGAGTCGTGCTCTTTAACATGGGAAAATCAGTCTAAATGGCACCAGGTACTATATTTATCAAATCTCATGAAAATCTTTTAATTTGATCTTCTCAAAGTTATTACAAAGCATATATGCTTCTGACAATATAAAATCATTGCAACTCCAAAAAATATCATTGAATATAACCACCGTTTGCTCCATTAAATATTTATCAACTTTGCATTGGTCTAAAAAAGCATCATAAAACCCTTATATCTCATCAACATCTAATTTTACATACATTTTCTTTTAACCTCCATAATTCTTATCAAAATTTTCCTGACAACCAAATAAAGATTTACATTTTTACTTACCTAAAATTGCTGAGTTCAAATCCACATTAGCCGTATGTGGTTTGGGTGATAGCAAGCTCTGAGAATTTTGCAGAAAACCAATAGGTGCACCAAAATTTTGGACATATGGAAGTTGAGAAACAACACCTGGTGTGATTGAATCTTTAAAATAACCCAGACGGTGATTATTTGTTGTTACTTGAAGATTTTGAACATGGCCAGAGTTGAAAAATGGGCTATTTAGAGTTGGAAAAGGTTTCTGGCTCAGATTAAACAATCTTTGATCACATTGTAGAAGTTTCTCATAGTGCTTATCAAGAATTCCCGGAGGAAATGTGATCAAGTGCCTTCTGCAAAACCAAAAATTTATATTTTAATACAAACCATGAAATATTATCACAAATATAGTGAGTTACATACTTCCATTTTAAAAAAAAAAAGACACGCTGCGGCAATTATTTTTGGGCAAGAGGATTAAGTAATTATGATCTCGGGTAAGTTCATTTTCAGCCCAACATGCAACCCTAACTTAATCCATAAAGCTAACTTGTGTTCGCGGCAACAATAGTCTTTTGCTTAAAAGTAGTTAATAAAGTATCCGATAAAATTTAAAAAATGCTTTTCGTTTAGAAGTCGCGGTTAGGAAAATAAGTGCTAGAAAAATTGCTTTTCAGTTCTTGCAGGGAGATGATTTTGCGGGGAGATGATTTTATAATCAAATTATACCGAAAATATTATTTTTTCTTTAATTTTTTAAATATATATATATATATACATATATCAAAAATATTACCAAATAATCATCTGATTTTCATAATAACACTTTTTTAACAACATTTTTTCTAACATCACGATTGATAGGGAATAAAAATAAGCCTAATTGTGGAGTTAATGTCGCATTAATTAGACCTGATTTGGTCAAAGGGGAATGCCCAATTAATGAGGCCTAAAACCCTAACTATTTATTAAATTCGTAATTAATAAATGGGCTAATTAAACAGCCCAATAAATATGTTCAAATAAGTAACTACTTCTACAAGAAGTAGCCTTCAAGCAACCCATATTCAGAAGCAAACCAATTTCTGCTTTCTAGGACTCCAAAGTCCAATATGAGGTGGAACAAGTCACTCAATTCTACCCTAATTCCCAGACTCTCAACGTCTATATAAAGGGTCTTATCCCTTCAACTTCAGCAGCACGTTTTCTGGACAAGAGCTCCATACGTCACCATTATGAAACCACGGTTTGGAAGACAATTTTAAGCATCGTAAAACCGCGAAGGCATCCTACAAGCCACGAGGCCATTACCTGGAATGACGTTTTAGACTTAATCCTTGAAAGACATGAAAGTCACTACGTCCTTGGTGAACTCTCGCTGCCATAACCCCGAGGGCAAACATCACCAAGAACTATGTTTTGACTTGATCCTTGGCATACGCTCAGGTACGCAGACATCTTGTGAGGGCAGATTTAAGTTACGAAACACAAGCGCAACCATTAAAGCTCGAAGTTTATCAAACCCTGACATTAAACACCCGCATTAAATAAATACATATTTTTTATCCATAACAACGATAATCTTTAACACCAATCTCAAGCAGAGTCTGATTAATTATACATGTTCATATTAAGTGGGGATTCAGATTCGGTTTTAAAAAAACCGGTTAAATTATAATCGTCTCAGTTTCGGTTATAAAACCGATAAAAATAAAATTAAAAAGTAATATATAAACAAGAAAAATTGATGTGGGGAAATCAATTTTATAACATGTTATCCCATATTATAGAAGTTATAACATATTTTAGAGAACCTTCAATTAGAGACAAATCTATTATCTATTATATATATAATACTGCAACATCAAGTTTTGGGGAAACATTTTATTCATGTGAAATTACTATTTTACCCCAGTTTATTTTTAAGTTATATAAAAATAATGTTGTCAAAGAGTTTTAAACCCAAGATCTCTACCATGAGGTTAGAGGCCTTAACCAATTGAGCTAAAGACTTACTTGATGAAATAGAGAAAACAACTTTGTATAATCATGTGTAACTGGGCTTATATTTAATCTAATATTTATTTAGCATTGAAAGTTGCAATGCTTTTGGATTAATGTGATTAACTTTTGTTGATATACAAACTTTAAACCTGTAAATTATAGCGGGATTATTAATATTATTTGTTGTGTTCGGCCTATATATAATTTAATATTAAATATAGTCATATAAAATAAAATAATTCGAGATATGGGTAACTAGCTCATTTTGATATACAAATTTTATATGGGTTACAGCGAAATTATTATTATATTTTAGTAAAAAAAATTGTTGTGCTCAGCCTATATTTAACTTAATATTTATAACTTTATACATGTAAGTTATAGCGGGATTATTAATATTATTTGTTGTGTTCGGCCTATATATAATTTAATATTAAATATAATAGTCATATAAAACAAAATAATTCGAGATATGGGTAACTATCTCATTTTGATATATAAATTTTATACTCGTGGGCTACAACGAAATTATTATTATATTTTAGTAAAAAAATTTGTTGTGATCAGCCTATATTTAACTTAATATTTATTTTTAAATTAATATAAGATAAATGATTAAAGATTTGGGTGATTAACTCATGTTGATATATCAACTTTATACCTGTGGGTTACAACGAGATTACTACTAACAACATTACCTAGATGCTCACTTTTTTATTTTTTAATAACATTAATTATTGAGTTAGATGATAATTTACTTTTATTTCGAAATTACAATTTTACGCCCGAATTCAGATAATTATTTAGAATTTTTGTTGTCATTGAGAATTAAGCCCAATATATATACGTTTAAATTACTAACATCAACCAACTTAGTTATAGGTTCACTTATTTACTTTTTAATAACATTAACTATTGAACTAGATGACTATTTATTTATATTGGGTGTCTCAACCTATATTAAATTTACCATTTATTTTAGTACTTATATAAAATTAAATAATTCGAGACTTGGCTCATTAACCGGTTTCGATATACTAAGTTTAATTCAAATTTATAGTTGATAAAATTTTGATCTTAAAACTAACGTATAATTTATATATGTATTATATTATAACCAAATAGTTATGTTTATCCCGACAGGAGAAAAAATTTCACGGGTTGGGCAATATAAAACCAACTCAGTTCTCTTTTAGTCATCTATAAGAGGAGATCATAAAAAATAGATTTAAAATTAAAGAATTGAAAGAGATTATTTTTTATGTCAAAACATATGTAAATTTAATCACAATCTTATAATAAGAGCTAATGATCTTTTTCTATCAACCGGTAATTTTTGCAAAAATGTGAATATTAAATAATATTTATGAATATATAATCCTGGAATCACTTATACTCATAATCATATTATATGTGTTGTAGTCTGTAGAGTATGCCCATGAATTGAACGGGAGAATCAGTCACTATTGCTGATAGTGTAATATGACGGAAACATAAAAAAAATAATGAATCTCTTGAAACGACAACATGATTATAATTATTTTTGTAATTTACATAAAATTCTATTATCAATTTTTTTCATATTTATATAAAATAAAATGATTCAAGATTTGGATAATTAGCACATTTCAATATACTTACTTCATGTACGTCAATATGATTATAATTATTTTTTTAATTTACATAGAATGTTAAAATCAAATTTAGAATCAGACATGCATACATTAAATATATAATTTTTTGATAATAATAATAAGTAATAATTTATTAATCATAGAGACTTGAGTGATTAACTAATTTCGATATACTAACTTTATACTCGTGCACAACAATATGATTATGATCATTTTTTTAATTTATATAGAATTTTATTAACAAATTTAATCATAGACATTCACACATTAAATAATACTTTTTCGATAATATATTACTAGTGAACTATACTTTATTAATCATGCTATTTTATGTTTCAACCTTCGTAATTTAATAGCCTTCATATAAACAAATCACTGACTTAATAGTAAAGCACTATTTTCATTTATAATGCTACACTCTGAAATCTACATTAGCGATATAATATAACACTACAAGGAAAATAGGATGTAACAACGATTTATGCCAGTTATCCGAGACCCTCAAATACTGTTGAGTATCGAGATGCTGTCTGAAACCTATATCAAACAACGGTACATAATTGTTATCTGAGATTCGGTAAGACCCCAATAATGTCTTTAAAAAGCATTGTAAGAAGGTTGGATGTAACAATAGTTCAGCACTACTGATCATTGTAAATCATCTAATTAATCAAGTGTTTTTTAGGTGATTATCAATATGTAATCTCCGTTACTACAATGTTTTCAAACTACAACCAATTTTGTGTGTCTTCCACGGAAACAACACTAAATTCTTTGAGAGATATAATAAAAATGTTGATCGTCAAACAACACTCCAATACTACTGACTATTGAAATACATCCACTTACTCAACTCATTATTAGATGATTAACAATAGATTATCTACCTTAACACAACGGTTTCAGGCTATATCAATCGTTGTATATCGTTCACTAAGACAACGTCATATTCTTTGAGAAACGTTGTAAAAAGGTCGATCAAATAACACTCCACTATTACTGATTATTGTAAAAGATCTACTTAGTCAGCTTATTGTCAGGTGATTAGCTTATAAATTTAAGTATATTCATCTCCGCATTAATCGTTCTAACTTGAACCATAAAGTATCGTATTAGTAACACACAAATATCGTAAATGAGTACAGGAAAATCACCAATAATTTTTGTCAAAATAGAGCTAGCCCGTGCCTTGCACGGGTAATAGAGCTAGTTTCTAATAATATGTTTTCATATATTATTGAAGTATTTTATAGAACCTTCAAATACTTCTAAAGTATAAGCATAGAAAAAGGCAGGCACTAATTGTTCTTGTAAGTCTTTAAATTAATATGTTTATGCTCAATCAAAAACCAAGTCAAGTGAATCTTGTTTTTAACACGAGAAGTCTGAGGGGTGTGTAGTATTGGAGTAATATATATAAAGAACACCTGACCATCCTGCAGAATGGCTGGGAATATTAGTTAAATCATCATCTTCATTCTCAAAAGAAGGGGTAGGTTTTTGGCATGGGGCCTTACCCTTAAACTCCCATACACATGCTTCCTATGAAAAAACGTTAACCCTCGATATCCTAGTACCAAGAGAAGATAATATTCACTAGCTAATAAGCTGACGATTACATGAATTATCTTGCAGTATTAAATTACATATGTTAGCAGTTGACTTCTCTATCTTATATATTCCTCTCTAAACCGAAGACTAGACTCATTATCATTGTTTGGGCAATTGGCCGAGATCCAAACCACCGGGAAAATGCACTTGAATTTAAATCCGAAAGATTTTTTGTGAGTAGTGAAGATATAAAGAATAAAAAGGGCCAGTTGGATGTCAGAGTACAGCATTTTCATGTTCATCGACTCTGATATCATTTTCTTTTTTGTTATTGTTCCGAATTCTAAATTGGCTTATACAAAAAATTTTAAAATTTCACAAAATAATGCCTACATATCTATTAGCGCTTAAAGTATATTATGGTGTATTTTTTCACCCTCAAGTTATAAGAAATGTACCTTTTAATCCATAACAGCACAATAAGATACAACTCGGAGGTGGGTAAAATATATTTTTTTGCCCCTCCAATTTATACCGATAACAGTAAAAAGGGTTAAAGAGTACGAAATCTCATACTCATTGAATAAAAGGTATGAGTTCAATCATCTGAGGCCGATGGGTATAACGTTATATACTTTAAGGGTCAGAAGGTCTTTAAGCCTTGAATTTTATTTGTAGTTTATCTTAATGTCTTGACCACAGAGTTGTGAATGCATTGCTTATTCATGAAGACAATTAAAAATAGTTACGGGGCCTTGGGTTTGCGCTGGGGAAACGAAAAAAAGAGGGGGAAAGGAAAAGGGAAAAGAATTATCATAAATGATTTTATCTATTGATTTTGATGTACAAACGGGCTAAAAATTATACAAATTCATGGCAATTTGCAATTTATGAAGTAAGTGAAATACAGACAAATGGCAGTTTTATGGAACTCTCTCTGATTGTGTTAAGCTAAACTCAGACACCCATGTGTGAATGGTGTTGTGGGTTTGGGTCTAGTTAAAAAGAATAATGAGGGATAAATTTTGATGAGGTTGCAGGTGAGCTGGGATTTCGGGTGTAAACGAGTAATGTACCCAAAAAACCAAGTAATCAGATCAGACTATTATTTTGTGATATTGAAATATATGTTTTATTCTCTTGCTTGATAATTTTTTTTTCTTAAAAACCCTACTTTTAACCCTAGCCTCCATCAAAGTAGTATCATAGCCTTCATTTCTCCACCCAAACACCATACTCTTGTCACCGGCAGCCGCAAATAGCCACTAGTTGGCCGCTAACAGCCACCAAAATCCTTGTTCCTAACACTACACACCGATGAATCAACCTATAACACCCATTAAATCTTTGCCCGATTATTTTATCTCAAAACTTACATCAAACAAATTACACACATATACAATAGACTCCATCTGGTGAATGCAATACTTAAAGAACATATTCAAGAACAAGAGGAGAAGAATGTAGAGTTTAAACTCTCAAGAACAAGAGGAGAAGAATGTAGAGTTTAAACTCTCAATCAATGAGTTAAAAGTGTTAGAATTAGAAATATTATAGATAATATTGTAAACATATTCTCTATTATTCTGTCAAGATTTAATTTTCATATAGACTTGACATGTACTGCTATATATTGAGTGTGAATATACAACTTCAGGACAAGGAGATTTATACTTAGGGCTGTCAATGGATCGGAAATCTGGTCCGATCCGGTCCGATCCGAACGCTAATGGAGTGGATATGGATCACTTAAAAAAATCCGATCCGGAAAAAATCCGATCCGGTAACGATCCGATCCGATAAGTACCGGATATGGATTTAGGCCGATCCGATCCGTTAAGGATCCGATCCGAATAATTTATTATATTTCATAAAATATATATTTATTTACATATTATAATAAATTATATATAAAATATATAATATATTTATATTATTCTTTGATAACATTTGTTCACTGTGCAAGTCACCTAGATACTGTGTTGGCATTATTTTGCTTAATTGTGTGTTGATTTTTAATAATCCATTTATTCACAAACTTTTGTTGACATATCTGTTATGTACGCAGCTTCTTAGTGCAAGAAACTTGGCTAGCAATTTTGGAAATCACAAAGTCAAATTGATAGATAGGCATTACTTTTCGTAGCAACCCCTTAACCTGAGATTAATTACAAAAGGGCTCATTTTTTTAAAAATTATTAACGGATCGGAGCCCCGGTCCGTGATCCGTGATCCGTGATCCGTGATCCTAATGGATCCGGATATGGATCGAGCTATAAAAAATCCGACAAAAATTCAATCTGGATCCGAATCCGGTAAAATTAAATGGATCAAGATATGGATCAAGGCCGATCCGATCCAGATCCGATCCATTGACAACCCTATTTATACCTTCTTACATGGTATCAGAGCTAACCCTGGCCGTCATATAATTTTTTCCTCTTCTTTAGCCGCTGCTTAATCATGGGCAAGAATGATGACTGTCCCTCCCCTACTCCCTCTTCTTCTCCTCCTTCTCCCTCACCTACCTTTCATCCGGCCCTTGCTGTAACAAATATAAAAAATCAGGTTTCTCTAACTCTTGATATTGAAAAAGTTCAGTACTCTTCTTGGACTGAATTATTTAAGTGCACAGCTGGTGCATAGAATGTTCTTGATCATATCGATCCTAAAATTCCAAAATTAAAGGACGTGGATGACCAATCATGGAAGCGTCTTGATTATATTGTCAAGCAGTGGATTTATGGCACAATTTCTGAGGATCTTCTTCAAACAATACTAGTACCTGATTCAATGATTAAAGAATGTTGGGATCGTCTTCGTGACATCTTTCAAGAAAATAAACATACCCGAGCCGTGTATTTGGAGAATAAGTTTGTGAATACCTTTCTCAAGGATTTCCCTAATATCTCTGCATTTTGTCAACAGTTAAAAAGTTTGTCCGATCAACTAACAAAAATGGGAAACAAGGTATCAGACACCAAACTGGTACTAAGTCTATATGCAGGTTTAACTCGCGAGTACCACATGGTTGCTACAGTGATACAACAATCTGATCCTTTTCCCAGTTTAATAAAGCTCGATCAATGTTGTGCATTGAGGAAACAAGTCATTCTCAACAATCTCTCGACTCATCTACAGGTTCCGTTCTTGTAGCACCATCATTACCAATTGCACTACAGTCCTCGTCTATGCCTCCACATACTTATATCCCCAATAATGCGGGTTATAGTTCTAATGCTCTGAATTATTCATGTGATGGAGGAAAGAATCGTGGTCGTGGTAAGAAAAGTAACTGGTGTGGGGGACGTGTAGGACGGAACACCGGAAAAGGGGCTGGTCGCTTTAATTTTCAACAGGACTACGGGTCACGCCCGTACGGGCAGTCTCAACATCAATCATGGGTCTCACCTTGGGGCACACAACAACAATTATGGGGCAATTGGGCCAGTCCACCAGCGCCCTACCCATCGGCTCCATACCAACAACAACAACGCTAACCTGCAGGTATCCTCGAAGTTGGACCACGACCTCAACAACAAGCCTACACTTCTATTCAACACCAACAATCTTATGGCACATCCTCTGGTCAGCCTACTGACTTAGCTCAGACATTTCAGTCCATGAATTTCAATCCACCGGATGATAGTTGGTATATGGACACCGGAGCGTTCTCTCATCTTACTTATAATGCAGGTACACTAACGATTCCCAATACATATACTATTAATTCTTCTATATTGGTTGGTAATGGTTCTTACATTCCAGTTCTGACTAACAAATCATCGAATTTACATAGTCCTCTTCCTCCCTTATCTCTAAACAATATACTTTTTGCTTCACAAATAATCAAAAATCTCATTTCTGTTAGAAAATTCACTAACGATAATAATGTTTCTGTTGAATTTGACCCTTCTGGTTTTTTTGTGAAGGATCCTCGTACGGGGAGTCACATTATAAGATATAATAGTTCTGGGGATCTCTATCCACTTTGTCCATTTTCTTTACCATCTAGCTCCACTCAAGTATCTCTAGCTGTTATTTCTTCAAGCATTTGACATAATTGACTTGGTCATCCGGGTCCTTCTATACTTCAGTTTCTTTGAAAAAATAATTCTATTCAATGTAATAAATAGCCTGCTCCAAAATTTTGTTATTCTTGTCAAACAGGAAAACATGTTAGATTTCCTTTTTTCTCATCTCCAAATGTAACATATGCTCCTTTTGATATCATTCATAGTGATTTGTGGACATCACGAGTTTCAAGTAAAGAATGACATCGTTATTGTTTATTGTTTTTAGATGATTTCACGAACTATTTATGGGTTCCTCCTCTAAAGTACAAGTCTCAAGTTTATGACACATTTATTACTTTTAATACTTATGTCAAAACTCAGTTTGAGAGATCCATAAAATCTTATCAATGTGATAATGGACGAGAATTTGATAACAGAGCCTTTCATGATTTTTGTGCCAAACATGGAATGGATTTTAGGTTTTCTTGTCCATACACTTCCTCTCAAAATGGAAAAGTTGAAAAGATATCAAAACCATAAATAACCGCACTCGTACACTTCTACATCATGCATTTATCCCACCCGTTCTTCGGGTTTATGCTCTCCGAGTGTCGTGTTATCTTCACAATATCATTCCATCTAATTTATTAAATAATGTCTCCCCATATCATATTTTATATCGCAGGGTATTGTTATATTCACATCTTAGAGTGTTCGGCTTCATGTGTTTTCTAAAGCTCACATCCATTACTAAAAAAAAGCTTTCTCCTCGTTTTTTGTCATGTGTGTTTCTTGGGTACCCTACTAATCATAGGGATTACTTATGTCTTGACTTCGCAAATCATAAACTCTTAGTTTCTCGACATGTTACATTTATTAAATCTGAGTTTCCATTCGCTAAAGTCCCCTCTTCAACTCTAACTCTTATAATTTTTTGGGCAGCAGTGATATCTCACCTTTTATAACTCACAATCTCGTGACAGACCACGCTCCAACAAAGGTTGTACCTAGCAGATCGAGCATGGCATCTCCGAATGATTTTCTTACCTCTCCATCGCATTCACCATCTATAATCACACCATCTCGTGAAGCTACTTCTCGGGTACCAAACCAACATCATCCTCTTCAGTCCTTTGGGAAAGTATATAGTAGGCGAGTTGTCCCTACCCCTTCCACTCCTACTGTACAACCTCCAAAATCCACTCGTACTCCTCCAAGAATGACTACCAGAAGTCAACTTGGCATTATCAAGCCAAAGCGCCAATTTAACCTCAATAGCATCACCACATCTATTCCCTTGCTTCGTTCTCATATTCAGGCCTTAAAAAGATCCAAATTGGATTGCAGCTTTGAAAGATGAAATTAATGTTATGCATTATACTGGTGCTTGGAAATTGGTGCCTCGCCCACCTGGTACACATGTGATTAATTCTCTGTGGTTATTCCGTAATAAATTTGATAAGTACGGTAATTTTGAACGGCACAAGGCACGATTAATGGTCAATTGTAAAAATCAGCAAGTGGGTATTGATTGTTTTGAGACATTTAGTCCAGTTGTGAAGCCTGCAACAATTCGTACGGTACTTAGTATTGCTATATCACGATCTTGGACCATACATCAATTAGATGTAAAAAAATGCTTTCTTACATGGTGGCCTTAAAGAAACGGTATATATGCATCATCCTCCAGGTTTCGTTGATTCAAGGTTTCCGAACTATGTGTGTCTTCTTCAAAATCCATATATGGGTTGAGACAGACTCTGAGAGATTGGTATTATCGGTTGGCTAAATTTCTGATACAATTGGGGTTTGTAAATAGTATTCAGGATAATTCCCTATTTGTTTACAACCGAAGTAATGAGTTGGCTTATTTATTATATGTTGATGACATTGTCCTCATAACCTCTACTGATGCCTTTCGTGAGTTCATTATTTCCAGCCTTAAGACTGAATTTCCCATGACAGATTTGGGGCCTTTGACATTTTTTCTTGGTATTGTTGTACACCGCCATAATAAGGGATTATTTTTTAGTTACAAGAAATATGCTCAAGCTATTATTGAAAAGGCAGGAATGGCTACTTGTAAACAAGTTTCCACTCCTATTGATACAAAGGCAAAACTAAGTGCTAATGCTGGGGAGTTTGTGGAGGATCCAATATTGTACCGTAGTCTAGCTGGTGCACTTCAGTATTTAACATTTATGAGGCCTGCCATCAACTGTGCAGTCCAGCAGGTCTGTCTCTACATGCATGCACCTCGTCAGCCACATTTTAATGCTCTTAAGCGAATTATTAGTTACATACAGGGCACTACTGCATATGGTATTCATCTCTATTCAACACTTGTGCAAAGTCTGGTTGCTTACACGGACGCAGATTGGGGAGGCTGTCCAGATACTCGTCGATCTAGTTTTGGGTATTGTGTATTTTTGGGTGATAATGTGGTATCGTGGTCTTCTAAACGACAAGTTGTCCTCTCTCAATCTAGCGCTGAGGTAGAGTATAGAGGTGTTGCTAATGTTGTTGCAGAATCTTGTTGAATTAGAAATCTTCTACTCGAATTACATTGTCCAATTCAGAAAGCAACTATTGTATATTGTGACAATGTAAGCATTGTGTACCTATCACACAACCCTGTGCAACATCAAAGAACGAAACATGTAGAGATGGATACTCATTTCGTTCGGGAAAAGGTTGCTTTAGGTCATGTTCGAGTTCTCCATGTTCCATCTTCCTATCAGTACGCTGATGTCTTCACAAAGGGTCTTCTTCGACACTTGTTTCTTGATTTCAGATTCGGTCTAAGCGTTCGGTCCCCTCCCGCTCTGACTACGAGGGTGTGTTAGAATTAGAAATATTATAGATAATATTGTAAACATATTCTCTATTATTCTGTCAAGATTTAGTTTCCATATAGACTTGACATGTACTGCTATATATTGAATGTGAATATACTTTCTTACAAAAAGAGCAGGTGGATTCTATGATTAGGCAACAGACAACCATACAGAATGGTATGAATCTATTATTTGGTCATGAAACAAAAAAAAAGCCGCCTAAATTACAGATAAATCCCGCAAATGAGCCTTTAAATCAAGTCAGAGGAGTAAAGTTAATTTCATGAAGATACTCGTGGATATGTTTTTCTTGATTGGATACAAAGTTTGGAAAGTTTTTTTAGGTGGCACAACATGATTGATTCAAATAAAAACTTATTTTGCAGAGGCTAAGCTACGAGGTAGAGCTCGCATGTGGTGGGATGAAGAAAAGGATAACAATCGTCTTGTTGGTAGAAGAAAATTAATTTTGTGGAACGAGGTTAAAACTTCAATGCAACGTCACTTTCTACCGTCAAACTACAAGCAATAAAATCATATTATATTCATCCAACTGAGGCAAGATAATCATTTTGTGGCTGATTGTCCTAGTAAGTTTTGTCACTTTTCCACTCGTTTAGACTTTAATCTTGATGAAAAATAGCTTGGTTAACATGCATCGATCTGATTTGAAGCCTACCCTTTTACCGATATAATGCAAGTTGCCCAACAAATTGAGGAAGTGTTATTCGATAAATTTGGAAAAATCTTGGCTTAAGGTATAAGTCACCCGGTCCAGTGTCTAATGTTAATGTTTCGTCCGCGCAACAGAACTCGGACAACAAAATCAACAAAGTTCAGTCTCATCAAGATCTTAAATGCTTTAAGTGCAATGGGGCGGGTCTTCAATATTTTAAGTGTCTTTTTTCATAAACACCAAATTCAGGAAAAAGAATAACAATTGTTGAAAAGGAAGAAAAATGTCCTCCAGGTAGTTATAGCTATCTTTTATAGTCTATTTAAATTAGAAAATATTGTTTAGAATTTTTATAAATTTTGATTGATTATCGTAATTAAATCAGACTATTATTTTTTTAATATTGAAAGTTGTGTTTTATTCTCTTGCGTGAGAATTGTTTTATCCCAAAAACCTACTTTTAACCCTCACACAAGTCAATCTGTTTGTGATCTATTCGAACTCGGCTCATAAAATATTTGAATTCGGTTCAGTAATAATCGAGTTGAGCTCGAGCTATTCTCGTTCTCCATCGAGCCGAGTTCGAGCTTCAAGTTGCTCGCCTCGTATGATTCTCGTCCCTAATCGAGTCTTTATTATTTTGAATATTTATATATATTATAATTTTTTTTATATAAATAATCAATATTAATATTACATATATATATATATAATATTTAATCAACTCGAACACATACTGAACTGATCACATTTCGAAATTTTGTCAATATTTGGTGAAATCGATTTAAGTTTTCGAGCCGAACTCAAATGTATCGAATTTTTACGAGCCAAGCTTCGGGCTTTAATTAATTTGAGGCTTGGTCAAACCAAGCTTGAGCTCGAGCCCGGACTTTTTGATCAAGTTGGAAACCGGCTAAGCAGTTTTCGACTCGGTTAGGCTCGGCTAAGCCACTTGTTAAATATAGAATATATTTTGTCATTTCGTCTATCATGTCCTTATAATTCTCCTCAAAATGGGAAGGCCGAACGAAAAATTCGATCTATCAATAATATCACTTGTACACTTCTTTCACATGCATCTCTCCCACTTTCGTTTTGGCATCATGCACTACAGATGGCAACATATATCCTCAATATTCTTCCAAGCAAAATGTTGGGATATAAGTCTCCCTTAGAAATTCTTTATCGACGGGATCCTTCCTATTCTCATTTACGGGTTTTTGGGTGTCTTTGCTATCCTCTTATTCCCTCCACTAAACTCCATAAGTTACAAGCTCGTTCTACTCCTTGTGTTTTTCTCGGTTTCCCACCTAATCATCGGGGTTATAAATGCTTTGATTTGTCATCTCGTCAAATTATCATAAGTCGACATGTCCTATTTGATGAGACAAATTTTCCGTTTGCATCACTGCATACATACTCATCTTCGACTTATGATTTTTTGGATGACGGATTTTCTCCTTATGTGTTGGATCACCTCCAACAGCCTGCTGTTCCAATTACACCCTTTCCAGGACCAGCACACGGTCTTCCTCACTCGAGTTTGCATGGCCCAACAACACCTCTTTCACCACCTTCCGCATCACCTATCACACACACTCCGAGTTCGTTACCACATACTTCACCAGACCCTGTCATGGCACCTCCACCTCATCATCCCCTTCTTAACCCAGGTATGATCACTCGAAGTCAGCGTGGTATTTTTAAACCCAACCCGAAATACCACGCGTTACATACTGAGGTTTCACAGTCACCTTTGCCTCGTAATCCACTAGCTGCACTTCGTGACTCAAACTGGAAATTGGCTATGGATGATGAATACCAAGCTCTTATGAAAAATAAGAAATGGGATTTGGTGCCCCATCCTCCTGGTGTTAATGTAATTCGTTCAATGTGGATTTTTACTCACAAATTTAATTCTAATGGGGTTTTTGAGAGGCATAAAGCCCGTCTCGTAGGTGATGGCAAAACACAACAGGTTGGTATCGATTGTGGTGATACTTTTAGTCCGGTTGTTAAACCAGCTACTATTCAGATGGTCCTCAGTATATCTCTTTTTAAGTCTTGGCCAATTCATCAATTAGATGTCAAGAATGCTTTTCTTCACGGCGAGCTTCAAGAAACTGTATACATGCATCAACCATTGGGGTAAAGGGATTGTACCCATCCTGACTATGTTTGTCTCTTACGTAAGTCTATCTATGGGCTTAAGCAGGCGTCACGGACTTGGTATAAGCGTTTTGCTGACTATGTCTTATCTCTCGGCTTCACTAATAGTCGATGTGACACCTCCTTATACATATTGGTATATATTGATGACATTATTCTTACTGCTTCTTCTCATGCTCTCTGGCGTCCGGCGTTCTATTATGGCGAGTCTCAGTTCTGAGTTTGCAATGAAGGATCTTGGTCCATTAAATTATTTTTTGGGCATTGCAGTCACTCGACACAAGGATGGTTTGTTTCTCTCTCAACGTAAATATGCTGAGAAAATTGTTGAACGTGCTGGCATGACATCTTGTAAACCGTCAGCTACTCTAGTTGACACAAAATCAAAAATTAGTGCCACTTCTGGTACTCCAGTTGCTGATCCTACTCACTATCGGCGTCTTGCAGGGGCTCTACAGTACCTTACTATTACACGGCCGGACATTTCTTATGCCGTCCAACAAATTTGTCTTCACGTGCATGATCCAAGGATGGATCATATGACTGCTCTCAAACGTATCATTTGCTATGTACAAGGTACTTTAGACCAGGGCTTGCATTTATACCCATCATCTGTTTCATCTCTGGTCTCTTACACTGATGCGGATTGGGGTGGGTGTCCTGATACAAGGAGATCTACATCCGGTTGCTGTATTTTTCTCGGGGACAACTTATTATCTTGGTCCTCAAAGCGGCAGCCCACGCTATCTTTATCTAGTGCCGAGGCCGAGTGCCGTGGGGTGGCCAGGGTCGTTTCGGAATCATGTTGGCTGTGAAATCTTCTTCTCGAGTTGCATTGTCCAATACCGAAGGCTACATTGGTATATTGTGACAATGTGAGTGCTATCTATTTGTCGGGTAATCCTGTTCAACACCAACGGACAAAGCATATAGAGATGGATATTCACTTTGTTCGAGAAAAGGTTGCACGTGGGCAGATTCGTGTTCTACATGTTCCATCCCGGTATCAAATAGCCGATATCTTTACTAAGGGGCTGCCACGGGTCTTGTTTGAAGAATTTCGGAACAGTCTCAGTGTTGGCAAACCTCCTGCTTCGACTGCGGGGGAGTGTTAAATATAGAATATATTTTGTGAATAATCGGTTGGTTATTGATTAGCGTAGAATCAGTCATCTATTTCTATGCCTACAATCTCTCTGTGTACATGATTGTTCGGTAATTAGTTTCCTGTAAAGTAGGAGATGATAGTGCTAATATATGATGTATATATAGTTAGTTTGATTAATGAGAGAGGGACGGATGAATTCTTTCACCACTAGTTGGGAGGTGGAGCAAGCTGAAATTGTAGTTTTGGTATTCAGATAGAAAGCAGTACTTGGGTTGTATGGATTTGATGGTGGAGAGTGATGCAATGAATGTGATTAATAACATTTCCGGGAATATCAGTGGTTATTCTCCTACAATGATGTAGATGAGAAGGCCGAGAGCAAGACTACCTGTAGTTGGGAGCCTGGCCTCCAGTAAAATCTGATGCGGTTTGCCAAAGTGTATGCTTTCGCGGCTGCGGATTAGTTTCGAGAAAGTATGTTGGCGGATTACCTAACTACAAAACACACACAAAGAAATTTGTAAGCACTCAAATTCATTCAATAACAACAATTAAAACATGCCCTGTCCAGATATAGTTCCAACACCTCGACTTCCAAAATTCCAGGTTCATCATCACGTATGATAGCATTAATCCCAATAATATCAGACCACTGGATTTCGATCTTTCTCTTCAAAGCTCCCTCTAGAATTTCCCATACGATTTTCTTTTTTGCATAATAGCACTTGGCTATTAGATCACCTTCATGCTTACATAACCACTGCACACAGAGAACACGAAATTAAGCTAATCAAATAAAATTATAGTGTATTTTAAATAAATCTCATTAACATAAACCTACCTCCCAAGTACCAATTCTGAGGTGCAGAGCACCGAAATTGGATGCCTTCAACTTATCATGTTCCATTTTAGAGTCTTGTGCAGCTTTTTTCTTTGCTAATTCAGATAACTTGACTTGTATTGAGTTAATAAATGACGGACTTTTATCTAATTTCAAACCAAGCGGACCATGATCTTTGCAAAATATAATATCCTTCTCCTACGAAACAAAATCTATATGTTATCGCAAAATACAAACTAAAAAAAATGATGCATGCAAAGTCCGGAGAAGAAAAGACCTGAAGATATGTCTGTGACTGTGAATGTACTCTGGTTCTTTTGCATGAATTGGTCGTCAATTGTTGGCAAGGATTGACGTTGCGCTTGTTATTGCTGCTGTGCTGGTTTCCGGTAGCTAAGACGTGTTCAACGCCATGATTATGATTCTGAATAGAAACGTAGATATCATTACAAGTATCATCAGCCGGGCTTCGAAACATGATCATAACCATCAACAGTTTACCAAGTGACTTCATATTGTTTTACATCTTTGCTCTAAGCTGTGTTTTTTTTCCAAACCTAAAATAAACCCTTACTCGTAGGATGCGGAGAGATACATATGCTGTAACAACGTTCATGCAGTCCTGTTTTGAGTCGGACTCTCCTCAACTTAACCACATCCTGGAACCTTACTTAAATAACAACCCCTACTGACAAATACCCCATCTATTATATTTATTACCTGCATCTAATATTTTTGGCTTTCATGAAAAAAAAAATATTTTAAAAAAAGATAGAGAAGTTTGTGATTTCGTTTTTGGTTTATTATTTGCAACATTAATTTATCGTAATATTATATACTGGCTTATTATGTCCATGGTTTTATACTTTTTTATTAATTCATATTTATTTTAACTTTCCCCGTAATATGTGAAGAGAATTATATTTTATACCACTTACATTTGGCCAAAAATCAATTTTATATACTTGCTATAAATTGCAATTAGCATTCCTATACTTTGAAAATCTGATTCAACATACACCTTTTTGAAATTGATTTTTGACCAAATTTAACGGGTACAAAAAAAAATTTCTCTCTATTATTTATATCCATTGTTTTAATCCCTGCCAAGATGAGCAGAGGAAGTGATTCGAAATTTAAAAACATCACCGGAGCTGCTATAGTGGATTTTAGGTAATAGGGCTGTAATTCTTCATCATCTAGAGACCAGAGATGACATGGGGTTGGATGTAAAACTACTGTTGAAGAAGTTCAACATCATACATACCTGGTCCATAAATTCATAAACATACAACGGAGATTTGTTTGCCAAATGCCACTGCAATGAATTGATACGGAAATCAGAAATCCAACAAGTAGATCGTTTTTCCAAACAAGTCTTGCATAGTCCGGGAATCAACTTTTCAGCTTACACTTGTGCAAATGCCTTAAAATCAGTTCGTAAATGAATGCAACTGTCTAACGTTATTCCACAAGTCTATATATTTCAACTGGCTAGTGGCTACTTTCTTATTCTTTTGCCAGTCATCAATTATAATATGGTGTATATTATCTAAACTCGGTAGCCACAAGCACGAAACTAGCGGCTCACCGAAATAACATCATGCATCATAAACATTGATGATCTTACACTGATCAATTTAAATAATTAACAATGGGATACTAGTTACCAAGAAGGCATTTGCCTACCCTAGACTCTGCTGTCCTTTTATGTCGTATTCCGGAATAATATTTAAGGTTCTAGGTTAGCTCATTGTTCTTCTTTCTTGTCTTCAAAAGCTATTTCAAAAATTTGGCTGTATTCGTCTACGAAATGCGCCTCCAGGCCTTCTTTAACATTTGCAGCAAGCTCGTCAAAATCTCGTCTATTTGCTGCAGGAAATATGAGGGTCTTCACTTGACTCCGTCGTGCTGCTATTGTCTTCTCCTTGACCTTTAAGACAAGAAAGTTGCATAAAAATAAATATACAATACATTATGATAAACAGATAAATCATGAGAATCAATGCTGAAAGAAGAGTTGTAACTATCAAAAAAGAATAAAATAGTTCATATATCGTACCCCGCCAATCGGAAGAATCCTCCCTGTTAGTGTCACTTCACCGGTCATTGCTATATCCTTCCTCACCGGCTTGTTCATGGCAAGAGAAAGCAATGACGTGATCATAGTACAACCAGCACTAGGGCCATCTTTAGGGGTTGCACCTGCAGGAACATGGAGATGAAGCTTGGTATTGGAGAAGAAGGATTTCTCAGGTTCTTTTGCTGCTAATATTGCTCTGGCAACTGTGTGAGCAATCTGTGCACTTTCCTTCATCACATCTCCAAGTTGTCCGGTAAGTTGCAGGGCCCCTTTTCCCTCACCTTCCTCAACATGAGTTGTTTCAATATACAATGTGGAACCACCCATTGAAGTCCAAGCAAGACCCATCACAACTCCAACTGGCGTGTTCTCATATATGCGCTCTGCATGGAAAACAGGTTTTCCAACAAAGTCTGATAAATTGGATTCATCAACCAACACTTTCTCCACGGGCTTTGTTTCTTCAACTTCGTTATCCAACTTCGTTTCATCATGGACCTGCCAAGACAATTACAAATACATAAATGTCTTCACAGCTATAATAAAGAACAAACAAGCACTTTAAAACATTATTTACTAAAGTATTGCAAATTTATGACTTTCAACTACGATACTATATTTACATTTTCGTCTATAGTAGGTTCCACATTTGTATTAATGACCATGGCAACTGTCAGATGTCAGACTAATGTCGTAAAACTTCAAAACATTTAATTCCAGGATAAAAACGACTTATTATCTAATTACCACTGAGTCGGAAACCTGGTCAGCGGAGATCTTCTCTTTATCATCTGATAGAACCACATCAACTACTTCAGCTTCTTCCGTGGTTGAGACAACTTCTTGAACCTTTTTATCAGTGCTGCCATCTGTTGATTCTTCAACCAGAGCATCAACACTAACTGTGGTGTCATCAGTCCCAGATTCTAACTTTGCAGCAGTTGGAGGATTACATGTCGCTCCTTGTCTAACAAGTTGCAGAGCAATCTTGCGGTAGATCTTCTCAATATGCTTTTGGAGATTTCTTACTCCGGCTTCGCGACAGTAATTTTCTATCAGAGCAAGAAGAGCTGCATCCGTTACTTCAACTTGTTTAGGGTTGATACCACATGCTTCACGGGTTGCTTTCTCTAGATAGTCTCTTGCAATGTGTGTCTTTTCATCAGTAATGTAACCGGCAATAGAGATTATCTCCATTCTGTCCAGCAGTGGATTAGGTATCATTTCCACAACATTTGCCGTGCAGACAAATAAGACCTTTGACAAGTCAATTGGAACATCAAGATAGTGATCAAGGAAATTTGCATTTTGTTCAGGATCAAGCAGCTCCAACATAGCACTAGCTGGGTCACCCGCATGGCCTCTTCCCAACTTGTCAATTTCATCAATCAAAACAAGAGGATTTGCTGTCCCGACACTTTTCAGACATTGCACCATTTTTCCTGGCATCGCACCAATATAGGTTCGACGATGCCCCTTAATTTCAGCCACATCAGACAACCCTCCAACAGAAAACCGGTAAAATTTACGATTCAAGGCACGAGCAATTGAACGACCAATGCTTGTCTTACCCACTCCAGGAGGGCCAGACAGACAGATGATTTTTCCTATCACAATTGAAAAAGAATCAGATTTACAATCAGATAGCTCAACACACATTCATAAACTCAAAGAAAAAACTACCAGCTCACACCACCTTCAAGAAAAGAATATATAATTTAAAGCAGCTCATTCTATCACAATAAAAAAATAGTAAACCAACCTTGAGAACTTCCTCTTAGTTTTCCCACAGCTATAAATTCCAGTATTCTTTCCTTGACATCACTTAATCCATAATGGTCCTCGTCAAGAATCTTTTGTGCCCGTATTACATCAAAATTCTCATCACTGCATATAGATTTAAACAATATGTAAACATAGACCATAGAATGTGTACTGTAAGTTCTTAAATGTGTAGGTAGAACACTAAAGCTGGCCAATTCAGCTCATTTTAGGGCCAAATTCAATTACCATTCAACTTCTTTTTTTGATAAATTACTGTTCAGCATCATTCTATAATAAATTATTGACTGATTAAAATTACTGTTTAGCTCAATTCAGGCATTACGAAATGGCCCCTAAAAAAGATAGTCGGCTAAGCTCACTTTAGCATCTGAATGGAAGAATCTACGAACTTCATGCAATCCCCCTCAAAATTAAAAAGAAAATAAATAGCAAAAAAAAGGCAAGTGGCCACCCAGCTAAATGACTTCAAAGTGAATTGCGAATTATTATAAGCTACAAGACATAAGTTACTATCTGTAAGTGTGTTTAACGCCTGTTTAACTTGCAATTGAGGAGTGAGATATCATATTTTTTCAGGGGTTTGGCCCATACAAACATGAAAGTTAAACCAATATTAGAAAAATTACGGAGAAACACTTAATGAGGTGGAGATATTTGATAATAACACATAAAATTACGCTTATTGAATAATGATTTAGGAAAAGGTGTAGGGTCAAATATCTCATAACATTGGTCAAAACGATATATTTCTACATGACTAAGTTTTCATGCCAAAGGAAATAGATAAATTAAACAGAACTACTCTTAAGTTAATGCGTAGGTAATAAAATAAATAAAAACAAGCTTTGTTCCACACCCCCAAAACTAAACATCCTTCAATTAGAGAACAATGAACGCACTCATTGAACTCTAAATTTAAAGTTGCTTAAGCAAACAGGCTGACGTAACATATTCCTTCCAACATAGTAATATTTAATTTAAGCTTGAAGCACAAAAATGCATCACAGAAATATAAGTTTCTTTATTTAGCCTTGAAGCTGTAAGAAATATAAAACTAATTAGCAAAAAAAAGGTTGTCTACCTGTAATTTCCCCAAGGCAATGCAGTCAACCAATCAAGATAATTACGTGTTACATTAAATTCGCTTGAACTAGCTTCTAGCAACTGTAGTTTAGTCAATTCTTCTTCAATGACTTGCAAAACATGAGGTGGACATTTCTCCTTATTTGGCTCGAGTCTTTCTCTAAACTTTGCTGAATCATAGACAAGTCATCAGTTACAATAACTCTACTTCAAGGCTAGAAAAAAAAACAGAACAAGTCTATAAACTATGACTCATGACAAAATACAGTTACATGAGGTAATGGACACTGGCTAAAAAATAATAAGGCAACAACATGCTCAGTGGGACCTTCTAAGTTGGATTCAAATATCTTGGCTACTACATTAAGGGGGACCTGATCAGTAGCGCTAATCAGATACCATTCACTTTTACGTTTACTAATATAATACAATTTACTCCTTCATTGTGTTCGGATATATTTTACATTATTACATTTCATACCTTAAAAATCAAGGACAAATATTATTTTTGAATGATGAATTTTTATGGGAAAACAATAAATAAGCATGTCAACACATTTTGCAACATAGATTGCAATATCTTGTCAAGTGAGTGAAGTTTAAAGGCCAACTCTTCAAACCAGCACCCTCTCTCAATCAACAATTTCGGCCAAATCTAAAACCATATAGCCTCCAAATCGAGCATGCATAGTGACTTGCTCGGTCAGCCAACATATAATTTAGCCGAAATATATACTCGTAATCAAATGGCCCCTAAATACAAAAAATTCTAAACAAATAAAGTACTAAATTCATGAAACAAGCCTCGAGGCCCTAACTTATGGAGGTTCCACTTTGAGGACTTGATAACTTTTGGTTTTTGCAGTATTTCTTTTCTTAGGTAGCACCATTCACAGAATAGACAATTACGAGATGAAGAAATCCACCTGTACTTATTATAGCTTTAAGAGAACTAACCAGAGAGTGCTGTCTTGTCATCAGCCTCTAGACCCAATTCCTGCATAATGAAGGCTAATTGATTAAGGTCTGCACTAATTAGACACACGTTCCATATGGAACAAAAGAATATTATCTCCAATGGAGAAGAGGATAAAATACAGATAGTTCCTAAAACTATAAATATAGAAGTCACCTTTTTTATGGCCTTCAGTTGTTCGTTCAACAAGTAACGCCGCTGCTCGCCGCTGATCTTTTCTTCAATTGCCTTTGCTATCGATTCCTAGAATACAGTAGGAATAAAAAATTACCATGCGAAATCTACAGTTATAAAAAAAAGAATACAAACATTGTACAGTCATTTACCTGAATCTTACTAATCTCCATCTCTTTCTTCACCAACTCCAATGTAAGCTTCAATCTTTTGTACACCTGAAATAAGCATTCTTTGAAGTCATTCGCTAGATTGATATGGCAGCACGAACCTTTAATTAAGGGTTTAATCAGGGTACAGTCAATTTAAAAAATTAACTGGAGCTCAGAACTTTCCTGTTCAAATGTTCATTAAGAACTTTTACTACTTATAATAGAATATAATCTTAGTTTATATAAATACGAATGTGATATGTAAAAGAATGATAAGCAGTCGCCAGCTATAGTCCAGATCACATTGTTTACTTGTTCCACTCATAATGGAAGGAAAATAATAGCAGAACATTCTAAATCTTTGCTAAATTTGAACCCTCAATTGATTTCTTGGTAACTCTAAATAAGAAATGAAAACCAGATACTTATAATAGTCATCTAAAACTAAAAGCAGATATACTAAGATGTGGAACACCAGAACCACAAGTGACTAGTTTTTAAAGTTAAAACATAAAATTAGATGCACGAGTGGTTTTTTAAATAACTTTGCTCGCCTGTAAAGGTTCCACATATAAGATACTATTATAAGTATCTGGTTTTCATTTCTTATTTAGAGTTACCAAGAAATCAATTGAGGGTTCAAATTTAGCAGATATACTAAGATGTGGAACACCAGAACCACAAGTGACTAGTTTTTAAAGTTAAAACATAAAATTAGATGCACGAGTGGTTTTTTAAATAACTTTGCTCGCCTGTAAAGGTTCCACATATTGGTCAACACCATTAAACGCCAATCACGTATTGTTGCTACATGATACCAAGACATTTGTAGCTCAGATGATAAGATCGAAGAAATTATATGTATTACATATGTACACAATTAAGATTTCTAAAAGAAAATGTCTACAACAACTGTCTATGTATTCTACTTAATTTAACCTTTATGTTGCTTTCAGTTAATTTTAAAAATATCTAAAGATGGTTTATAAAGACAAATATGAATAATAACTGTAAGATCTACTGACTATTTTGTGAACAATTACATCAAATTTCATGATATTGTAGTATAATGGAAATTCGTGGAATCTGAAGGACAATAAATTGAAAGATCAAGATGCAAAAAGAAAATATCAAGATTTTTAGTGCTACTTACATCTAGCTCTTCAAGCACTTCCTGGCATTGTGATTTGTTTGCACCAGAAATTGCAGCTCCAAAATCTGCCAATCGTGGATAATTGAAATCACCAATATGCTGCATGCATATTGAGGAGTTTAGTTGCATAGTGTGGTTTATAAGACAATAGCACTACCAAAAGACTACTTAAATTGTTAATGGACATGGTATATTTTGAACTATTACACAAATAGAACTTTTTTCTGTGTTTACAATAACAAGTGCAGAAGTAGCAAACACATGCAAATCAATATTGGGAACAGAAGATTATAATTAGTATCTCTTTAAATTCAGGTTATGAATATTCATGGAGTGCAAAATCAGTGGTCACACACAATGTTGCATGAGAAGGGATGAAATCAAACAGCTGCGAAAGTACAATGTCAGTGTTTTCTATCTATACAAGTTTGCTGAGGTTAATAATTGTGCTTTTTGTTAGAAGAAACATATCGTGAAAGCCAGGAAATTGAAGCCTTTTTTACAATGATTCATTCTTATCAGTATAAAAAACAATTTCTATCTTTCAAGTTTTATTAGTGTCATTATCCACAGCAACCCATTTCCCTTCATCCTCTGCTTATTTCTCTTTCTGTTAGTTTGACTCATATAAACCATACATTAGGAAATATGAATAATATCAAGAGAGAAAGAAACAAATCATGCACTCAAAAAATGAAATGACTACAACAAATCTTGACAAATAATGAGAAAATACATACATACCAATCCACAAACTTTAAGCAGTTCTAATAAGCTAATCAAATGCACAGAGCAGCTTGTGCAATAATAAAGCACAAGCAAAAAGCTACAGGAGTATAGGCACAATTGACCAAACACGGCATATTAAGAGGGCCTCCGCACCTGAGTATAAGTCTGAACATGATCTCTCCAAAGTGAACTAGTCTTCAGAACATCTCTCAGCGTTGAAATAACCTCAAATGATGTAGCTTTTATAACATCGTCATCCTTATTATATGGCTTATCCTGAAACGTAATTATGGTAATTACAGAGCATAACATAGTAGAAACTTGTGAGCACACAACATAGAACTTTTAGAACAAAATGATTAATTTCAATCTAAACATACCTTGAGATGATCAATTTTGACTGTAAGAGGATCTTCACTGACCTGAAGTTTGTACATTAATTTTAGTCAACTTATCTTTGCATTTATAAGGAGTTAAATAGCTTAAATATGTAAAAAATAAACCTCAGCATATCACCAGCTCTCACTTACCATCTCTGTTATTCGAAGACGTCGATGACCAATAAGAACAACCTGGTCTCCCTGGATGCTTGTTATCTATTTCACAAAATTAAAATTATTGCGAGTTAAGAATATATTTGCTTACTTAAACGTCAAAGAAATATATTACGAATCTGCGTGGATTTAGCTACCTGAGCTAATGTTCCAACTTCATGAAGACGATTAAACAAATCCTTTCCTTTAAGCTCATATATGCTCTTCTCAGTGTCGGATCCAGATGTCACACTAGAATCGGTTCCTGGCTCATCTTTGATAAGGAAAGCACCAGCGTATGGGGCATGTCGTTTACGACTTTCTACCAAAGCAGCTAGTAGTTTAGGATCCTGTGGAATAACAGGTATAAAATATCTTACTCAATTCTACCCAAAAATATAAAAATTAGGCAATTGTAGCTTCATTTGCAAAAATCATATGACCTGCTTTATGTGATTTTATGTTAGCATAGGTTGAAAAAAGTCTATCCAAATTCTCTCTTTTTTTTAGTAAAGTTATCTTAGGACTATGAAAACAGCAAATACTTCAATATAACATTACATTGTCATACCTTTACGTATATAGGCATATAGAATCCTGGAAATAGTGGTCTATGTGGCAATGGAA
Source organism: Apium graveolens (assembly GCF_009905375.1). Lineage (NCBI taxonomy): Eukaryota > Viridiplantae > Streptophyta > Magnoliopsida > Apiales > Apiaceae > Apium > Apium graveolens. Next base: position 153,067,844 of record NC_133652.1, read on the forward strand.
GCGCAATAACCTGCACAGATCAAAGAACTGTTAAATAATATTCAAAAAATAATCATCAATATTAATATACTCGGTTTATAGAGTATATAGGTGTCATCAGTCCTGTCATGCATATACATCACGTCCAAAAACAATGAAGGGTACTTGAGAGGTAAATGGCGATAACAAATAGTTGCTAGTTATACATAAACTAGCAACTCATATGTTTACATATATTGCAAAATTTACGTAATTTTATTACAGCCAGAAATGTATGTAAATTTTATTACAATTAGATAACTAAAGTTTTTTGAGGCATCATATTCATATGCAGTCCATATATTTTCGACAATACAACAATGCAACACTACACCTTCTCAACTTTATCAATTCACCTAATATAGAATTATTTAGCAACGATTCTAAATATGAGTTGCGAACTTGTGATACTGAAGCAAGACAACACCTTAATACAAATTCCTCACTTATAATCAGAATAAATAATAGTTTTGTACAGAGAAGAACAAGAATACATCTTAAACATATAACATAAAGGCAAAGATAACATAAAACTTACAGCTTATAACAAAATTGCATCCTAAACAACAAAAGGTCTCATTTTTTCGAGTAAAAATGGGAAGAAAATAAATGATAAGCAACAAAACAAAATAAAAAGTTATATACTTTTTAAGAGCAAAAAGTTTAAAATGTCTCATCTTCTAAGTAAAATAGCAATTTCACAATTACACACATACTGATGTACAATGGGTTAATTATCAAGTTGACCCCTATATAATTAGCAAAGTTTCAAATTTATCACTGATAAATTCGGGTCTCAAATTGGCCACTTTCAAGTAGGTGGGTCTCAAATTGGCCACTTCTCAAGTCGATCATAAGCTAACAATATCTCAAATTTATCACCGAAAATTAGCATTTTTGTGTGAAAAATGGCCAATTTGAGACCCCGAATTTATCGGTGGTAAATTTGTAAATTTGATACTTAACCGGATGTACAATTCCACAATTTTACAAGCATTTACAAAACCGGGAGGGGGAGGGGGAGGGGGAGGGGGAGGGAGGGAGGGAGGGAGAGAGAGAGAGAGAGAGAGAGAGAGAGATTACGGTGAGATAGTCCTCTGGTTTAAAAACAGTAGGCACCATAGCAGAAGAAGATTTAGAATCAGCTTCTGCAGCACCCTCTTCAACCCCTTTACTCTCCAACACTACATTCGACCCATCACTTGAATCCGTACAGAAATAAGCCCTTTTATTCAAATTAGGGTTTACAACCCGGTTCGAATTCACCACTCTCATCAACGGAGAATTGATTGGAGACGACCCATATCTCAAATTAGACTGAAACGGCGTCGTAAAGCCAAGCAATCGAGCTTGCACACAAGTAGATTTCAAAGCTTTCAACATGGGTTGGGCCAAAATTGAATCTTTTTGGAGAAAGAAAGAGGGGTTTAAAGTGGGGTGATTAAATATAATAAATAAAAGGATTAAAAAAGGGTGTGAAACGCCATGGATGAACTTGAAGAAGAAGAAAGCAGTTTAGTATGACTTTCTTTTATTTTCTAGCTAGTGGTGGACTTAAAACCCCTACTGCTGCTTAAACCCTGCTCTTTACTGGTGTAAATAAAATGAACCTAAATTTTTGTAAGGTATGGTTATTTATCATTAGAATAATTTAATAAATTTATTTTTGAAAGGAAATTTTAACAGAGTTTTTTAGAAAACATATTAAAATTTATTTAGAGTTAAATGTAATTTCTACCATCTTATTTTATTTTAAAAATAAATGTGTATCAAGATTTCGGAAAATTCGAGTTGCACCGCTCGACTTTAACTCCGCACCCTTTCGTCAAATATCATGGTTAACATTAAATGGTACAGGGGTAGATTGGGAATAAAATTCTAACAATTATGTTGTCTATATAATCTCTTCTCCTTCTCTTTTGCACGTATATCAACCACAATTTAATCCATATTCCACGTTACTTTCATAATCTAGTTGTTATGGGTGATCTTTGTTATTGCAGAAAAGTGATTGTAATTCAAACTGTATGGACAAACACAAAGGTAGGTCGACGATTCATTGTGATGACCGGAGATTCCATTTTTTCTGGTGATTGGATGCACCCCATTGTCCCCCGAATTGCGGTGATTATTTCAGGTCTTCTACGAAGGATTAACAACCTCAAACCTGAGATAAAATCCGTTAAAACAACTAATATGCAATTGGTTCATACATCCAATTCTCCCAACATGTCAAAGTTACTATTAATAGTGACATGGGTTATGATTTTAGCATATATCTCCTCCACAAAGGAGTGATGAGAAAGTAGAATTTGAGCTTATAGCTTATGAAAATGTAATGTCATTTTGGTTGTAGTACTAAGTTATATATATTTATTGGTTTTGAATATCGTATTTTGACAAGTAATGTAATGGTTTGATCCTGTATTAATAATTTTGCTTTTGTTGGATGCAATATAAATTGAAATTGGCATAACAAATGTTAACAACAAAACATAAAGCAGGTCAAATAATAAATTTGGCAACAACCAGAATATTCATTATGGCACGTCAAAACCAATAGTAGTAATTGTGAGTTTACAAACATGTCAAAAGACTAAAAAAAGTAGTTGTGCCCTTAGTTGTGCCCTTACATACTTGTCGAAAGATAGAGTAATTGTTCAACTAGTTGCCAACAACCATTGTGGCACATACACGGCTAAAAGTTAAGGCCAAACAACGCATCCATAAATAGACAAAATGAGCGAATATATAAACATAAATAAACACCAGGCAATGCATCAACTTAGTTTTTTTAGACATGGCCATTTGCTTCTTCAAACCTGCTTCATATAGCTTCTTCAAAGAGTTAAACTGATGTTCAATCATTGACTTCCAATTTTCAATCTCAACCCATTGTTCTTTTGTTTGTGTTGGTGCTTTGAACTTGGTTATGATTCCACCATGACTAGATTTGGTCTCTTGGAATTTTTATGAAAATCTGAGTCAGACTCCATCATTGGTACATGTTTTGTTGGCTTTTTTCTTGGCAATTTAAAGTTATCTTAAAATCAGAATTAGAGTTTATTTGCATGTCCATTGCTTTCTTCTTCAACTTTTCTATAACATCCTCTCTACTTTGAAAAATCTTAGCATCCGGCCTTTTCTTTGGTAGAACTTCTTGAGTCTGTTCATTAAGTTTTTATATAGACAAGTAAAAAGCAATTAAAATAGAGTATTTTTCAAGTGGTGTAATGAAGTCTAAAAGTTCAAATAATGACTTACTTTGGATTGACAGCCCTTTCTTGTATGACCAATTTGCTAATAGTATGAACATTGAATTGATTTTTTGGCTTGTGAAATTTTTGATGTGGTATTGTTTTCTGTATGAGCTTCTTCTTCTTCCTTCTTTTTTTGGTCAATTTACTGAAAAGTAAATTGAAGTACATGTAAGATTGTTGGTGAGACTGCGTAGCTGTATGAACAGTTACGTGACAACTCAACACAATAACAACACTAGAACATGGCAAGTTAATAATATTACGTCTACACATGAAATCATGAAGCATGAAGACAAGGCAAATACAAAGAATCAGAAGATTAGAAGAAGGCCTGAAGTCTGTCTACAGGTCACTGAAGGAAGTTCATTAATATGATCATGTCTCAGTGAAGAACAAAGATTAAAGACTTTCAGGGTTTCAGAAATGTTGAAGATTCAGTATACAAGTGCTACCGGAAGATTTCAGTGTATTGACATTGATTGAAGATATACAGTGTTCGAAGCATAGGAATCTGAAGAATTGAAGACAGGGTATAGACAGAGGTTAATGAAGACGTTGTCTAAAGTACCAAAAAGGATTATAGTGAAAGTACAATTGTTTATTGACAATCAGTGTCTGAAGCAATAAAGTTGAGGCAAGCTTAACAATTTAATCAAGGCTATAATACGAAGACCTGAATCAGGGTTAGTCGTCTGTGAACCAGACTAGTTGTACTAGGTGTCAACAGCTCGTGAAAGGAATCTGGGTATTATTTATAGAAGGATTGTTAAGTTGAGGAACGTACTTGGATTGAACGTTTATCTATTAAAGTACGAGAAGAGGTGCGCAGGGTATACAGCTAAACAACTCAAGGGATTGGCGAAGCTTAAAGTTTAATTGCTAAATTAAATAAATTTATTTAAAGGACTTTAATATAATTTATTTAATAAACTTAAATTGATTTATCTTATAAAATTTAAATAAGTTTATTTTATAAATCTAAATTAGTTTATTTATATAAGTTATATTTAAGTTTATTTTTATAAATTAATTTAATTACAATTTAAACTTAAAAACAAAAAAAACAAAAAAAAAAGAAAAAGGAAAAGGAAACAAAAAAAAGGAAAAAGAAAACAAAAGAAAAACAAAAAAGAAAAACAAAAAAAACAAAAAGAAAAAGAAAAAAGAAAAAAGAAAAAAAAAATAAACAAAGAAAACATGCAACCGTGTACTTGATGTTTTGGTTAAGTCAAGTACATGCATGATTTAGTACTAGTACTATGTAAGGAATACTCACCACAGAAATAAATAGAAGATGCCCCTGTGGTCGCCACAGGGGAGTTAAAATAACAAGGCAATCTCTCCAAAAGCTAATTGATCGCCACAGACTAATTACACAGCCCCATGTATTCTTGGTCGCCACAGAACAGCTGTACACCTGTCGCCACAGAGTTCACTCAATTCTCAACCACACAATTTTATTGTATAAAGACTACACTTTGCAGCAGATCTGAAGGAGTTCTGTTTATCTTCTCCAACAAAAGGAGAGCTGATAATACAAGAAGCATATATTTATAGAGAAGTTCCGACACCTTGAATATATGTTTAACTTCTCACCGGAATAACGTTATAATGCCCGATTTAACTCTTGTATATTCTTAGGGGCATTATAATCGTTACCCGGTGATTAAATCCTAGTACAAACAAAAGCTAGATTATTGTATAGGATTTGATTTGTAAATCTTTGTAGAAGTTAGGAACTTTGTTGTTCTTAGATTGTAGTCAGTTAATTTATTTACCGGAGTGTAGCAACACCCTCGAGGATTTATATACAAATCTATATTTCCCCGAATATCTTTTGTTCCTCGTTTTTATCGTTCCAAACAATATTCCTCTCAAAAAACACGAAACATCTAACCGAGCACTAGATATTTTATCCGCTAAAGATTCGAAAGAATTTTTAATTTAGTGATTATCGTATTCACCCCCCCCCTTCTACGATAATTCGGGACCTAACAATTGATAACAGAGCTGACTGATTGATACACAAATCAGGATCCTTAAAAAGAATTTAATTTTATTAATTTTTTATTTATATAAATTTATTTTGTAAATTTGATTTAGAAAATTTATGTTATAAATTTAATTTAAATAAGTTTATTATATGAACTTAATTTAAATAAATTTATTTTCTAAATTTAACTAAATTAATTTACTATTTAAATTTTAATAAATAAAATTTTTAATTTAAATTTTTTAGGTTGATTATTTATCCTGCCAATTTCCTATTTGTTCATATAATTTCCGAGTTTACTAGGTGTCAATTTAGATTTGCAAGACAACGGGGGGTTTTTGTTAGTTTGCTGGTACCGCACGCGCGGAAATTGTTAGTGACAACTCTGAAACACACTCGCCTGGAAGCAGTGGTGCAACGCGCGAGTGTACGCGCAATAATAGAAGACAAAATTATTTGTGCAAGTCTCCAAAGGGCAGAGCTGTATAAATCTAAGGAGTCGCAATAGAGGAGTTCAGCTAACAAAATAACTCCTTCCATGTACACTCCTTCCTAGTCGCCACAGCCGTAGTCGCCATAGCTTCTCTGGCGATTTGTTTCCTTGCACTCTACTGTTGTCCTACTGATCGCAATAGACTGGATCGCCACAGAGCACTTAACAATTTTTTTGTAACCCCAAAATTAATTATTTCTGATTTATTTATTTTTCCATAAAATTTAAAATTCTTAAATTTAATTTTTTCTTAAATAATAATTTACGTTTGATTTAATTTTTAAGAAAATTCAAAATTCTTGAAAATTAATTTTCTCGTAATTATTTATTTTTAATTAATTTATTTTCTAAGAAAATTAAAAATATTGGAAATTTAAATTTCTCTTACATATTAAATTAAGGGTACTCAAAGGATTGGTAGACTCAAGAATACTCCGACCTTTTAAAATGGATTTTAATCTTTTGAAGAAAACGAAGACCATGTGTTATTCACGGAAATTGTAGATAATGGTTTTCTTACTCCGATGGAACTGATTTCAAGACCTACAGGCGAAAATTGTGGAACATCATCAAAGACTTACTCCATAGGATACCACTGGTTTTTCAGACGCAGAAATTGAATGAAATATCTAAGGCTACAATTTTTCTCGAAGATTTTAAGACAACTCTATGATTCCAGATTATACAGTCACACAGTGGTTTGTACCAATGCTATATTTATCCAAGGAATCAATGAGATCATATTGGCAGGAATTAAGAAGGTCAGCGAGAATAGTGGTGACAAACAAACATCTCAGTTACATGCAGTAAAGTTGGAACCTCGGGACAGAATGTAAGAGTACTGTTAGCTGAATCAGAAGAATCTCATGTAGAAGTACTTGAGGAACTAGACGTCAGGGCAGTGTTTCACATGTCAGGGAAGTTTAGTCATATCAGATTCACAAGGAGTACATAAGCTATATCCAAGGATCAAGCCTATTTATTCTGAAGCAGAGATTCCTACAGATTCAGTTCAAGAGGTGATTACAAGACTGAGAGTGGGACATATACAAGATTTGATAGCTACAGTTTTGACAACCAATATGTGTCAAGTAACTATCAGGGTTTTGCTATAACAGAACAAGAAGCTTGACAAACAAGGATTGGTAGGGATTCAGTTGAAGAGTTGAGACAAATGTGGAATGTTTTCTTAGGGAAGTAGCCAGTCAAAACTTATAGTGCACGGGAAAGAGTTGGGATGGATCAGATGACGGGAATAATGGATATCTTGCTTTCATAGCAATCTCTGAAGATGATCTAACTCACATATCTCGGGTTTCAAATTCTTGAACCACTGCAATATTTTATTTTCAATATTCAATGCATGATAAGATCATAGTGTTTAAATGTTTAACACTCGCACAAGCATGATAGCATCACACATATATGATGATGAACTAGTTCACTAGATTATTTTTCTGGTAACTATGATTGATGTTTACTTGTGCATGTTAATTTAGATAATCTTAAATATGTGTTTGAATATTTGTTGAACATGATTAATTGCTTTAGTGAGGTATATGTTTTTCCAGCATATAAGACCTTTTTTTATGCTTATCTCTCTGTATCCTATTTCAATATGATTTATTCTTTTAATCTGAATTGTTTGTTAAGATATATTTGGATTGAGATAGCTAGATGAGATACATCAACAGGATTGGACTAGATATAATTAGTGATTTAATTTTTAATTCTGTTTGTTCAATATCATGCCTGTCTTGCTTAATTCTTATGGGTAATTTTTTTGAATGAATGCCATGTATTCTTAATATATTAGGATTACAATAGGGCAAAGACTGCTAGTCCTCCTTCTGTAAGGTTGGAACCATTTATCCCCTAGCCTAAGATAGATTTGTCAAGGGTATTAAAATGGAGAAAATGGTCAGTCAAAGATAAGAATTAGCATGATAAGGTTGCAGTTGTTGTTATCTCTGTTTATAGTAAAATCTCTAATCCAACTGGACCCAAACTAATAAGTTGGGTACCAAAAACTGTTAATTAATTTATGAGTGCAGGACGTAACAGGTTATTTGATCCATATGTATTATTGGTATTTGATACTCAAGGCATGTGATCAAATAAAGAGCCTCACAATCAAATGTGATTGACAAAAGCTATTCCGTCAATAATCTTTGGAGATGACAGCAAAGGTTTTTATTACAGGACAAGCTATGCAGGAAAGGGATGTCATCATGGATTCAACAATTGTATCACTGATAACAACTAACCATTGGAGTCATTGATAACAATTGAAGCAACTTCCTTGCTGGAGAATCAAGGAACAAATCCTCTTATTAGACAGTTCTGCATCAAAGGACAAAATGTCAATTCAATGAAGGATTAGTGTCTCATCTGAAGCAGGAAGATTGAGAAGCTTGCTCTTCTTAGAGTAAGGAAAGGATATGCTCGTGGCTAGACTATCAGGATAGGTGAAGTCAATGGTTTCTACTGTAAAGCTTCATCTGACAAAAGTTTAGCTATGGCATTAGAAGCTCTCACCCTTGAACATCAACTCAAGGAACTCTTTTGTGAAAAGGGTTTAGTGAGAGGACTGCCTCATCTGGAATTCAGAAGATGATAAATGTGAGGCATGTCAGGAAGAGAAGTCAAAGACAACATCACATCAAAGTTAAGATGTACCTTAGTGATGACTGATGACTACTTTTAATACAAAGTTGTTCTTCGTGCGTTCTCAAGACAAGACATCACAGATGGTGATTGATCACATCAAAGAAGATCAAGCTGGAAGCTACTGTAAAATAAATGATCTTGTGGTCAGATAATGGGACTGAATTCAAGAAGCAGTTCTGATTAATATCTGTAACATCAAGAATATTTTGAGACATATTCAGCACTGGGAGCTCTGTGTCTGAATGGAGTGGTACAATCAAGACTTTCTAAATACCAATGGGCTGGAGCAGTCAAAACAGTTTGCAACAAGTAAGATCAAGCCTTGATCATGTTGTATGCATGAAGACCACTAATGAGTTAATGGCCAATAGAAGCAAACACTGAATAACCTGAAAGTGTTTGGAGAGAATGTTCTATATGAGCAAACAATTAAATGTTTTCAGTTGTTTGGAGATCTTGGCATTTGCAGCTAAGACTAGTTAGGATATTTTTCATGGCTACTCATTGGAGTATACAACCTACAGGGCACTTGTGGTTGATCAACAAAAGATGATTGAAAGTCTAAGTGCACAGTTCAATAACTCCATGCTCCAAGCTGTTAAAGGAGAAATTAATGGTATTGATGATTCATATCCAAGCAGTGGAATGGCAGTGTATAACACAACTCATTATTTCAATAAAGCCAATCAGCAAGGGTAAGGATTTTCAGGAAATCCCAGTAACAGCTTAGGGGGAGCAAATGAAGGATCAACTAGACAGACACAACACCACATTGAAAATTCAAAGGACACAACAAGAACATATCTGCTGAGACAAAGGGTTTGATGTCAAGTCTATTCCCAGAGTCTAGTTCTTAAGTGATCCAGATAGTGGAGTAATGATTAGCAGGACTACTGAGTGCGAATGATTATCTCTCTAGTTTTCTATCTGAAGATGAAACTGAGAAAGTTACAGAAGCTCTGATAGATCCAGATTGATTGGGTGATTGCAAAACAAGATGAACTCAATCAGTCAGCAAGCAGATTGTATGGAAGCTGGTATCCAAACCAAATAACAATATTGTAATTGGTACAAGGATAACCAGAAGTCAAACTGGATGATAATGGTATTGTTATAAGGGACAAGGCCAAACTGGATGCTAGGTTATTATCAGGAAGCAGTATCTAAGAGAAAGCACCAGTGACGAGACTTGAGGATATTATGATATATCAGGCACCTGATGCACATTACACTTGGAATTGGACTCTAGTAGATGTGTACAAGTGCACTCCTGGTTGGTGAGTCAAAAGAGGAAATCAATGCACCACAGTTCATGGACTTTGCAGTTGCAGATCTATTGGACTATGCATATCTCTTCTTCACAATCTCACTTTAGGTTTGTATGAACTAGTATACTACTCAAGCAATCGTCAAGGACATGGTATGGCACTCTAACTAAAGTTACAGTTTAATATGAACTAGTAGAGTCATAATATTAATAACTCTCTTATCACTAGGCATACACATATTGTTTTATATGTATAGTGATATAATGATAATGTTATATGTTGGTCTACTAACAAAGACTTTTGCAAGATTATTTGCTAAGTAATTATAGAGTAGGTATGGAGGAGCGTGTTGAAAAGGTTGCAACTCTTTTTGGGATTACTTTAAGCAAGCCATTAGAATAATTCTTTTAGAAGCTCAAGCAAGCCAAAAGAACAATTCTTTTAGGAGCACAAGTAAACCAAAAGTATGATGGCAATACAAGTAAGTTAAGGATCTTTTGAAGATGCAAAATTTAGAAGATTCTGAACATGCCAAGACTACTTACCAACAAAAACCACTAAAGCTTGATCAGTGCAACTCAGGTATAATGACAAGCTATAGAGGTATGACGAGCTCACTCTTTTACTCAAATGCTAATAGACAACATGTAATGTTCTCAAGATGCCATAGTGCAAGGTTCCAAGTGGATCCTAGAAAATTCAATCTTATAGCTATTAACAAGATTATTAGATATCTTAAGGGACTATCAACTCTTGGAGTAAAGTACCCTAAAGATATTATGCTTAACATATTTGGCTATATAGATATAGATTACGCATGTTGAAAGAAAGTCAGGAGAAGCATCTCTGAAGCTGTCAACTTAAGTGACAGGAGAAGCATATCAGGAAGCTGTCAACTTCGTGGATGAAGATTGATTTCTTGTTATGATAAGAAACAACCTCAAATTCAACAACACTGTGGAATACTCTATGACAAGGCACCTTTACACCATGTATCATTTAATTCAAGAGCATGTCTTTTAGTTAAAGAGTTACTGATAGAAATATTTATTAAATCACTTGATAAAGTTAATTTTTCAAGACTGGTTTGTAAGTGTGGGATATCATTCATTGCATATTAGTTGGAAATCCCATCTGTAAGGAATTCTTCATATAAGTTCACAAGTATTAAATCTTCAATATTTAAAGGACTTGTGAATTTATCTATAATCCAGTACCTCGTACTTAGTGCTACTATCGTGATTATCATAAATACAATGTCAGATACTTTTGTGGTAGTTAAGTATTATAGCATTAAGTTTGAATATTATCTTAATTGATTTAAACTATGACTGTAGACAATTCCATTCTATATCAGTCTCATAACTTAAATTATATTAAAATAATATGCAACATAGTTATTTGTATCTTGTACGAATAATTGTGATACTTTTAGTATTAGTGATATTATTTAGAATTTTTGTTCTAAGTAATCAATGCTTATTTCTAAAATCACTAATATTGAAAGTTGAAGTATTTTCTAAGTTATGTGTATAAAACTTTCAATATTTTATATGCTTAGAAAGTATTTCTAAAATTACTAATTATCCAGAGTGTGATTGCCATGCATATAAGTCATATATCCTATTGGTGATTATTCAAGGATAATTATGAAAATATTTTAGTACTAGTATCTAACCCATAGATATTTAGTATTTATTTATTTAATATTTATTTTGAGTAGTTTGGATTGTGGAAATTGAAGCAATTCAATGATTTTATTTGCTCCATAATTCAAACTAACTTAAAATAAATAAGCAACATGATTGATTATAACTAAATCTGTCAAAAATTGATATCTAGTATATTGATTGTAACTTATGTGTTATAAGTTAATTATGAGATTTTGGTTTTAGTGAATTTAGCAATATTTACATCTCAAGAATTCACTATAATCAGAATCATGATTGTAGCATGATTAGTTGTATGCTAATTCTTGACTTATATCAGTTAATGATATTTAGTTAAGAGTTTAACTATGAACTAATTGTGAAGTATTAGTATTTGTGACATTACTTTGAACTCCTTTAAGTAATCAATGCTTATCCTCAGTTACTTATACTAATATAAAAGGTGTAAAAATATCTCTTGAAGTACAACTATGGTCAATGAAGATTTTGCTTTATTAGAAGTAATTATATGTTGTCCACCTAGAATAATTTTTATACTTATTTGAAAATTCCTAAACACTTTGATAATAGATTTAATACTCAATGGATCAAAGTATATGGAACTTAGAATATTTTTCTAAGATTTCAAACAAGACAATGTTGTTTAATGTTGCTTTATTTATCAAACCAGTATTGTTTGAGATACTACAGTTGTTAGGAGTTAACAATTGTATGATATATGAAATTGAATGCTGATATCTTTCTGATAGATAATTGATATTTAATTCATTGATATCTTAATTTAATATTTAAAATAGGATGTAACATAATTATTGGTATCTAAAGTACTTGACAAGTATCAGTCAATGATATATTGTTAATATTTTGTTGCAGATAGTTGTGAGATTTTGAGTTCTAGTGAATTTACATGCTTTGCTATATCTGAAAGATTCACTACAATTTAAAATCAGCAGCATAGTCCTTCTTATTAAGATTATTTATCAATAAACAATATTGTTGGTAATAATTTTATAAAGATAGATTATGGGATTTTTGGTATGAATGAGAATTGCTTAGACTTTACCCTAAGTGATCAATGCTTTTACAAAAATCATTCATATTAAAAGACAAAATATTTCTTTCTCTTTTTAATACTGCTAGGTCATCAGTCTGTGTTTTATCAAAATATTTATCTTTTTAGGTATAAAAACAGACTTGTGCACTCGAACAGTTTTAAGAGAAAAATCAAACTTCTTTCTACATTGGTGATTTCTTATTTCATTAAAATCTTTTGGAAATCACTATTGTACATCATTTCTCTCAAAGATTAAATGCATAATTTTCATTCATTATAGATCTTAAGTGCATTTTATCTCTATACTACCATATGCTCTGTGATACAGGTTCAGCCTCCAATGGCATTCTTTCATTGATAGTCATGAGGTTAAAAACCCATAACTTCTATCCCAGACTGTAAAGACAAACATAAAAATAGAACCAACTAACACTCTCTTACCCCTAAAATGAAGTATAAATGAGCGTGAGGGAGAAAGTGCCTTAGTGCACCACATAAGGAAGGTTCTGAAGTCAACCCAGCATCTCTGTCTCCTACAAAGATTGAGTAGTATTTAAAACTGAGGCAACTGCTAGCCCCCATATATCTTCTCAAAAAGATGTAATGGTTGAAAAGGCACAAAAACAGTTACGAGATTCATCCTCTCAACAGGGTGCGTCTATTGAAATTCGCCTGTCGACCAGGGTATCCGATGTAGTGTCAACACCTCAAATATAAGCAATTCATGATTGTTAGTCCCTAACAATGCAACAAGAATTACAGAAGGGGTTGAATGGAATTCTTGAAACTTTTTCTGAATTATAAAATGTTCTAACTTAAGATATATATATGGCAGTGTTTTGATTTGCAAAGTGCGGAATAACAAGTTAAATATGAATCAAAACACAAAGCAATAAAAATGCAAGTCTTTAAAACTTCCTGGTGGATTTGAATGTATCCACCATATATATATATATCAAGAGAACTCTGTGAAGCTTGAATAGCTCACAGCTGTTTACAAATAAGAACAACTAAACTTATAGAGAAATGCTAAGGATTCAACTTACAAATGTTTCTCTGAGAAAATACTTGCTTAGTCTTTTTTTTGTTCTAATTGCTACTCTTGGTTTATATATCACCAAGATTACACTGTAATAAGACAAGATAATAAAACAAAACCTATCAAGTCTAATACTATGCTACTTCATTACTCTATTCCACCATCTTTGAATATCTTCATAATAGCATGGAAATGGAAATGCTTCTTTGTTCTCAAAAACCCAGTTGAATAGGCTTCCACATTCCTTTTGCATACACTCGACGCATGTGACTGTGTTGTCACTGTCAACAGATGTTTGAATTAATTATCCGTCGGGTACATGATCATCCGTCGGGTTGCCTTGTTGATCATCCGTCGAGTAGCATTGTTGATTATCCGTCGGGTAGCTATTTGGCACTTGACTTCATTTCATTTATGCAGAATTACAAGACATCATCTATGTACAATTAATCAACCTATTCTGCATATCTAACTAAAGTCAACATGACTTATATGCTACTACAGAATCTAAACAAAGGTGTTTGCAGAAATGTGCTACATGACTTATTGTTACATAAGCTACTCACTCGATGAATGTCAAATCATCATCCGTCGGGACTATATTGAGTCATCCGTCGGGACTATATTTGCTTATCCGTCGAGTGCTACATAATACACTAAGTTGAATCTACTAAGGTGTTTTGTTAATGAAATCATCAAGTTCACAACATATTCCCAACAATCTCCCCCAATTTATGTCTACTAGAATTGTAGCCATAAATTAAGAGAGACTTAATGATAACAAAACACCCAAAAAAATACAAATTTAAATGGAAGTAGATAAAACTGTAAAGTGCTGCATTAAACAAAATGTACAAAGATTTGCTCACAATCAATTTCAAGGTGCTCCTCTAGCCTGAGCAGATTAATCTATTTCCTTGAAGATCTGGATCTCTTTCCAAGCTTTCTGTTGTTTTCTTCTATCTAATTTTGGAGCTGTCTGTGGAATTCCAGTTCATCAGATTCTGAGAGATTTAATATTTCTTGCATTTCCAAAAGAGTCTCATTGCTAGAGATGCTCAATTGGTCTTCTAATCTGAAGAATCTTCAAACTCCTTTATCATCCATGAATTTCATCAGCCAGTAGGGCCTTAGATGCACTCTACTCCCTGTGTAAGGAATAGTTAGAGTCTTTGGGAATGCATCTTTGGCTCTAATACTCCTCAGTTCTTCAATCTTCTTTAGAACAAGTCTTCTAGCTATCACATTGAATCCAAAGTTCTTCTTGAAGGATGAATAAACCTTTATCAGCACATATTGGCTTTCCTGAATGATCCTGTGAAGTGGCCACTGTATCTCTTTTCCTCCTTTGTACTTGAATACTAACCTTTCAGGTAAATTCCTGTAAGCATCAATCCCTCTAACTTCCAGTTCATCTAGATAGCGGTTTAAATCGGAGAATTCCTTGATGTCACAGATGTACATGATGTCTCCCTTGTTGACTTTGGTTTGAGCTTTGGTTAGGGACTTGGATCTGAGAGTTGAGGGCTTTACTTTCTTGACTGCTCTGGTCTTTGTTTTCTTTGGCTTCATGAATTGAGGTAGATTGAGTTCATGTATTGGTAGACTATCCCAGTCTATTGGTTCATCCTTTGGAATGATAGGTTCACCATAAAAGTTCTTGGATGGATCTATCTTGAATTCTCCATGTGCCACATAGGGCATGGATGTTTGAGTTGTTGCAGATGTAGACTCTTTGGAAAAGTACCCTTCCATCTCCTCATCACTGAAGTCCAATTTTCTCTTAATTCTTTGCTTGTACCTTAGCTTCTTTGTCTGTGGAGGTGCATTTTACATTTCTTGATCTTGAGATTCAACAATTTCAAATGGTTGTGCAGAAATTTGTTGTGTGGGTTTTACATCTTGTAACTTGGCCAAGATAGCAGCTTGCTCCTTCTTTTGTTTGACCTTTTTAGCATCTAGAGCACCTTGCTTCTTTTCTTGCTTCAATCTTGCCTTTTCTTCTCTCTTTGCTTCAGCAAATTGAGGGTGTCCAGCCACCACATAAATTTCCTTACCATTCCTGAAAATTTTAGCAATTCTTCTTTTTAATGCTGAATCAGCTGGATCCTTGTAGAATGCTATAGACCTGGCCAACAACTTCTTTTCATCAGGCTTTGGTGTCTCATACACTGTGTCCAAGGGGTTCTTTAGTGAAGATTTTGGATAGTTCACCCTTGGCTTCAAAATTAGTTTAGCCTTTGGAGATTTGATGCAGGATGGATGTCCACTTTCTAGATTATTCATGCCCATTTTATTCACAGAGATTTTCCTGACTTGAGAGTGATGAATGGCTAATTTTTCTGGCTTCTTTACAAGCCCAAACTTCTTTTGTATATCCTCATCAATTTTCTCCCAGTTGATTGGACTCAACTACTTCTTTTCAGCTGTTCTCAATGTGGCTGCTGCTTCATTAATCAGATCAATGTTGTCTGTAGTTGGTGGCTTGGTGAAAGCAATTGTAGGCACACTTACTTTGTTAACTTGAATATTAAGCTGCTTCTCCCCCTGACTTGAGCCTTTCTCCTCCTGTTTGTTAGCATCAAGTTATGTGGGAGGGAGTTGAGCAGCCACCAATTGTTGAAGAAGTACAGTCTGAGCTTCTTGATTGGTGAGTATCTTGGCCATTGACTTCTCTACAGCAGACAGTCTTGAGTCCATGGCCTCAACTTTCCTATTGAGATCAGCCTCCTTCCTTAGTTTTTGAGCAATTTCAGTCATGGTGGTTGCAGGGAGTCTAACATCCATCCTCTCTATAACATCTTGCTTGACTTTAAAGATCTCCTGCTTGATTGCATCCACACTCTGACTGTGTTGGAGGGCTTGAATTTTATGCAGCTGGAGTGCCTCAAGATGTGCTGTGAGTAGCTTCTTTGTGCTAGCATTGGAAGATGCCTGAATGGCTGCTTGGGTGTCATGAATTAGCTTGAACAAAGTTGATTGGAGATGTGAGTAGGAACATTCTTTTGTAAGCATCCAGGAAGGAACAACTGCATCTCCCCCTATGTCCATACTGTCTTCCTCATCATCCCCATCAGCATCCCCAAGAGAAGCTTCATCCAGCTCAAAATCACTGCCAATGTTGGAAGGCATAACAGTGATTGCATCCTTTGCTCTTTGTAAAGATTGTGTAGTATGCACCAAGTTCAGCAATCTTTCAGCCTCCTCATTGCCCTGTACAGCTAGAGTTTGGTAAGCTGTCACAGGGTGAGTTAATATCTCAGCATCCTGGGAAGTAGAATCTATAATAGCTTGATATTCTTGCTGAAATAGCCTTTCCCTTTCTGCATCATTGACACTCATTGACTCACTTGCAATGGTTTCCATCCTAATCACTCCTGTACCTGCATTTCTCACTTGATCTTTTTTTGTTGCATCAAGGTCTCACCTTGGCTCACCACCCTCACACCCTCACCTTCACCATCTAAGGTGGGACTCCTCACACTCACTTTCGCCAATACTGAAGAAATGAATTGCATTTGTTCACTCTTTTCCTCTCCTTTTTTCTCGGAGCAACCCAGACTCTCACTCATTTCACTCCCTTCCCTCAATCCTAGGAGTGATTGCACTACCACTAAGCCTTCTGTACTTGTAATAATTGATGAAATTTGAAGCTGTGCAGAGACACTCGACAGATAAGGGATATCCGTCGGGTTAGCAGTTTGACTATCCGACGGACAACTGCTGTTAAGCTTATCTGTCGGGATACAATCACTACTCGACGGATGAACAATATCCATCGAGTGAGTAGAAATGAATGAGTTTCGAGTGGAAACTATTGTGGATTCTGTGCAGATTGATGAGAATTTTGGCACAGATGTCTCAACAGTTTCAGAAAGAAATGGCAAGTGAGCCAACAAATCATCTAGAAGATGATGCTCACTTGCTTGGATTTTTGGCTTCTCTAAGAGAGTTAAAGATGGAGAATTTGGAAGTGATGTGTTTATCATGTCAACATCCAAGGAGTGTGTGGGAGAATTTGGTATTTCAGGGGCTTCAATTGTTAAAGATTTTGGTTGTGACTCCACATTTATTGGAGCCACATCAACCTGACTTTGAGAAGGTGCAGTGACTGTGTCTTTAGCACCAGTTTGCACAGTGTGTGAACCCTGTGCATCCCCAAGGGTCTTTGATTTTTTCTTTCTAGTGTAAGTTTGGGGTGAGCTTATGTCCCTTACCCTTTTGGCCTGTGCTCTAGGCTGAGAGCTTTGTTCAATAGTTACATCCTTTTGGGAGGATGCAACTAGTAATGAGATTATATCCTTATTAAGCACTGCAGTTTATTGGGAAACTGCAGTATGGCTAGGATGGGAAACACTCACCTCTCCAACCTTATCCTTAGGTTTTCTTTGATGTTCACCCTGTCCCTCACCTTTCTTACCCACCTTCACACTCCCCTCTTTTGGTTTGGTGGTTTTTACAACTGGCATCTTTTGAGAGACACCAGAGGGGGTTTTCTTTGACTTGGTTTTTGAAATTTTGGATTTGGTAGTTTGGCAAAGAAGTTTGAGAGGCTGGAAGAGTAGAGACAGTTGAACTTACCTCACTTACCTGAGGTGCCTCCATAACTGGAAAATAGAAGAGTGGTACCTCTTTGTGATGGTTTGCCCTGTTCAAATATACAATGATTCTTCTTTCTTGAACCCAACAATTTAATTTGTTGGTTGGGTTCTCAAGCACAATATCCTAAGAGAGGTGGTTAGCAAGCATCATTAAAAATCTAGCATAGTAAACAGTTTTACCCCTCTTATTTAACTCCCCTAACTTAAACCCCAACTCAAATATGACAAGATCACTAAAGTTGAAAAATTTATCAGTAACTAGCATGTAAAGCATGTTAAGCATAGAGATATTGACAGAATCAAAATTACTAATTTTACCAGAGAATACCTTAGTAACTACATCACATAGATAACTTCATTCCTTCCTAAGACCCAACCTCCTAATTTCACTTAATTTAGAAGTAGAGAGTGCATAGCCCATGGAGTTAAGCATATTAACAATGTCAGTGTCTGTGTGTGGTGAAGTTACAGTATTATCAGGAATTTTGAAACATACTTTAGCACATTCACTATTAACAAAGAATTCCTTACCTTTAATAGTGAAAGTGATAGTCTTATCAGTTGAGTTGTATGTTGCAGTCGTCCACATCTCTTCAACAACTTCACAATAGATGGTTGGTGATTCCAGCATGGTATAGTTGAGTTTGCAATTCTTCACAAAATCCATCATTTTGTGGTAGTCGCCAGACTGTTGAATCCCCTTGTTCACAAAAGCAGTGAAGTTGTTCTTCTCATAGATAAATCCAGTTTGAGACATGATCTTGACGACTGGTGCCATTGTTAGAAAGTAAAAACTTGCAGAGAGCGAGTAAGTGCTTTTGAGAAAGAGAGAAGTTAGAGCAGATGATTTGAGAAGGATAAAAGAAAAGCAGTGAAAATGAATTGTGCTTTTATACTCTATCAAAAATAACTGTAAAAAATAATAAGGTAAAATAAAGTAACCAATAAGAATTGCCCAAAATAGCCGTTTAAAAATAAACTGTAAAAATTCCATCAATTATCCGTGTTATGCTTACAAACTGTAAGTATACTCGATGGATAATGTTCAGAGAATCAACGGCTAAAAATAAGACAATTCGACGGATGAGAATAAATAGTTATCCGTCGAGTCATAAAATATTCCAGAAAAATAATTGATTTTATTAACAAAATGTATACCGACGGATGATCAAACTCGATGGATAATGATCATCCGTCGAGATGTAAATTTTGACTTACCCAAAATTTCATCCAAGACTGAAAAACCAATTAAATTTCTGGCTGCATTACAACTTGCAAATTATTAAAAAGAATTCAAGAGTAATTTAACATACCTAACTCATTTACCAACCTTGAAAAGGTGGATTCATCCAGTGGCTTAGTAAAAATATCTGCAAGCTGCTTTTCACTTGGAACAAAATGCAGTTCCACAATACCATTCATTACATGTTCCATTATGAAGTGGTACTTGATGTCTATGTGCTTTGTTCTTGAATGCTGTACTGGATTTTCAGTGATGGCAATAGCACTTGTGTTATCACTAGAAAATAGGAATTCTTTCCACTTGCAGACCATAGTCTAGCAATTGGTTTCTCATCCACAAAATATGTGCACAACAACTGCCAGCAGCAATATACTCAGCTTCAGCTGTAGAAGTAGAAACTGAATTTTGCTTTTTACTGAACCAGGACACTAGCTTGTTTCCTAGAAATTGACAGGTTTCTGTTGTAATTTTTCTATCAATTCTACAACCTGCATAATCTGCATTTGAGTAACCAGTTAGATAAAAACCAGAATCTCTATGGTACCAAATGTCAAGTTTTGGTGTTCCCTTGAGATATCTGAAAATTCTCATAATAGCTACCAAGTAAGATTCTCTAGGATCAGCCTGAAATCTAGCACACAGACATGTAGCAAACATTATATCTGGCCTACTAGCTGTTAAGTATAGAAGTGAGCCAACCATGCCCCTATAGCTTGAAATATCCACAGACTTTTCAGTAGTGTTTAATTCAAGCTTAGTTGCAGTGGCCATGGGGGTTTTTACAGATGTGCAATCCATTAGATCAAACTTCTTTAAAAGATCATAAATGTATTTAGTTTGACTAATAAATATTCCATCACTAACTTGCTTAACTTGCAAACCAAGAAAGTAGGTTAGTTCTCCCATCATGCTTATTTCGTACTTACTTTGCATCAATTTGGAAAACTTTTTACAAAGTTTCTCATCTGTAGAGCCAAAAATAATATCATCTACATAAATTTGAACAAGTATGCTAGAGCCATTAACATTTCTAAAGAATAAAGTTTTGTCAACAGTACCTCTTGTGAAATAATTCTCTAAAAGGAACTTTGACAAAGTGTCATACCAGGCTCTAGGTGCTTGCTTCAGTCCATAAAGTGCTTTCAAAAGATAGTAAACATATTCTGGAAAATTTGGATCTTCAAAACCAGGAGGCTGACTGACATAGACTTTCTCTTCCAAATCTCCATTCAGAAAGGCACTTCTGACATCCATTTGATAGACCTTGAAATTGACATGGGCTGCATAGGCTAAGAAGATTCTGATGGCTTCAAGTCTTGCAACATGAGCAAATGTTTCATCAAAATCTATTCCTTCTTGTTGACAATAGCCCTTAGCAACCAATCTAGCTTTGTTCCTGACTACTATGCCATTTTCATCCATCTTGTTTCTGAATACCCATTTGGTGTCTATTGGATTCTTTCCTTTTGGCTTGGGCACCAGCTACCAAACCTTATTCCTTTCAAATTGGTTTAGCTCCTCCTGCATGGCTAAAATCCAATCAGGATCTAACAAAGCTTCTTCTACCTTCTTTGGTTCTTCCTTAGATAGGAAACTGCTATATAGACATTCTTTCTGAGTTGCTCTCCTTGTTTGAACTCTAGAAGATACATCACCAATGATGAGCTCAAAAGGGTGATCCTTTATCCATTTCCTTTGTTGAAGTAGATTAGCTCTAGATGAAGAGGCCTCATTGTTGTCTTGATGTGTTATTGAGTTTTGATTATTAGAAACTCCCCCTGAGTTAATGGATCTTTGATTTGAGAAAGGGGAACTTTCTGTAAGTGATCTATTCTGACTTCCAGCTTCTTTTGATGACCCGATGGATGGTGAATTTTGAGTATCGACGGATGAAGCTGGTTGTCTCCCGACGGATAAAGCAGATTGTCTCCCGACGGATGAAGCATTATGCAACTTGACAGATGTTGAATTTTGTGCTTCATTGGTAGTGGATTTTTCTGTATTATCTTTTGATACTGTTTCTTGATCACTTTCATCATCACTGTCATCTCTAACCATCTCCATATTGTCAAATTTGAGGCTCTCATGGTAATCTCCATCTTGCAGTCCTTCAATCTTTTTATCATCAAATACAACATGTATTGATTCCACAACAATGTTGGTTCTCAGATTGTAGACTCTGTATGCTTTACCAACAATATATCCAACAAAAATTCCTTCATCTGCTTTAGCATCAAACTTCCCATTCTGATCGGTTTGATTTTTCAAGATATAACATTTGCAGCCAAAGACATGAAGAAAATTTAGAGTTGGCTTCTTGTTCTTGAACAATTGATAGGGAGTCATGCATTTTGCTTGATTGACTAGAGAAATATTCTGAGTGTAGCATGCAGTATTTACAGCTTCAGCCCAGAAATATATTGGTAACTTTGATTCTTCAAGCATTGTCCTTGTAACTTCAATAAGTGATCTATTCTTTCTTTCTACTACTCCATTTTATTGTGCATTTCTTGATGCTGAAAATTCATGCAAAATCCCATTTTCTTCACAAAATGCTCTCATGACAGAATTCTTGAACTCAGTTCCATTGTCACTCCTGATTCTTCTAACTTTGAAATCAGGATGATTGTTGACTTGCCTTATGTGATTGATGATGATTTCACTAGCCTCATCTTTGGACTTAAGGAAATATGTCCAAGAGAACTTTGAGAAATCATCTACAATTACTAGGAAAAATCTTTTCCTTGAGATGGACAACACATTTACTGGTCCAAACAAATCCATGTGTAGCAGTTGCAATGGTTCTTCAATTGTTGAATCAAGCTTCTTTCTGAATGATGCTTTAATATGCGTTCCCTTTTGGCAAGCATCACACAGTCCATCCTTAAAAAACTCCACTTGAGGAATGCCTCTAACTAGTTCTTTCTTTACAAGTTCATCCATGGTCTTGAAGTTTAGATGTGATAGCTTCTTGTGCCATAGCCAACTTTCATCTTGACTTGCTTTACTAAGAAGACAAGTAACAGATTCTGCATTTGATGAGTTGAAGTCAGCTAAGTACATATTTTCTTTTCTCACACAAGTGAGAACCACTTTGTTGCTCCTCTTGTTAGTCACAACACAGGCTTCTGAGTTGAAGGTTCCTAAATTGCCTTTATCATACAGCTGGCTGATACTCAACAAATTATGCTTGAGACCATCCACTAAAGCAACCTCCTCAATGATGACATTATCTTTTGAAATCAAGCCATATCCCACAGTATAACCCTTGCTCTCATCTCCAAAAGTAATACTTGGGCCAGCTCTCTCCTTAAACTCTGTGAGCAGGGTAGAATCACCAGTCATATGTCTTGAACAACCACTATCTAAGTACCATAGATTCTTTCTGTTTCCCTGCACCCATTAAAATCAAATCAAGTTGATTTTGGTACACAAGTTTCCTTGGGTCCTGCCTTATTAGCTTTCTTTTTCTGTTTCTTAGGTTTGATCTCATTTGACTTGGGGATATCAGATTCATCCTTAGTCATTTGAGTTGGACCTTTTAAATCATTACAACAGAATGATCATGCACATTTTGATTAACAGGAAATGGCATGCTATTAGTAAACATGTTATTCCAGTAGGGCATGCTAAATGGCATTTGAGGCATACTAAATGCATCATAATAAGGATTAGGTGCAAATGGCATATTAGCAAATTGTGCATTCATATTTTGTGTAGACATAACATTCATAGGCATAGAAGGCATGTCATTCATATTGGGAAAAGGAGGTGGCACATATATGGAAGTAGGCATGACAGTTTTGCAATTAACAGACAGATGATTTGTATTACCACACTTAACATAGATTTTTCTTGGAGCATACTTATCAGGTGTGTAGTTATGCTTATTAATCCCTACTTTACCATTTCTATTGATTTTCTTTTTAGCCTCTGTTTTAACCTCAATCTTTTCCAGTCTGTCACTCAATTGCTTGACAGTCATATGACCAACATTAGCCTTTTTCTCCTTCTTCACTTGAATGGATTCTCCTGGAACAAAATTCTTGGAAACTGGTCCATATTTCTCATTTAACTTGACAAGTTTGGATTTTCTCACAGGCTTGCTCACAGTCGACGGATGAGGATTTATATCACTCGACGGATAACCTTTTTTGTTATCCGACAGATGACCCTCATCATCCGTCGAGTCTACATCTTTTAGCAATCCTACAACCAAATTGGATTCCAGCTTCTCCTTATTCTTCTTCCAGGTTGCATCACAAAAGGACTCAATACCTTGAACTTTGGTGATTTGAGCATGAACATCTCTAGATGTTTTCCATGCCTTGATCACCTCCTGTTCTCATTCAAGCTGCCTCTTCAAGATCTCTTCTTTCTTCAGGGACTCAGTAATTCCTCCTTAGCAATTTTACACTCAATTCTCAATTTTTCAAATTCAATAAACTGAGATCTAGCACATTATTCCTCTCACTTAAAAACAAATTGTTTTATTTGATTTTAGCATTTTCCTTAGTAAGAGACTTAAGTGTAACACACAAATGATATAATTCCGTAGACATGTCATTTATTGCATCATTACACTCAGCTTTAGATAAATGTGCAAGGTTAGTGGTAATTACCTGATTACTTGAAGAACTTGACTCTGTTTCATCAAACTTGGCCATTAGGGCTAGATTGACATAGCTGACATCCTCATCCTCATCCAGACCATCTGCTGCCCAGTCATTTTATTGTGTAATGAAAGCTCTTTCCTTTGTTTGAACAACTTAAAATATTTCTGTTTATAATCCACAGGCTCAACTAAGGGGGAGAAATAGCAGGGGAGAAGGAAAAAGGTAAAGCACATGTACACTACACCACACCATTGTTGTTTGTAACTACGGATCCTATTGTACGGGAGAGGTGGTAAACACAAAGTGATTTCCTCGTGATAAGAAGAAGTGGTTTGGTTTATCACTATTATTCATAAGGAGAGAAGCTGTTTTCCAAAAGGGGAGTACCATTAGTTCTTATCTGCGGATCCTATTATACGGGAGATGTGGTAGATAAAGGTGATCTCCTTTAATAGTTGATTCTCATAGGGGGAGAAGCAAGAGAGATATGTGCTTCTCAACAGGAAATGTGGTTGTACAAAAGAAGTTGCTGATGATTACTTCAAGACTGAGAAGTATTATCTGGCAGAGATTTGAAGAACCAAGGAAATGAAGATGAAACTACTTGAAGATCAGTTCAGTGCTAGAGGAACAAGCATCTTTCATTTCAGTTACTCAAGAAATCTGGAAATGCAGTATTTGATCCAGAAAACCAGTAGCATTATTTACAAGTCCTGGTACTTTACTTGTTCTAGTTGTTAGTTTAGTTATTCTCTCTATTTAATTTGTTTGTTAGGTTTAACAATCAAATATGGGGATATTGTTGGTGAGACTGCGTAGCTGTATGAACAGTTATGTGATAACTCAACACAATAACAACACTATAACAGGATATGTTAATAATACTACGTCTACACATGAAATCAGGAAGAATAAAGACAAGGCAAATACAAAGAATCAGAAGATTAGAAGAAGGCCTGAAGTCTGTCTACAGGTCATTAAAAAAAGTTCATTAATATGATCATGCCTCCGTGAAGAACAAAGGTTAAAGACTTTCAGGGTTTCAGAAATGTTGAAGATTCAGTATACAAGTGCTACCGGAAGATTTTAGTGTATTAGCATTGATTGAAGATAGACAGTGTTCGAAGCATAGGAATCTGAAGAATTGAAGACAGGGTATAGACAGAGGTTAATGAAGACATTGTCTAAAGTACCAGAAAGGATTCCAGTGAAAGTACAGTTGTTTATTGACAGTCAGTGTCTGAAGCAATAAAGTTGAGACAAGCTTAATAATTTAATCAAGGCTATAATACAAAGACCTGAATCGGAGTTAGTCGTTTGTGAACCAGACCGGTTGTACTAGGCGTCAACAGCTCGTGAAAGGAATCTGGATATTATTTATAGAAGGATTGTTAAGTTGAGGAATGTACTTTGATTGAACGTTTATCTATTAAAGTACGAGAAAAGGTGCGCATGGTATACAGCTAAACAGCTCAAGGGATTGGCGAAGCTTAAAGTTTAATTGCTAAATTAAATAAATTTATTTAAAGAACTTTAATATAATTTATTTAATAAACTTAAATAGATTTATCTTATAAACTTTAAATAAGTTTATTTTATAAATCTAAATTAGTTTATTTATATAAGTTATATTTAAGTTTATTTTATAAATTAATTTAATTACAATTTAAACTTAAAAAGAAAAAGAAAAAAAAGAACAGAGAAAAAGAAAAAGAAAACAAAAAAAAGGAAAAAGAAAACAAAAGAGAAAGAGAAAAGAAAAATAAAAAGAAAACAAAACAAAAAAAAAGGAAAAGGAAAAAAGAAAATAAACAAAGAAAACATGCAACCGTGTACTTGATGTTTTGGTTAAGTCAAGTACATGCATAATTTAGTACTAGTACTATGTAAGGAATACTCGCCAAAGAAATAAATAGAAGATGCCCCTGTGGTCGTCACGGGGGAGTTAAAATAACAAGGCAATCTCTCCAAAAGCTAACTGATCGCCACAGACTAATTACACAACCCCCTGTATTCTTGGTCGCTACAGAACAACTGTACACCTGTCGCCACAGAGTTCACTCAATTCTCAGCCATACAATTTTATTGTATAAAGACTACACTTTGCAGCAGATCTGAAGGAGTTCTGTTTATCTTCTTCTCCAACAAAAAGAGAGCTAATAAAACAAGAAGCATAGATTTACAGAGAAGCTCCGGCACCTTGAATATCCGTTTAACTTCTCACCGGAGTAACGTTATAATGCCCTATTTAACTCTTGTATATTCTTAGGGGTATTATAATCGTTACCCGGTAGTTAAATCCTAGTACAAACAAAAGTTAGATTATTGTATAGGATTTGATTTGTAAATCTTTGTAGAAGCTAGGAACTTTGTTGTTCTTAGATTATAACCGGTTAATTTATTTACCGGAGTGTAGCAACACCCTCGAGGATTTATATACGAATATATATTTCCCCGAATGTCTTGTGTTACTTGTTTTTATCGTTCCAAACACTATTCCTCTCAAGAACACAAAACCACTAACCGCGCACTAAATATTTTATCCGCTAATGATTTGAAAGAATTTTTAATTTAGTGATTATCATATTCAACCCCCCCTTCTACGATAATTCGGGACCTAACAAAGATAACATACATACAGTACACATAGAGATGTTCAAAAATTCCGAAACCCGAAATCCGATCCGATTCGGAAAAAAGCCCGAAAAGCCCGATCCGGAAAAAAGTCCGGCCTGGTTCGGCCCGGCCCGCGGGCCTTAAATGGGCCTTTTTTCTTCTCGAAAATCCGGCTCGGCCCCAAGCCCGAAAAGCCCGAATTTAAAAAAGTCCGGATCGAGAAAAGCCCGGATAAAAGCCCGGTTAAGCTCGGATAAAAGCCTGGACTTTTTTAAAAGCCCGATTAAAAAATCAATTTTTTTGTATATAATTTGAAAATATACAATACTTTTTATGATTTTTAAACTATTATATTATAATATTAAAGCAATTAAAGTATATATGATTATTTATATATTATATTAAAAAATAATTATTTATTTCGGTGTCTAAACTACTCTATCTGATATATCAAGATATTATTTTTTTTTCCGGTATTTAAACTACTCATAATTCAAGTTATAAAATATAAAAATATTTTTTTAATATATAAATAAAAATCCCGGATAAAGCCCGGTTCGGCCCGATCCGGCCCGGCCCGGCCCGCGGGCCTAAAACGGGCCTTATATTTCTTAGGAAGCCCGACCCGACCCGATTTTTTAAAAAGCCCGGCCCGATCTGTTTTAAAAAAACGGGCTTTTTAAAGTCTGGATAAAACCCGGCCCGATGGGTTTTTCGCGCAACTCTAAGTACATATATGTTAGATATAATTGATGATTTTAGGATATAAACTATCATAGTTTATTATCAGGACTTAATATCAGTACATACTGAATGTGACGTCATCAGTACTTCTCTATTAGTACTTGATGATCAACATTTGATATCATTAGGATTAGTTACTTTAGAAGATATTCGAGAAGGAAAAGGATTGCAGAATTCAAGGCGTTGAAGGACTTTATTTCAGAAGCAATCATTCATGGATATGTATTAGGTTTCCTTATTGTAATGGAATAAGATTCCTTATTGATTGTATAACTGTACACTATATAAGCACATTTTAGGTTTACATTATAGGTGTTACGAATTGTTGTATCGTTCAGATAACCTAGCAGCTCTCAAGGATAATTGTTCATCCTTTGAGAGAGTACCTTTGTAATCAGTTTTTATCTTTAATATAAAAACTGTTGATTATATTGAGCCTTATCGATTTGTTTGCATAAACTGTATTCACCCCCTCCCCTCTACAGTTGTATTACGGACCTAACAATTGGTACCAGAGCTTGTTCTTGATATACAAATAGTTTAAGATCCAAAAATCAATCTTTAATGGTAGACAAAGAAGCTCAAACAAATCCCCCATCTCCTCCACCAGCCAATCAATTCATTAATCATAATATGAGTAGATATAAGGCTATCAAAGTTCCAATCTTGAAGATTCATGAATATCCAATCTGGAAGGTAAGGATGGTTATGTGTCTGGAAGTAACAGATCCTGAATATCTTAACAGAATTTATGATGGTCCACACAAACCAATGAAACTAGTTGTTGTTGTTGTTGTTGGCCAATATGAAAAGATGATTGATAAAGATAAGAAGGACTACTCTCCTGAGGATCTTTCATCAATTATGAAGGATGCAAAAGTGAGACATATTGTTAGGAATATGTTATAGGCTTGATGATATTTTACCAAAACACCTTAGTAGATTTAATTAAGTGTATTTGTAACTTTCAACGGATAATCTTACTTTGTCATCCGTTGAAAGAGTAGCTTGTGTTTAAATAAGTTTTTGTAGCATATTCATGTATACTGAAATGTATTGAAGAATTAGAGGTTGTAGGATATTCTAAGTCATGTTGGATACTAGAATGATACGTAAAATAGGTTGGCTAATTGTAAATATTAGATGCCTTGTAATTTTGCATAAATGAAATTGAGTCAACTGCTGTGGAAATAATTTTAACGGATGTTTCTACAAGGCTTTGACGAATGACCCAAGTCACTCTCAATGGATGATCCAATAGAGACTCGACGGATAATCTACAAAGTCTCGACGGATAACAAATTCAAATAGGAGTTGACAGTGACTTGACAGTCACATGGGTTGATTGTATACAAAAGGAATGTGGCAGCTTATTAGCAGGATTTTGAGAACAAATAAGTATTTCCATTTCCATGCTTACTTGAAGAAATACAAAGATGCTGGATAGAGAAATGAAGAAATATGTGATTAGACTTAAACATTTTTGTTTTATATATTTGTCTTTTCTTCATGTAACTTGGTGATATATATACCAAGAGTAGCAAGTAGATTATAATCGGTTAAAAAAAGAACTGAGAAATAGAAAAGGAAAAATCTATTAAGAATTTCTCTGTTCTTACATTGTAATTTCACTTGTAAGCAGCTGTGTGCATTCTTGCATCACATAGTTCTCAATCAATTTATATCTCTGGTGGAAAGATCAATCCACCAGAAAGTTTTTAAATCTCTGTGTTTAATTACTTTATGTTTTGAATACATTTACATTTCATTCCGCACACTTGCATATTCAAACACTGATATACTTTGGTAAAGAATTTTCTTAATTTTCAAAAGAAATCAAAAATTACATTGAACCCCCCTTCTGTAATTCTATTGTTAGATTGTTTGGGAATAACAATTGGTATCAGAGCAAGCTCTTGACACACTAAGAGTTTAAAGATAAAACAACTAACAACATGAATAGGAAGGATGTTGGAGTGGAAATTAAATTAGCAAAACTAGTATGTGATTATTCGGGCCAATTTTCTGCTACATTCATGTCCGCATATCGCACACATTGAACAAGCTCGAAGGCTTCGCAAGCCTCGGATTGTCCCTCGAAAACCCAAGATTTGCACCCCCATGCGTGCGCACGTAGTTGTTGGAGCAATACATAAGTAACACTACATAAGTATTTTTCTATATAAAGCTATATATGTTCCTTTGCAAAATCAATGTGGGACTTTCTTTTCTTCCGTAAATTTCCACTACTAAGAGAATAACTTTGGATGATCATATCTCATCCATCTCTTAGTCATTTTGAATGATTCAAAGTGCCTCGAAAAGCTCTCTCGGAGGAGAACGTATTCCAGGTGTCACTCGTTGTGCGCACGCAACATTCATCCACTCAAATTATGGATTAAATTGACTTGACAAGGTGGGACTACTACATACATTTTCCAACACAAAATACAGTGTTCCTTGAAAACAAAAACATACATTCACTTAATACAATAATAGCTTCATACAAGAGAAGTTAATAAATTGTCGAGATTACTAACCAATCGAAACTCGAAACTAACCTTCTATTACCAGCTCCACAACCGCCTCTCCCAGGCGGACTACCACGCCATCCATCATGACCACATTCATCTCTCCTCAGTCCCTTATAACTAAAAACTGAAAAAAAACTTGTGATATCCCAATCACAGGTAATAAGAGTAACCTTAACTTCCTTAATATGAGCACATAATTTCCTAATCAAACTCAATTATTCCGGAAACGGAGCTTCGGAACTGTAATTTCTCACCAAAAATCCTTTACAATTTGGCATGTTAAGGGATAATTGAAGCTCCAAATGAATTAGATTGCACGTGATTTCTCAGGCTCTTACAGAATATATCAATTGAGCTGGGAAATGAAATAGACAATGAGAGAGTTGATAGAGATAATGTTTGAACCCTAACTTTATTTCCCCTAATTTCATTTCACCTCCATGTTTCAAATGAATGAGTTAGAGTGAAATGTTAGTGAAATTTTCCCCATAGTTTTTGTCCAAAATTTTGGATTCCCGCTCTCTCAAAATGTTAGCCGCCTAGTCCAATTGTTTCATCAGCCCAACTCAAATGCCAATTTATTTTCATTTTTTTAATTTTTTTAATTTTATAATATTTTTATTGCATATAATATAATTAACAATCAATTTATTACTTTAAGTAATTTATAATAAAACTACATGTTGTAATTTTCTGTAAGTAAATATTATAATGATTTTAATTAAAATAGTTGAAATATTAATTAAATAAAATTAAAAAATGTAAATTTGAATAAAATAATTTAATATATATATATATAATAATAAATAATTTACTTATTTGATATACTTTTGCTTTCAATTTTTTTTTAAAATTATTGTATTCAAATCAATTTATTCCAAAGATAAATTTAATTTTGAATTAATTATTTTTTTTAAAATTCATAGTCTATAACAACACGACATCATGTGTTGTTGTGGGTAACACCTTATTGAGGTATGCCAATATACTTTTATGTCTTTTGTAACACCCCGTTGGGATAGGATTAAAATTTCATATCTATTGTAACTGTGACATCCCGAACTTGGGGTCAGAGTTCGGGAGCCACTAAATAAGATTAAGAACAAATATGAAATTCTAATAACAGTTATTACTAAGTTTATACAACAACCCCATCAACAGGATCCTTAACAAGTTAAGTATGTCATATGTTTACAACTTAAAACGGAAACAAACCAAGATACGGGATCATCTCTACATGAGATTACACCATATCCCTCAAAACCATCCTATAGATACATCTGGTTCAAGCCAAAAACCTAGTTTAGACCTGACTCAAACTGTCTGGAACTACCTGAGAGCTACCAAGCTTGAACGGGGAACTAGAGGAACATCCTGGACTATTCCTACGACAAGGAGGGTGATTTCGATACATCTGAAAAGGGTTAATAATAAACAAAGCAAGGGTGAGCTCAGGAATGCTCAACAAGTGCTAAAATAATCAAATGCATGGTAACAGTAATGAAATGTACTATAAAACAATTCAATATGTAAAGCTGTACAATAAAACTAGAGCACAAGCAGTAAAGCAAAATCTTTTCAGGTATATCAACTCGTAAATAATCTAGATTAACAGCTATCTGCTTCTTAAATCAAATTGAAGCCTATGCTTCCTTTC
This sequence comes from Apium graveolens, assembly GCF_009905375.1. Lineage (NCBI taxonomy): Eukaryota > Viridiplantae > Streptophyta > Magnoliopsida > Apiales > Apiaceae > Apium > Apium graveolens. The sequence goes on from NC_133652.1 coordinate 153,099,320, forward strand.
AACCAAAAACCTCGAACATGTTCACATATTGGATTTACATAAGACGCAATTGTCTGTGAAAGATGATCAGTCCTTCACAGGCCCCAACAATACCTAAACACATTAGATAATGTTGAAAGATAATATCCATGGATTCACACATATATAGCCAGATCTGTTAAAACTTGGGACTGGCGCCTCAGCCACTTATTAACCATACCAAATGCCTCACAAAGTTCGATTATTTTCCTAGCTTTACATTTTTAAGAAAAGGTTTATTCCATCAGAAGTATACTTATAACAAATAAGCCTTACAAACAGAGGGGCTAAATTAAATTATGAAAATCATTTATGAATCTGGAAATCATAAGTACCAACTTGGTAAGTCAACTTTTCAAACAAAATCATACTTCAGTCATGAATTTGCAATAAATAATAGTTTACATAAAAGTACACCTGCTTGAGCTCAGCAAAAGGCACAAGGTGCGGAATACTACTGTTGTCGGGAACCTATAGAATTTAAAAGACTATAACTCAATCGAAAGTCTTAATTTCAATATTCTCAACTAATAGGCCACCCTTCGCAACATAACAGTTTTACATTAGCACGTAATACCAAATTTGATCACATAACATATAGTTCTATGCTAGGATTTTAATAAAATTTCGGCAGCATTTCTCTTATAACTAGGACTATCCCAAGGATAAATACTAACCAAATCCAATCCAATACAAGCATCCAATGCCAATAAAGAAGTACTAACCAGTTTACAAATGATTTGCAAAGTATTATTTCATAAACAACTAACCAGTTCCAAGTTAACACTAAAATTTTAAAATCAATACACCTCCTTATGGCGCCATTTTAAAAACTTGAACCAACTCATCCTATATTAATAAAAATATTCGAGTATATTTTAAAAAGAATCAATTTTATTTTGAACCTTTACTTACATTATTATAATCTAAAATTTAAAGATCTCCCACATCATTCAAGCATCTAAACACTTAATACAAGTAATCATTTTAACGGGAGTGAAATCTCAGACAAACAATTTATCTCATGCATGCATTATTTAATACTTACTAATCACATGTATATTAATCATAATTAAGCATAAAATCACCAAATAAATAAAAGAAAACAAAATCCAAGGGTGCAAGGGGTACCCTAAATTTGAAAATTATGAGGAATGGGAGAGGAAAAGAGAGTGTTCCTATAGCCTTGAATATTCTTAACTCAAAAGTTGCGATTTCCTTAAACACCTTGACTAATGAAATGATTTTTTTTGATAATTAAATGGTGAAAATGTGATGAAGAAAAGGGGAAGAGAGATTAGGGAGCAGAGGGAACCGAGAGTGCAGAGGGAGAGAAATGGTGAGGTGAGTGAGTGTGGTGGAATGACTTTTGTGTATATATGTCTTTTTTTTACTAGACACATGTCCACCATGCAATATTGAAGGAAGTTAGTCATGTGCTAGATTTTTCCAGATGAAGACAAGTGGCTATGCATGCAAGTTTAACTGCCCAGGTGGTGCCAAGTGTTACCCCCATTACTTAATCAAATATTGTATCAACTTAATGCTAAAATAAAATATGAAACAATTTAATTCAAAAAATTCCCTAAAAATTATGCAAAATTTACCATAGCTATGTAAAATCATAAAAAGCTTATAAATAAATTTTCAGAATTTTTAAATCATTATTGGATTTTATCGAATTTAGAAAGTTTAACACAAAAATATTTTATGAAAATTCCAATTTTTATTAAAACTAATATTTTATAATTTTTAAAAGTCCTAAAATTAATTATTAACACTAGGAAATCTTAAAATGAATATTTGCTACTTGTTTGGTATTTTTCATAATTCATTTACTAAAATACCAATTTAAAAAAAAAACTTAAATAATTACTAAACAATTAAGCAAACTACTACTAACGCATCTATACACATAAATACATAACGAGTAACATGTTAAGGTCACATGGTCACATAACACATAATTCTCAAATATAATCTCATAATTATCATATATTATTTAATTATTTAATACAAAATACGGATCGTTATATCCTTCCCCCTTAAAAAGATTCTGTCCTCAGAATATGACCTAGCCAAATAAATGAGGATATTTTTCTTGCATCTCACTCTCCAATTCCCAAGTAAACTCTTCTACTCTCGGATTTCTCAACAATACCTTAACTATAGGTATCGACTTATTTCTAAGTACTCTCTCTTTTCTATCTAGGATTCTGATTGGTTGCTCCGTATATGATAGATCGGGTTAAATCTCTAAAGGCTCATACTCTATCACTTGATTTGAATTCAAAACATATCTCTTTAACATCGACACGTGAAACACATTGTGAATATGGCTCAGGTGAGGAGGCAACCCTATCTCATAGGCAACACTTCCAACTTTTCTCAAAACTTCATATGGTCCAGTATATCCGGGTCTTAACTTTCCCTTATGGCCAAATCTTACTAATCCTTTCCATGGTGATACTTTTAACAACACTAGATCTCCAACTTCAAACTCGACTTTCTTTCTATGTAGATCAACATACTTCTTTTATCTATCTTGAGTTGTGATCAACCTTTTCTGAATAAGTTGAATTACTTCCTTGGTTTTCTGTACTAACTCTGGTCCCACTATCTGTCGTTCTCCAACTTCTTCCCAATAAACGGGGGATCTACACTTTCTTCCATACAAAGCTTCATACGGTGGCATTCCAATGCTGGCATGGTAGCTGTTGTTGTAAGAGAATATAATCAACGATAGATGCTCATCCTAGTTTCCCTTAAAATTCAAAGCACACACTCTCAACATATCCTCTATTGTCCGAATCATTCTCTCACTTTGTCCATCGGTCTGAGGATGATATGCGGTACTCATTTTCAAAGTCCCCAAGCTCTTCTGAAATTTACTCCAGAATCTTGAATTAAACCTTGGATCTCTATCAGACACAATCGATACCGGAACTCCGTGTCTGGAACGATCTCATCTAAATATAACTTAACAAGCTTATTCAATGGGTAATTCTCCCTAATTGGTAGGAAATGTGCTGACTTAGTCAATCTATCAATAATAATCTAAATAGCGTCGTATCCCTTCTTGGTTCTTGTCAACCCCACTACAAAATCCATAGCAATCTCTTCCCATTTACATTTGGGAATTTCTAAAGGTTGAAGTAGTCCGTTGGGTTGATGTTCTGCTTTAACTATTTGACAGGTATGGCACTTGCTAATCCAGTTAACTATCTCCTTCTTCATTCCTGGCCACCAAAAGTTCATCTTCAAGTCTTGATACATCTTAGTACTTCGGGGGTGTATAGAGAACCTTGAACTATCGCTTCTCGTAATATTTCCATCTTCAATTCCGGTATGTCAGGAACCCATATTCGATTAGAGAATCTAAATAACCCTTACTCATCCTTTTGTACACAAAATTCTTCTCCCTTCAATATATTTGATCACTGATTTCTTGCTTCCTCTTGGTATTTTTGAATCCTTTATATCAATTCTGGCTGAAAGGTCATCTCATACAAGCTTGTTTGAGCCGAACCTGGATCGCATACCTCAATTTTTAACTTCTCCAATTCTCTGGCCACTTCTTCCACCATCACCATCATATTTACTCTCTCGTTCCGACTTAATGCGTCTGCTACCACTTTGGCTTTACCGGGGTGATAACTTATAGTACAATCATAGTCCTTGATTAACTCTAACCACCTTCTCTTCCTCATGTTTAACTCCTTATGGGTGAATATGTACTTTAAACTCTTATGATCCGTATATATATCACACTTTTCTCCATACAAGTAATATCTCCAAAGTTTCAGCGCAAACACAATTGCTACCAATTCCAAATCATGCGTTGGGTACTTCCGTTCATGAAGTTTTAACTGTCTGGACGCATATGCAATGACTTTATCATGTTGCATCAACACACAGCCCAATCCCTTTAAAGAAGCATCACTGTAGATCACAAAATTTCCTCTTTCATCGAGCAATGCTAATACTGGAGCGGTCACTAACCTTTCCTTTCATTCTTGGATTTTTTTCTCACACTTATCATCCCAATTAAACTTCTCATTTTCCTTGTTAACTTATTTAGGGGTGCTAAAATCTTTGCAAAATCCTTAACAAATCGCCGATAATAACCTGCCAATCCAAGGAAACTTCTTACTTCCGTTGGCGTCTTAGGTTGGTCCCATTTAGCTACAGCTTTAATCTTTGACGAATCTACTTTTATACCATCTTTACTTACAATATGGCCCAAGAACTGAACTTCCTCCAGCCAAAATTCACACTTTGAAAATTTGGCGTAAAGCTGCTTTTCCTTTAGTCTTTGTAATGTAATCCTCAAATGTTCCGCGTGCTCTTCTCTTGTCCTTGAATATATCAAAATATCATCAATAAAAATGATCACGAACTTATCCAGATACTCCTTAAACACCTTATTCATCAAATCCATGAATGATGTCGGTGCATTAGTTAATACAAATGACATTACTAGAAACTCATAATGTCCATATCTAGTTCTGAAAGCTGTCTTCGGTATATCTTCCTACTTGATCTTCAACTGGTGATACCCGGACCTTAAATCAATCTTTGAAAAACAAGTAGCTCCCTTAAGTTGGCCAAATAGGTCATCAATCCTTGGTAATGGATACTTATTCTTAATGGTCAACTTATTCAATTCTCTATAATCAATACATAATCTCATGGTTCCATCTTTCTTCTTTATAAATAAAACCGGTGCTCCCCATGGTGACACACTTGGTCTGATCACACCCTTATACAGTAATTCATGCAACCGTTTAGCTAATTCCTTCATCTCTACGGGTGTCATGCGATACTGTGCCTTGGAAACTGGTTCTGCTCCTGGAATCAACTAAATTGAGAACTCTATCTCTCGGTCTGGGGGTAATCTAGGTAATTCCTCTGGGAAAACTTCAGAAAACTCATTTACTATTGGAACCTCTTCTAATTTAGGTGCTTCTTTCTTAGTGTCCATTACATGAGCCAGATATGCCTCACATCCTTGCCTTAACAACTTTCCTTCCTCCATAACGGTTAAAATTTTTTTCTTTTGCTTCTGACCTTTAAATTTTACCCTTTCCCCTTCCAACGTGCTTAATGCCACCTCCCTATTCTTACAATCTATCTTAGCCTTATACTGAGACAACCAATTCATTCCCAATATAACATTGAACTCTCCTAAATGAAAGGGTATTAAATCTACCCACAAATACTTCCCTGATATCTCTATTCTACATTTTGGACAAACTTTACTTACGGACAATCTATCACGGTTTGCCACTTCTATAACCAAGTTTTCACTTAATGCAACTAACTCACAATTTAACCGACTAATAAATTTCTCAGATATAAAAGATTTTGAAGCTTCAAAATCAAAAAACACCTTAGCATATGCAGAGTTGACAGAAAGCGTACCTGCTACAACATCTGCTTCCTTCGCGGTCTTCTTCTTGGTCATCTTAAATGTCCGATCAGTGGCTCCTTTTGACTCCGAAATTCCCATCGTATTAAATTTAGCATTCGCCATCCTTGGGGCTAGACAATCCTTTTTCATATGTCCCAACTTTCCAAAATTAAAACACTTGACCTGATCTTTTTGAATTTTCTTGGTTGGACATGTATCCGCATAATGCCCTTTTTCACCACATCTGAAGCAAGTAACATTAGGCTTATTATATACCCCTGAATGGTTCTTTCCATAACTCTCACACTTTGGAACTGGAGGTCTTGCGTTGCCTGGCTGATTCTGAGGTAAGGGCCTACTGAATGGTCGGTTTAGGTTTTGCCCCTGACTTCTAAATCCAAAATTCCTGTTCTGGGGAGTTTCCTTCCTCTTCTGAGACCCCAGATTATGGCTTCCTTCTCCAACTTCCGTATTTCTCTTCTTAGCTTCCTTCTCTATTTCACTCATCTTGTGTTCTCCTTCAATCACCATCTCTCTGTACAACTTCGGCATACATCCGTAATCTCAATGCGGCAACTCCGACTTAAATATTCGATCTCAATTCTTGCTGAAACCTCTTTGCTTTTTTCAGATCTGTATCCACATACACATCTACAAACCTTTCCATCTCTACGAACCTTGCCTCATACTCCGCCACACTCTTGTCACCCTGCTTGAGATCCAAGAAATCCAGCTCCATCTGATTTTGAACATGTTCCGAGAAATATTTTTCTAGAAATAGTTCAACAAACCTATTCCAATCTATCATTTCCTCTCCTTCCAAACCTTTTGCTAATTCCCACCAATAATTAGCCTTGTTCTTCAGAAAATAATTCACATAATCTATCTTATCCTCTTCCTTTACTTTGGCCAATCTAAACGCTTTCTCTATTTCTTTCAGCCACGCTCTGGCCCTGATAGGATCTGGAGAACCCTCAAACTTAGGAGGTTTCGCTGACTGGAAGGATTTAAAAGTACCTACTAGCTCAACCCCTTGTGGTTGTTGTTGCCTCTCCTGTTGATGCTGGATATGTTGTTATTTCTACTGTATCATATTAGCAGCCTGTTGTTGCAATAATTGCATTATCTGATTCATAGTTGGGTTAACTGTCCCGTCCTGATTCTCAGGATTAGTATGAGTTACCCTTTCTGGTGACATTTCCCTGCTAACATCACAAACAACATGTTGAGTAATTTGCTTTTTCATTTTTCTAAAATAATGGTATCTATGTACCTACATACATATATATTTTTGGAAACAACAAATCTACTACTACAGAGGTTATCTGTTAGTTCGCAAGTGGTATATAAAATATCAACAGTAAGACAATACAATATACCAGTTGTAAATGACCCAAATGAATACAAGATAAATTAAACAACAAGCGTGCATCTAGATATATCCATGATAAAGTACAACAGTCTAACAACTCAGGTACATACAAGAGTCAACATAATACTGAATACAGATAATATCTAAATAAAAGGTATAACAACAATAACATAAATGCTACATTATACTTTCATCCCTCTCATAGCCATAACCTCTAGCATACCTCTAGGAAGTGCCTCCAATCACTCACAACTCAAATACTAGCCAATCTACCAATCCACGGTACTGCCCCGGCCTAGCCACTGGACTAATAAAGTGGCCAATCTCTCTAGCTCTCCCTATAACAGCCCGGGTCAGGGCCCTCACTCTAGCCTGAATATTAGGAGACGAAGCAGCCACTCCCTGGAAAGGTCCAATGAGCACGCGGTCAAGATGATCAGCTAGCTCTGGACTCTACTTATGAAGAATAACTCGGTCAACTGCCTGGCAAACATGGTATGGAATAGGAGAAGAAGTATCTAGAGAAGGGGCATGTGGTACAGGAGGCCTCATAGAGGATGCCGGGGTCCACAACTAGGAGGGAAATCCCGAACTGCAGACACAGACCTCTGAACCCAACAGGGTTATATACCCGGACTATGAGGATGTGGAACAACAGGGGTCAGGATGACATGTGGAAGCACAAGGGTCTCCCCAGCTACAGTCTCTACACTCTACAGTCTGCTCCTCGGGATCAGAATCCTCCTCAAAATCTGACTCATAACCTATTGTCGGGGACTCACACACAAAGGCTGCCTCAGAGTCACTAGAAATCTCAATCGGACGCTGACAGGACACGCAACACAACAAGGTTAGGGTAATCTACTACTAGAATACCAAACCATGTCAGGGTCAGCTATAACGACTCGCGTATTTTCGTATTATTTAAAAGTGTAATTATGGAATTATTAAATAAATAAAATATGTGTAAAGCTTAGGTCAACTATGTGTTATTTTATTATTATCTATGTGTGATTTATGGTGTACAGGGTTGTTCGCGTAATTAATTATTGAGTAGTACTGTATTATTTTCACTTTTAAAAGTGGATTTAATGCAAATTTATTTGCATAAATACTTGGATTGTCTTTAAAATAATTTTTATTATTTTATAATTACAATAATTATTTTTAGGATTTTATAAAATTTAGAAATCAATATTTCATCAATTATTTAGTCTTGTATGATTTTCTGATTGCATTTATTTGTAAAATCCGTATTTAATTTCAGAATTCTTCAAAAATTATGAAACTCATATTTATGTAAATTTGGAATATTCTGAGAATTTTAAAATTATTTTGGAAATTTTTGGGATTAATTTCACCCGCGCGTTGATTGGTTTACTTGATAAAAGCAGGTATAAATTGTGTTTCAGAAACTATTTTAAAATTATGAAATTCATATTTTTATAAACTTCGGAAAATTTATAATATTTTAAGACTATTTTCGTGATTTTCTGAATTTGTTTTAAGTGTAATTCGGTTCGTTAATTGTGAATTGCGGGTATGTCGTGCGATCTAAAAATGTTTTAAAAATTATGAAAATTTTATTTTATTAGTTTTTAATTGTTCTAAGAATTTTAAAAGTAATTTGGTACTTTTTCGGGTTTTATTTACCCCGCGCGTTATTCATTAAATGGTGAAAGGCGGAGTAGAACTAGCCTGGCAGGGGTACGTGTCACTTAGCCTGATATGTGTTAACATTTTAAGTTATGCTGGATGCGTGTATTGCTGGGTTTGGTTAAATAAAAAATAATAATAAAAAAAATAAAACGGAACAGCTAAACACCACACACAGGAAGCTTCTCTTATGTTCTTCATCTCCCTCGCGCGTGCAGTCTCGCGGCTCTCATCTCTGGAAATCCCTATCTCGATCAATCTCTGTTTCATCTCTCTCTTTGAATTTTTCTCTTCCTTTCTCTCAATTCTGTAACGCCGCCATCTTCGTCTTTTCCGGTAAGGTCCGGCCGGTGCTCAATTTTTATGGTTGTGAACTCCGATTTGTTTTGCTTGCCCTATATATATACTTGTGTGCTTGTGAGTTGTACTTGCTGTGATGTCTGTGTTTTTGTTTCAGAGTTGCCGCCTGCCTCGTTCTAATTTTCGGCGACCTTGTCACCGCTGCAGCGCGTTTATGCACGTGCTGGTGGCGTGTATATGGGTCAGTCAGTGGTTTTGATTACTGGATTGACGTGTGATGTATAATTTGAAATCCCTTTTTTGGGTTATTCAGATTGGTTGATTTTTTTTATGAACATTCTGTGATTTTTAGTTAATAATTTTCGATTATTCAGAAATTTTATCGGTGAAATTTCGTGTGGAAACCCGAAATTTATCGGGTACCGGCGAATTTTGCCGCCGTTGGTGATGAGCCTCGGCGCGCCGACGGTGGACTGTGATGAATTAATTCTGAGTCCTATAATTATAAAATAATAATTAATATTTAATATTTAAGTCGTACAATTATTTTCGAAATGTAAATAGTCGGATATAATTATTAAGGTCCGAATTGGAATTGAGATTTGCGTAGTCGGGTTGTGATTGATTAATTGTAATTGTGGGTTTGTGAATTGTGATTGTTGGTTGTTAAGACGTCGATTATGTTTCGACGGGTAGTCCAATAAACAAAGGAGACGCTGCCCGATTTCCGGAAAATCGAACTACGGAAATACGGGAGCGTATCCGGTAATTATCGGGACATCGAGCGATATATAAATAAATAAAAATATATATATATATATATATTATACAAAACTTGATTGTATGCTGTGGTGAAATATTTTACCAAAACCAGTAACCCTAATTTTATAAAATGACGAGTATACATATTTCCTGAAAACGAACACCAAACCGATTCTCGAGAATGGGAACCCTAATTGTTGTGTGTGTTATTATTATAATATGTATAATTACGAGTCGGGGTTTGATATCGAATGGGTAGATTGTTACAAGGATATGTCAAGCGTAACTAGACGTCTAACATAGAGTATTTCGAATCCTGTAGGTTTTTAGTTGGAAAACCGAAAGTTGGCATCGGACGAAAGATAACCTAGTGATCAGTCGACCAGCTCAGCGAGGTTCCAAGCGAAGGACTTGAGTGTTGAAGTTGGATCCAGGATAGTCTGATAGTAAGGCGATAAAGCCGAGCGTCCGGGTCTATCCAAAATCAGTCAGTGATAGTCGTAAAGCTCTGCAAGGCAAGTACCCCTGACCATTCTTTTATGGTTCAGTATATATGAATAGTTGTTATTTTATTCTCGTAATGGAACAAAAACGTTTTAAGTTACGAATCCCCGTATTTTAAAATGTTATTTAAATATGTTTTTGGGGAAAAGTAACTTCTGAAAATGCATATCTCTAAAATGTGATTAAAAATGGAAAAGAGGTTTGAATAGTGTGTTGTGACAGAATTGATTTTAACAAGAGATAGGTAAAAGTGATTTTGAAACTGGATAAAATGAATCAGATATTGGATAACGTTGCGTAAGTGGCTAATTCGGTTGCGCATCTGTCTTCACCGATTAGTCCAGCATAGTTAATCAGAGACCTATCTAGTCTCTATGGATCCGGTTATTTTGTGTTAAAGCCCAATCAGCTTTTCTAGACATTTTGTGTGATAGCCCGACGAACTATCCTAGATAATTTGTGTGGAGGCCTGGTCAGTCGTCCCTAGATAACATCCAATATATATCTTATTGTGGTTTTGTGGTTCCAGTAACGAAACAAATGGTTTTGGGTCCCCGTAACGGGAGAAATGGTTTTGTGGTTCCTGTAATGGAACGAAAGGTTTATAAATGAAAATAGCATGCTAAAAATTGAACTCTGGTATTTATGCACAACACACGACTACTGATGTTATTGTTTTACATTGCATGCTAGTTTTAATATCCAGCTTAACATGTTTTACTTGTTTTCTAACAAGTTATGAATTCTGTTCATATAACTGCTTTGCTTTAAATCATTTTTACTTGTTATTCATATAGTGATACTGCTGAGCAATTGATTGCTCACCCTTGTAGAATGTTTTATATATGTATTGCAGATGCCTAGGAGATTCTTCTGTGGTAGTCGGGGCAGAGTTCTAGTACCTTCCGTGTCAGACTCCTCTGAGGTAGTTGTGTTGGACCAAGGATGGTCTGTTGAATTGTTGTATTGAGTTAGCTACGTCCGGATGGTTTGTTGTAAGTTAGTCTTACAATAGTTGTAACTGTTAGGTCCCAATTTGTTTGTAGAAGGGGGGTTGAATGCAAACAATACCGTTTAATCGAATAAAATGCGGAATAAAATTGTGAAACAAAATTCAAGTTAAATAAAACTTTTATTAAACTTGAAAGGTGTTACAACTACGGTATCGGTTACAAGGGATTAATCTCAAATCAATTATTACAAATCTAGAATAAATTCGACATGAACTTTTTCTATTTTTGTAATTAAAAGATCAAATGCTAAATACGATTTGAGATTAAGTTCTAGGGATTTTAATCCGCTAGATTGATACACAAGAACAAGATAAATATTTCTAGTTGATTGGATTTAACTTTACAATCTAGAAATTTAATCTTGAAGAAAAGCAGATGAAAAATAAAATGTTGTGCCTTTGTTTTCTGCTTCTTTTTCTCTTGTGTGTTCTGTTTTCTGTTTGATTGGATTCTGTAAGAGTATTGATCAATAAAAGTCTTCTGTTTCTTTTATCAAACACCGAACTGAAAAATGTACTGGCATGACAATCTCTTTGGCCAGCAAGACTTTCGGTATGACAATATTTACAACTAGCAAGACAATCAAAATGAACTAGCAAGACTTTCGGTATGACTATTGATTGTCATACCGATTGTCATATTAGTTCAAATAAATTGTCTTGCTGAATTAATAACAGATTTTAATCTAAACAGAAATTCTAATAAGACAATTAAATGTATTGGCATAACTTTCGGTATGACTATCAATTGTCATACCGATTGTCATACTAGTTCAAATGAATTGTCTTGTTTTGAATTTAAGCAGATTTTAAACCAATTAAAATCTTGTAAATCCTCAATATTAATTCTAAATTAATTAATCAATTTAATTCAATTAATCAATAAATTAATCTTTGCAGATATAATTTATTTTCTTAATTAAATTATATGACTTAATTAGTTAATAGAGAATTAATACTAACCCTGAGCAGCATCCATTCTTCTGACAATCTTCTGAAAATCACTGAGACTTATGAATCAATTCCGCCACTTCAATTCTGACACTCGATGTACTGTCTGGTTCATGAGTGACTAACTTCCGTGACGTTTCTTCATGTCTTGACTTTGATACTCTGATTTTCTTCAGATTAAATCCTTGTAATAAATGATACCCTGACGAGATCTCTGTCACTTGATTAAATCCACGATCTTGATTTATATCACTGAGGCATGATCAAATTCTTGAACTTCTTCCAGTGAATCTTCAAGTCTACAGATGAACAATGTTTCTTTATCCTTTGACAGATGTTACTTTGTGAGATCTCTCTGATGATAGATCCACTATTTACTTATTACATTCTTATTTGAGTTGAGTTAAATCCTCGAATAAACGAATAGGCTATGACATATGCCTTTCAATCTCCCCCTATTTGCTTGTTAGACAATAACAACAAATACCTAGAGGATAACTCAACTAACAAATAAGAAAAAGATATAAACAGTAATGCAAAGTAAATAGCAGAAAAGTTCTGGATTATATTTAACATTTTCCAGATTCCAAATGAAATTTACAAGTGAATACAAGATAGATGTTCCTCTAGCCTGAACATATAACTACATTAGACTATCTTGATTCATAAAGCTCTAATCATATTACATTGAGTTTTGAGCTAATTGACTTCAGTTGTCTTCTCTTCTGACTTCACCTTCTTCTAAATCTTGAAGCAATTCCTTGTCAAAGACACGATCCTTTTCTGAAGTGAAGCTTGCTGGTCTGACTGGTTGAACTCCAACTGACTTCAGCTTATTCTTGATCTGATTGTACCTTTTAATATTCTTTTCACAATAAGCTTGAATCAAATCAGCAGCTTGAGTCTTCAACATGGATGAATATCCAGCAGTTCTTAAATGATGTTCCATCCAGACCAGATGCTTAGCTGAGTAGTCTTTAAGAGATTGTACATCTAGCTGACAGATTTGAAGACAATCAGACTTAAAGAATCTCACCTGATGAGGATTGTTGACCACTTGAGGACTAGCCCTGCTGGCAAACTCTTTAAGCCTTTCTCGAAGAACTTCATTCAATTATGAGCTTCTTTTAACCTTGTTGAGAAGAACCCAACTCTCTGACAAAGAACGATTCTCGAACAGATGAAGTGACACCTTGAAAGATCCTTCACTCTGACAATATACAAAAATGCTCATCTCATTTAGGGATCTATCAAAAGCAGCTGTGATCCTTGAGACTTCAGTCTTGATAGCATTCATGTACATGTCATTGTTAGGATTTGAGATTTCCAGCTTGTCAAGAAGATATAGGAACTGCCTATCATTGTTAGTGCTCAGCTGAGGCATATCAAGTACTCTCCTAGCTTCATCCCATTTTTCACCAATCTTCAGTCTGACATCTCTTCTCCTTTCTTGAGCCTTAATGTCATGAAGACGTTGCTTTTGAAGAGTTTCTGTTCTTTGAATGTCTTTCCTCATGTCAATGATCTGAGAGACCTTCTTGAGTTCAGCTTCTTTTCTTTTCATCTCTGACTGCTCCTTCTGAAATTCTTTCTCAAACAGAGGATCCACTTGAGCTTCTTCATCCCATTCTCCAAAATCACTTTCCTCTTCAGCTTCAAATAAACCATCTTTATCTTCCTGAACTGGTTCAGTGGGAATGTCAAAAATATCAAAGTCATCCTGTTCTCCACTGTAGTAGACATCATCAGCCTTTCATTTGTCTCCAGCAGAGGTATCTTTTTCCTTCCCTTTGGCACTACTCCCTTTCTTAAATGAAAAATTCATTTGCAAATTTACTTTATCTTCCTGAACTGGTTCAGTGGGAATGTCAAAAATATCAAAGTCATCCTGTTCTCCACTGTAGTAGACATCATCAGCCTTTCCTTTGTCTCCAGCAGAGGTATCTTTTTCCTTCCCTTTGGCACTACTCCCTTTCTTCTCCCCCTTAGTTGAGGGATCCTCTTCTGACCTTCCTTTGGAACCTCCATCACCTCCAGAGCCTGATCCTCCACCAGACGGTCCTTCAAAATAAGCTCTTTGTTCTTCATTAGGGCAATGAGAATTCTTGATCATGAAATATAGGTGCTTCATCCCTTCATTGAGATGTTCCATGCCCGTCTCTATCTTTAGAAATCTTGAGGAGTCCAGTGAATGATTCATCTCAATGAGGTCTTCAAGAGAAGTCATTCTTGTATGTAGAGAGCAGAAGTTGGATATGTCATCAGCTGATAAAGTTGGAGTGTCCTGAATGGAATTGAGCTTTGGTATTACAGTGGTCTTGAGATCTGAGATGTCATTCCTGATGATTGCCAGCTGATTGTTGACAGAGGTGGAAGAAGAAGACCGTTCAACCACTTGTGCTTTGAATGCTTGAGCTTCAGCTTGGCTTTTAGCAAGTTCTTCTTTTAGAGCAGCAATTTGAGCTAACAGGTTTTGAGTATCTGTGTCTGTGTGTGCTCTCACCTGAATTTCACTCGTGTTTGGTTCACTCACCTCACGTGCTTGTGTTTCTCTCAATATAATTGCTCGTGAGGAGTCTTCCTGTTGCTGTTCTTCTGTACCTGCAGTTAAAATCACCCTAGCCTCTTCAAGAGAGGTCAGTGGTGGTGCAATGAGAATTCGCGAGTCCCGATCCTCAGTCAATACCATCAAATCTTTTGAAATAGATGTCTGAATTTCTTCAGGGATAGATTGACCGAGTTGCCCTCCACTTTCTCCAGATAAATCTGTGAGTGGAGAATCCCATAAGGGAGCCAGAGGTGTTGGATCTGGGAGGGGAGAAAATGACTCTATTAAAGATGGCGGAGAGTCAGATTTTCCCTCTGAAGCATGTGACTGCTCTTCTGCCGTAACTATGGCAGGCACTGTAACCGACTCTACGTGCACTCCTCGTTCTGTGTCCTGAGTATGATCTGGGGAAGTGTATGGTTCCATTGTGAGTAATGGAATTGTGCTTGACTCAGTACAAGATGCCATGGCCCTATGGCGAATTTCAATAGATGCATCCTGTTGAGAGAATGCCTCTAGTAACTGTTCATTGGCCATTTCAAAGTCCATGTCCTGTTGGGAGGACAAGGATGGGCTTTCAGATGCCTCAGTATATGTTCTTCTTTTCTTAGGAGGAGGCAGAGCTGAGGGTTCACTCATATTTAACAATGCACTACTTTTTAGTAATCTTCTGGGTAACATTTTAGACAGTGGGGGAGAGGTTGAGATAGAATGTGACTCTGTGTTTGGCTCTATGACCTGGGATTGAAGCTGTGGTTCTACAACTTCATGGTCAGCCCTATCAACCACTGGGGGTCTTTCAACAGAAGTAGGAAGGGAGTGAGAGTGAGGAATTACTACCTGTAATGGAAGAGCATCTGATGTTGGAGGAGCCTGGGTGGCTTGAACCACTGGAGGTTGAGGTTGCTGTTCATGACCGGGAAGATTGAAAATAGGTAAAGGAATATAAGTGGCCATGAAAGAAGATACAAGTACTGGAACTTGCATGAATTTGAAGGTTGTGTCTTGGCGAGTGTAAATCTTTTTGCTAACTGGAGGGGGTTCGGTTACTGCAGAGTTAGCAAAAAGGGCTTTGTGTTCAGGTGTGAGAAGATGATCTGCTATAAGCATGAGAAAACGAGCATAGTAACATGATACCCTACGATTTGTAGAATGATCACGTAAAGCAGAAGTTAGACGTCTCAAGAGAATGGGAAAAAGTAGTTTGCCAAAATTGATCCTTTGATTGAAAACAACCGCAAGACCAATATACTGCAGAGTGGAAGTGATGTTATGAAAATTGGATTTTGTGCAGTTGGCAAACACTTTGGAAAGTGTATCGAAGAAAATATCCCATTCAGACACCACATTGGATTTAGAAAGTTTGGTTAAATTGATCACCCCCTGATAGTGAATAGCATGGAAAAAGTTTGTGATTTCATTTTCAGAGGGTAAATTACAGAAATTGTCCAATGGAAAATTTAACGCCTGATTAATGACTGATTCATCAACTACATACTGTGTGTTTGCCACGGTGAATGAAAAAGATTTTGAATCATCGGCCACAGTAGATGTTGTGCAAATCAGTCTAAGAAGATCGACATTTAAAATCACATTTGATTTTATAGTAGAGCTAACAATCGAATGGTCATTTAAAAATCTAATCCAAGGCTTAAATTTTTCAACATCACATTTTTTCAGATTAAAATAACCAACCTGATTATGCGCGACAATTTGGAAATTGAGAGCCATTTAAAATAATAATAAGACACACACTTTCAGAATTTTAAGAATAATATTAAGAAAATTCGAATTAATTAAATTAATTCAATAATTCGAATTAAATTAATTATAATCGAAAAATTTAGACAGGAATGTATCTCGTTAAAATCCTTAACTCACAAACCCAGATTAAACAAGCCAAAAGACACAAATCAGAAATTAAAATAAAAATAAAAATGTTCAAAATCAACAAACACAAATTGAATTTGAAGGGGCAAACTGATTAAAAAAACAAATTTTGAAAATTTTAACAGCACTCCTGTATGTATATATATGTAAGTATATATCACAGGAGTGAAGATTCAGTTTGCTGAGTAAAAACTCGAGCAAGGAAAGAAGCAGTTCGTTTGTTTTAGTTCGAAGAGAGAGAAGAGAGAAAATGAAGAAAACTGTTCGACTTATGAAAAGAAATGAACTGTTGAAATGGTTTTTAAAAAAACAAACAAACGCCTTTATATCACAGCTGGTATGACAATCCGGGATTGTCATACCGATTGTCATACCAGGCAAAAGAAAGAAAATAACCGAAAACAATAAGAATAAAACAAGTGATAATATATAACTGGTATGACAATCTGGTAGTCATACCGATTGTCATACCAGTATAAAATAAAATAATATATATATAATGTTTATAACTGGCAAGATAATTGATAGTCATACCGATTGTCTTGCCAGTATAAACTATACTGAAAAACACTAATATGACAAATATATACTGAAATGACTTTCAGCAAGACAATTTCAATTGTCTTGCCGATTGTCATTTCAGTAGAAATACAGTCAAAATGTACAGACTTCTATATATGTACTGAAATTATATTACAAAATAGTAAAACTGAAATACAGACCTATAATATTTACAGAATTAAAATAATTAAAATATTTCAGAGATAATAATATTTTCAGTCCAAAAATAGATTTCTTTTGAATTTTAACAAATTAAATTCATAGAAAAATATTTTTATAGAAAATAAAATATTATGAGACATTAAAATTAACAAGTTGAGTAAATAAATAAGATAAGATAATAGAAATTACATAGAAATAAGCAAGAAATATGATAAAATGATAAAATAAATTTGCAAATGAATTTTTCATAAATGAAAAATTCATTTGTAAATTCATTCAAGAACAGATCCCAGATATTAACTAAATTAATCACTAAAACTATTCAACATGCCCAATTTACCAACTAATCTGGTAAATGTGGATTCGTCAAGTGGTTTAGTGAAAATATCTGCTATTTGTTCTTCTGTTGGAACAAAAAATAGTTCAACAGTACCATTCATGACGTGCTCTCTAATAAAATGATACCCGATGTCAATGTGCTTTGTCCTCGAGTGCTGCACAGGGTTGTTGGTGATGGCTATTGCACTTGTATTGTCACATAAAATAAGAATTTTGTTCAATACAGAGCCATAGTCTCGTAGTTGGTTCCTAATCCACAAGATCTGAGCACAGCAGCTTCCAGCAGCAATATATTCAGCCTCGGCCGTTGAGTTGGAAACTGTTTGTTGTTTCTTGCTGTACCATGAGACTAGTCTGCTACCTAGGAATTGACAACTCCCTGAGGTGCTTTTCCTATCAACAACACTTCCTGCATAATCTGAATCTGTATATCCGACAAGGTTAAAACCAGATTCTTTAGGGTACCAAATACCTAGATTTGGTGTTCCCTTAAGATATCTTAAGATTCGTTTAACAGCAACGAGATGAATATCTCTAGGATCCGCTTGGAACCTTACACATAAACATGTAGCATACATAATATCTGGTCTACTTGCAGTAAGATAGAGTAACGAGCCAATCATACCTCTGTAGCTTGTGACATCTACCTTAATGGAGTTTTCACATGGTCCAAGCTTGACAGCTGTAGTTGATGGAGTCCTTGCTGATGCAGAATCCTCTAGATTGTACTTTTTGAGGAGTTCCTTGAGATACTTGGATTGACAAATAAATGTTCCATCTAACCTTTGATTTACTTGTAATCCAAGAAAGAACTTTAGCTCTCCCATCATGCTCATTTCAAACTTGCTGTGCATTAACTTAGCAAATCTCTTACAGAGATTATCATTAGTAGACCCAAATATTATATCATCCACATAGACTTGGACTAATATAGTATCATTCTTATGTTTTTTAGAAAAGAGAGTTTTGTCTATGACACCTCTAATAAAGCTATTTTCAATAAGAAATTCAGAGAGTGTGTCATACCATTTTTTTGGAGACTGTTTTAGCCCATAAATAGCCTTGAAAAGAAAGAAGACAAAATCCAAATGATCTGGATCTTCAAAACCAGGAGGTTGCTCTACATATACCTCTTCATCCAGCTTTCCATTCAGAAAGGCGCTCTTGACATCCATTTGATAAACTTTAAAGTTTGAGAATGCTGCGAATGCCAGAAATATCCTGATGGCCTCAAGTCTAGCCACTGGAGCATATGTTTCATCATAATCAATGCCTTCAGCTTGAGAATACCCTTTTGCTACCAGTCTTGCCTTGTTTCTCGTAACCACACCATCTTCATCTAGTTTATTCCTGAATACCCACCTAGTACCAACAGCTTTCTTGTGTGTAGGTCTAGGTACTAGTTTCCAGACTTGTTGACTTTCAAACTGATTGAGCTCATCTTGCATAGCAATCACCCAATCTGGATCAGTTAGTGCTTCTTCAATCTTCTTAGGTTCCATCTCAGAAAGAAATCCTGAGAACAGACACTCATTTTGAGTAGCACGTCTAGTTCTGACTCCAACATCTGGATCACCAATAATCAACTCAAAAGGGTGAGCTTTATTCCAGACAGTCTGTCTTGGAAGATTTGATCTTGATGATTCGCCTTGAAATTCATTGTGATGTTGTGTCCTACTAGATGATCCTTCAGCATCTCCCCCTGAGTTGTTGCCATGTTGACTTGAAGATTCTCCGTCAGTAGCAGTGGTATCTTCATTGTTGCCAAAGTTTCCATCACTATTACCTTGAGTATCATCATGATTAACAGGTTCTTCACCAGCAACAACCTCAGGTTCTTGACCATGTTCTGATTCTGAATCTGACGTATCATCAAACTTCAGTTTCTCAGAAGGATCTTCAGTTTGGATACTAGGGAGTTTAGTGTCATCAAATGTAACATTGACACTTTCAGTTACTTTGTGTTGATCAATGATATACACTCTATATGATCTTCTTCCATATCCAACAAAAATACCCTCATATGCCTTTGCCTCGAACTTACCACGACGATCATCTCCATCCTTGAGCACGAAGCATCTGGCACCAAATACATGAAAGTATTTGATAGAAGGTTTCTGTTCATTCAAAATCTCATAAGGAGTTTTCATGAAGTCTTTGTTGATTAGAGTTCGATTCTGAGTATAACATGCAGTATTGACAGCTTCAGCCCAAAAGTACATTGGAAGACCTGATTCACTTAACATCGTTCTTGCAGCTTCAATCAATGTACGATTCTTCCTTTCTACCACTCCATTTTGCTGAGGGGTTCTAGGAGCTGAAAATTGTCTGGTAATCCCTTTGTCTGTACAGAATCCATTGAGAAGTGCATTCTTGAATTCTGTCCCATTATCTGACCTTATTGCTCTAACAGGGATGTTAGAATCTAACTCAATCATCTTGATATGATCAATCACAACTTGTGGTGTTTCATCCTTAGAGTGAAGAAATAAAACCCACGTATACTTGGAATAGTCATCAACTATCACAAGACAGTAACACTTCTTTGACATTGAAAGGATATTAACTGGACCAAATAAATCCATGTGCAATAATTGCAGAACACCAGTTATGAAAGATGTGTCAGTGCCTTTGTGACTTGCTTTCTTTGACTTTCCTTTCTGGCAAGCCTCACATAGTCCTTCTGGAGAGAATTCCAGCTGAGACAGACCTCTTACCAATTCTCTTTTGACAAGAGAATTCATTGTTTTGAAATTGAGATGAGAAAGTCTCTTGTGCCATAGCCAACTCTCATCTGACGATGCCTTTGCATAGAAACAATTGACTTCAAGATTGCTTCCAGAGTTCATGTCAGCTACGAACAGATTTCCTTTCCGGATTCCCATTAAGGAGGGTTTTTCACTTTTCTTGTGCAGAATCTGACACTTCAGCTTGTCGAATAAAACATTGTAGCCGTTGTCACAGAACTGACTAATGCTAAGCAGATTATGTTCAAGTCCTTGCACAACATATACATTTTCAATGATAACATTTCCAGCTAGCAAACAACCATATCCCTCCGTTAAACCTTTGCTGTTATCTCCAAAGGTAACCACTGGGCCAGCTTTCTCAACCACATTTGATAGCAGGGCTCTATCTCCGGTCATATGTCTTGACGATCCGCTGTCAAGAATCCACACTACCGGTTGTACCTGTTTAATGCCCTGCAATACAAATAGATTAGACCTTCTTCGGAACCCAAGCTTGGCTGGGTCCGGCATACTTGTAAAATTGGCCTTTATCAGGCAAAACAACATTCTTAATTTTAATATTCTCAACGTTCTCAATGACTGAACATTTGACCTTGTGAACAGCCTTGACAAATTTCTGTTTAGGCTTAGGCACAAATGTCTCCTTTCTAGCTTTAGGAGGACTAGCAGTCTTAGACCTATCATGCTTTCTATTATTCACATGCTGACGAGGAGTAGTCTTATCATTAGAAACATGCTTACCATTAAAATAAGCAAACATCAGATTAAAAGCACAAGACATACAATCAGGAACACCACATGCTTTATGAGAAGGATTAACAATAGGCAACTTATGCATGGTAGACATGGCATTTGTGTTATCCAACTCATGTGTGTCTGAGTTAGTCTCAGTTGCTTTCACAACCTTGACTGGAACTTTTGACACACTTGACTTGGAGACAGCTTTCTCATTAGCATTATCTTCAGCACGGATTTCTTCTTGAATAATAAAAGAGGTCTCATCAAATGGTTCAACAATTGATTCTTTATAGAGGGGTTCATCAACACCCTTAAGCACATGTGGTACTTCCCTGCCTTTAGCACAGACATGAGGAGGGGAGTTTATGCCTAATTTTCCAATAGCAGCATTGTAATCATAACCTATACCAGATGTTTGATTAACAGCTTGCTTATTGTAAAACTCTTTGGACTTCGAACAAGAATTAAAGTAAGCTTTAACCTTAGCCTCAAGACCAGTGATCTTGTCTTTAAGAATAGTTTCAAGTTTTCTATAACAGTCAACTCTATTCTCTAGAAAAGACACCTGATCTTTTAATTTATCTTGATTAATGTGTACAAGTCTTAATTCATTGACC
This sequence comes from Apium graveolens, assembly GCF_009905375.1. Lineage (NCBI taxonomy): Eukaryota > Viridiplantae > Streptophyta > Magnoliopsida > Apiales > Apiaceae > Apium > Apium graveolens. The sequence goes on from NC_133652.1 coordinate 153,120,913, forward strand.
TCTTTCTCAAGGTCTTTGATTTGTTGATTTAACAATTCATTATCATGACGAGCACAATCTAAGGAACCTCCTAGATGATAAACTAATTCAGCATCAGTAAATTTTACCTCTTTTCTTGACGATGAGGTGCTTGTATCACTAGCCATGAGAGCAAGATTCCCAACTTCTTCATCTTCACTGTCAGTATCATCCCAGCTTCTTCCCTTTGCCAGGTAAGCCCTTTCAGATTTACTCTTCTGATTAGAATCATAAGAGTTCTTCCTAGCTTGTTTTGGCTTCCTGCATTCTGTGGCAAAGTGTCCCAACTCATTACAGTTGAAGCATCGAATGGTGCTTCGATCAACCATCCCTGTTTTATACCCACCACTGCTGGTGTTAGAGGATGAAGATCCACCTTTCTGGAATCTGTTGTAGTTGGACTTGTACTTGAACTTGGGATTCCTTTTGAATCTGACATTTGAGAATCTCTTGACAATCAGGGCCATTGACTCATCCTCCAATTGCTCCAGTTCTTCCAAGGAATAATAATCATCTCCTGATTGATTTGTAGTAGGAGAATCAAATTCTGCTACTATCACATTATCTTCAACCTTGGAAGACTGTACCATTCTTTCTGACTGTTTAGATTGTTGTTGATATTGTGGTTGTTGTTGTTGTTCATCAGCTACTAGAGCAGTAGACGTGCTGACCACTCTTCCTTTCCTGTAAACTTCCTTCTGCTGAATCTGCTCCAACTCATAAGTCTTTAACACACCATAGAGCCTTTCCAAAGAAATCTCACTCAGATCTCTTGCTTCTCTTATGACAGTGATTCTATGTTCGAGATGAGTTGGCAGTGTTAAAAGGAACTTTTTGTTGACCTCCCTGATGGAATAGTATTTACCATTAATGTTCAGGTTGTTGATCAATGCATTGTACCTCTCAAACACTTCAGTGATTCCTTCCCCTGGATTGGATTTAAAGTATTCATACTCAGAGGTTAGGATTTCTAGTTTATTCTCCCTAACTTCCTCTGTGCCTTCATTAATAATCTCAATAGTTTCCCAGATATGTTTGGAATCTTTACAATTCATCACATGTCTATTCATCAGGGGATTAAGGGAATCTACTAAGATTAATTGAAGGCTAGCATCCAGGGAGGCTTCTTCTATTTCAGCAGGAGAGAAGTCCTCAGGATCCTTCACATAAGTTCTCGCTTTGGTGATCACCACATCATTTTCTATTACCTCTGGTTCAATAACCATAGGAATTTTTGGACCCTTCTTCAACACTTGCAAATATTTGGGATTAGCAACCTGTAAAAACAGTAGCATCTTCTTCTTCCACATAACATAATTTTCTTTATCGAAAAGTGGAATTTTAACGGTTCCAACTTTTTGTGTAGTCATTATGAATTTTTTTGAGTGAATAAAAAATTCAAGAAGTGAAAGAAACACAAAAGTCTAGGATCTAGATTTGTACGTTAATCAGAAGGCTCTGATACCAATTGTTAGGTCCCAATTTGTTTGTAGAAGGGGGGTTGAATGCAAACAATACCGTTTAATCGAATAAAATGCGGAATAAAATTGTGAAACAAAATTCAAGTTAAATAAAACTTTTATTAAACTTGAAAGGTGTTACAACTACGGTATCGGTTACAAGGGATTAATCTCAAATCAATTATTACAAATCTAGAATAAATTCGACATGAACTTTTTCTATTTTTGTAATTAAAAGATCAAATGCTAAATGCGATTTGAGATTAAGTTCTAGGGATTTTAATCCGCTAGATTGATACACAAGAACAAGATAAATATTTCTAGTTGATTGGATTTAACTTTATAATCTAGAAATTTAATCTTGAAGAAAAGCAGATGAAAAATAAAATATTGTGCCTTTGTTTTCTGCTTCTTTTTCTCTTGTGTGTTCTGTTTTCTGTTTGATTGGATTCTGTAAGAGTATTGATCAATAAAAGTCTTCTGTTTCTTTTATCAAACACCGAACTGAAAAATGTACTGGCATGACAATCTCTTTGGCCAGCAAGACTTTCGGTATGACAATATTTACAACTAGCAAGACAATCAAAATGAACTAGCAAGACTTTCGGTATGACTATTGATTGTCATACCGATTGTCATATTAGTTCAAATAAATTGTCTTGCTGAATTAATAACAGATTTTAATCTAAACAGAAATTCTAATAAGACAATTAAATGTATTGGCATAACTTTCGGTATGACTATCAATTGTCATACCGATTGTCATACTAGTTCAAATGAATTGTCTTGTTTTGAATTTAAGCAGATTTTAAACCAATTAAAATCTTGTAAATCCTCAATATTAATTCTAAATTAATTAATCAATTTAATTCAATTAATCAATAAATTAATCTTTGCAGATATAATTTATTTTCTTAATTAAATTATATGACTTAATTAGTTAATAGAGAATTAATACTAACCCTGAGCAGCATCCATTCTTCTGACAATCTTCTGAAAATCACTGAGACTTATGAATCAATTCCGCCACTTCAATTCTGACACTCGATGTACTGTCTGGTTCATGAGTGACTAACTTCCGTGACGTTTCTTCATGTCTTGACTTTGATACTCTGATTTTCTTCAGATTAAATCCTTGTAATAAATGATACCCTGACGAGATCTCTGTCACTTGATTAAATCCACGATCTTGATTTATATCACTGAGGCATGATCAAATTCTTGAACTTCTTCCAGTGAATCTTCAAGTCTACAGATGAACAATGTTTCTTTATCCTTTGACAGATGTTACTTTGTGAGATCTCTCTGATGATAGATCCACTATTTACTTATTACATTCTTATTTGAGTTGAGTTAAATCCTCGAATAAACGAATAGGCTATGACATATGCCTTTCAGTAACCTAAATCATACTTAAACCTGGAAAAGGTCTTGGTAAAGGGGTCGTAGTTATGTATTATTAATAATTAGGATTGTTATTATTGTTATTAGTGACGTCAACTCCTGACCCCGGGGGTTGAGGTCGTCACATCAGCACCACTAACCCTCGACTAAATCTCCCTGAACAGCTCCTCTATATGAGTTGCTTGACTCTATACTTTGTAAACAGCTCCTCTAAATAAGATAAAACACAAATTTGAAATTCTACTAACAGATATTACTAAGTTTATACAACAACCCCATCAACAGGATCCTTAACAGGTTAAGTATGTCACAGGTTTACAACTTAAAACAGAAACAAACCAAGATACGGGACCATCTATACATGAGATTACACCATATCCCTCAAAACCATCCTATAGATACATCTGGTTCAAGCTAGAAACCTAGTTTAGACCTAACTTTAACTGTCTGGAACTACCTGAGAGCTACCAAGCTTGAACGGGGAAGTAGAGGAACATCCTGGACTATTCCCACGGCAAGGAGGGCGATTTCGATACATCTGAAAAGGGTTAATGATAAATAAAGCAAGGGTGAGCTCAAGAATGCTCAACAAGTGCTAAAATAATCATATCCATGGTAACAATAATCAAATGTACTATAAAACCATTCAATATGTAAATCTGTACAATAAAACTAGATCAAAAGTAGTATAGAAAAATCTTTTAAGGTATATCAACTCGTAAATAATTTAGATTAACAGCTATCTGCTTCTTAAATCAAATTAAAGCCTATGCTTCCTTTCAACCAAAAACGTTGAACATGTTCACATATTGGATTTAGATAAGATGCAATGGTGTGTGAAAGATGATCAGTCTTTCACATGCCCCAACAATAGCTAAACACATTAGATAATGTTGAAAGATAATATCCATGGATTCACACATATATAGCCACATCTGTTAAAACTTGGGACTGGCGCCTCATCCACTTTTTAATCATACCAAATGCCTCACAAAGTTCGAGTATTTTCCCAGCTTTACTTTTTTAAGAAAAGGTTTATTCCATCAGAAGTATACTTATAACAAATAAGCCTTACAAACAGAGGATCTAAATTGAATTATGAAAATTATTTATGAATCTGGAAATCATAAGTACCAACTTTGTAAGTCAACTTTTCAAAACAAAATCATACTTCAGTCATGCATTTGCAATAAATAATAGTTTACAAAAAAGTACACTTGCCTGAGCTGAGCAAAAGGCACAAGGTGCGGAATACTACTGTTGTCAGGAACCGATAGAATTGAAAAGACTATAACTCAATCGAAAGTCTTATTTTCAATATCCTCAACTAATAGGCTACCCTTCGCAACATAACAGTTTTACATAAGCACGTAATACCAAATTTGATCACATATCACATAGTTCTATGCTAGGATTTTAATAAAATTTCGGCAGCATTTCTCTTATGACTAGGACTAGCCCAAGGATAAATACTAATCAAATTCAATCCAATATAAGCATCCAATGCCAATCAAGAAGTACTAACTAGTTTACAAATGATATGCAAAGTATCATTTCATAACCAACTAACTAGTTCCAAGTTAACACTAAAATTTTAAAATCAATATACCTCCTTATGACGCCATTTTAAAAACTTGAACCAACTCATCCTATTTTAATAAAAATATTTGAGTATATTTTAAAAAGAATCAATTTTATTTTGAACCTTTACTTACATTATTATAATCTAAAATTCAAAGATCTCCCACATCATTCAAGCATCTAAACACTTAATACAAGTAATCATTTTAACAGAAGTGAAATCTCAGGTAAATAATTTATATTATGCATGCATTACTTAATACTTACTAATCACATGTATACTACTCATAATTAAGCATAAAATCACCAAATAAATAAAAGAAAACAAAATCCAAGGGTGCAATGGTACCCTATGATGAGGAATGGGAGAGGAAGAGAGAGTGTTCCTAGAGCCTTGAATATTCTTCACCCAAAAGTTGCGATTTCCTTAAACACCCTGACTAATGAAATTATATTTTTTGGGTAATTAAATGGTGAAAATGTGATGAAGAAAAGGGGAAGAGAGATTAGGGAGCAGAGGGAACCGAGAGTGCAAGGGGAAGAGAGATTAGGGAGCAGAGGGAACCGAGAGTGCAGAGGGAGAGAAATGGTGAGGTGAGTGAGTGTGGTGGAATGACTTTTGTGTATATTTGTCTTTTTTAGTAGACACATGTCCACCATGCAAGATTAAAGGAAGTTATTTATATGCTAGATTTTTCCCGATGAAGACAAGTGGCTTGCATACAAGTTTAACTGCTCAGGTGGTGCCAAGTGTCGCCCCCATTGCTTAATCAAATATTGTATCAACTTAATGCTAAAATAAAACACGATACAATTTAATTCGAAAATTCTCTAAAAATTATGCAAAATTTACCATAGCTAGGTAAAATCATAAAAAGCTTATAATTAAATTTTCAGAATTTTTAAATCATTATTGGATTTTTAACGTATTTAGAAAGTTTAACACAAAAATATTTCACGAAAAATCCAATTTTTATTAAAACTAATATTTTATAATTTTTAAAAGTCCTAAAATTAATTATTAACACTAGAAAATCTAAAATGAATATTTGCTATTTGTTTTGTAATTTTCATAATTCATTTACTAAAATACCAATTTTAAAAAAAATCATAAATAACTACTAAACAATTAAGCAAAATACTACTAACGCATCTATACACATAAACACATAACGAGTAACATGTTAAGGTCACATGGTCACATAAAACATAATTCTCACATATAATTTCATAATTATCATATATTATTTAATTATTTAATTCAAAATTGTGGATCGTTATAGTACACGCTAAGGCAACACCCATGCTAAAATGTAATAATATGTCATTTTTGGCATAATGTCAAAATCTACTTGTAGAGAACTGGAGATATCAACAAGTCAAAATTTACTTGTAGAGAACTGGAGATATCGGCAAGTCAAAAGCCTATTTAGAGAACTGGATATCTCGACAAGCCATAATACTTATAGAGAAGTAGAGATATCGATAAGTCATTTTACTTATCGATATGTGACTTCTCTACACAGTAAAATAGATCTCGATATCAACTTCAAAATTCAGAATACAGACAACTTGAAGATTTAAGATTATCAGTCAACAAACAATTCTATCATTGAATTGGAAATCCTAAAAATGCAGTTTGAAAAATATAAGATCAAGCACCAAAATAAACTGGACAAAGGAGGGTCACAAACTTGTAAGATTGTATGAAGATTTGATGCACTTAAAGTGGAAATAGAAAAATAGACTTTAGAATATGCGTTAGTCCATTTTAGTTTTTTAAGATGTGCATGTTATTCTACAAAACATATCACGGATCCTTTGTTTAGATGTAACAAAACAAATTTAGAAATTTTATATTCTCTCAAGAGAATTAACTGAGTTCTTATTTTCAAGAACACATATTTGTAGTACAAAAAAATTAATTTAATATAGATCAAGTGAGTTTTGATAAATTACTTGTGTTGTTACATTCAGTCATTTATCACTACAGATTCAAATCTAGCTGTTAAGTTCCAAAAGCCAAAAACAATATCTGATAATCAAGAAATCAAAGAAAACACATCCGCCCCCTCTTCCGTGTTGCGCTTCATACCTAACAAAATGTCAAGAAGTAACAGATTAAGGAATATCGAGAAGTATATCAAGAAGTCAATTTGGCATGTAAAGAAGTCACTTTACTTGTAAAGAAATCAATTTGGCCTATAGAGAAGTGGGGATATCGACAAGTTAAACACATGTAGAGAAGTGGGGATATCGAAAAGTTAAAACACATGTAAAGAGGTGGAGATATCAACAAGTCCAAACACATGTAGATAAGTGGAGATATCGATAAGTCATTTAAACATGTAGAGAATTGGAGATATCGATAAGTCATTCTACATCGTGATACAGACATCTCTATACACTTTGAAGATCTTGATACAACTTCAATTATAAAATGCATCTATCCTGAAGATTCAAATTACCCGTCTACAAACCATTTTATCATTAGAATGGAAAGCCTACAATTACAGCTTGAAGAATGCAAGATCAAGTGCCAAAATGAATTGGATAAAGAAGTGTAGCAGAGCTGGAAGATTGTATTCAGATCTATAACACTTAAAATAAAAATAGACAAAAGGACTTTAGAAAACATTTTAGTCTATTTTATTGAAATTTTTATAAATTGTGGATGTTGATCTATAAAACATGTCACGGGTTCTTAGTTCCAAAAATAACACACAACGTCTAGATTTTTTTATATTATCTCAAGAAAGCAACTAAGTTCTTTGATATTCAAATACTTTTATTTGTATCACAATCTATTTGATTTTGAATAAAAATCAAGTAAGTTTTGATCATTGCTTCTATGTCCTTTACAGTTATTTAATTATCATTACAACATATTTTAACGATTAAGTTTAAGTAAACAAAACACATAACTTGATTTCTTGAAAATATATCAAAAAAATTAAATAACAAAAATAAAAAAAAAACACAAATTCACCCCTTTTATGCGTATTTTTTACCTAACAACTTGGCCCGACCCAAATTCAATTTGTATTCGAGCTTGATGATAACTATTAGGCAAATCAAGTAAGTTGGCTTGTTTTAAATGACACCCATACTAAATGCAATTATTGGCCTTTTTAAAATAATATATTTTTCTTAATCTAGATAAATATATTTAATTTAATCATTTTATTTTTTCTTTACATTGTACAATTTCAATTAAAATTATCAAAAAAAAAATTCACTCAGTACACTCACAAATATAAGAAGGGTCTATTTGTTGACTTTTATAAATGAAAATAGATATAAACTTCCACTTATAATTTATAAATTCTAATAGATTATTTATTGCGTGAAAAACCTAAATAACCATTTTTAAATAACAATCGCCCAAAATACCCACCAGAATTTCAAGTTGTCCAAAATACCCACCAGATACTCCATTTTTGGTGGAGTATCAAGTTAATACTCCACTGACATAGGAGTATTAGGATGATACTCCTTTGTTAGTAGGGTATCGACCCATATATTCTTTGGTCAGTGGAGTAACGTGTGAGATACTCTTTTGTCAGTGGAGTATCATCTAAAATTTTAAATTTTTATTTTTATTTTTTTTAAAGAAACTAAAAGTGATATTCCACTGGGAAAGGAGTATCATGACTGATATTCCACCGAAAAAGGAGTATTTTCCATGATACTCTGCTGACAAATGGGTATCATCCTGATACTTCATTTAAAGTGGTGTATCATCCTATACTCCAGTATCAGTGGAATATTTGATGAGTATTTTGGGCACCTTTTTTCCAAATGAGTATTTTGGGCAAAAGGACATCTAAAAAGAGGTATTTTGGTCATTTTTTCTTATTTATTCAGATGAATCTCGATATCTAACCTAATATTTTCTCAGATTCCCACAAAATGAACAAAGGATATTTTTAATTTTAATAAAATAACAATCTTGCTAACTTTTTTATGGGACACACTCAGATTAGTTTAAAAAAATTCACCTCGAATATATTCCAATTTAACCTGAAAAAAACGAACAAAGGCCCAAACTGTCACTATTTGATTTAATAATGCCCAAATTGTCACTTTCAGGGAGAAAGACCCAAAATGTCATATAATATTCCATTTTTTAATACATGTAAAATGGAATATCGTCTTCAATTTTTAGTTTTTAAATTTAAAAAAATATATATACAAACACTATTGTTATGGATTAAAAACTAAGATATATTAATTGTTGTACTTACTACCAGGGTTCGTGAGCTTCGAGACTCGATTTGACTGCTCTTGTGTCTCGTGACTCGATTTGCCTTAACAAGATGCCTACGTATCTTGCTGATTGCCAAGGATCAAGTCAAAAAATATAGTTATGATTTGTGGGTTGAGACCCCTTATATAGGTATTGAAAATCCTTGAGTTGGACTAGAGTTAGGACTTGGTGGGCAAGTCTCTGAATTAGAATGGACTTTGGAGTCCTAAGAGGTAGGAAATTGATTCCTTATCCCATGAGGTTCCTTGAAGGCCAATCTTCAAGGAATTATATTCCTATCTGGACTTAATTTATCAGCTGATTTATCCTTTATTAATTAATTATGAAATTAATTAATATTCAGGGTTTTGGGCCCTTTTTAATGGGTCTAGCTGTCATCCCAATTCTGATATAATTAATGCAATATTAATTACGCAATCTGGGTTTATTTTATTCCCTATCATTTGCCAACCAACTTCTGAGAAACCGTAATAAGATTTCGCAGAAGTTAAGTTCATTCGTTCCCTTTACATGGTATCGTTTTTGCGTAAAGTGTGGAGCGACCTACACATTTACAATGATTTGCCTTTATTCCTATTATTTAGGAGTTATCTTAATTTCCAGGATTTTTTTCTTAATTATGGGATTTTTCCTTAATTTTCTGGATTTTTCCCTTAATTCTGGGATTTTTCCCTTAATTTCTGGGATTTTTCTTTAATATTCAGGAATTTTCCCTTAATTCTGAGATTTTTCTTAATTTTCTGGGATTTATTCCCAATTTTCAGAATTTACCCTTTATTTATGGACTTATTCTTAATTTTCTAGTAATTTCCAGTAATTTCTCATAATTTCTGGATATTATTCCTTAATTTCCAGGAATTTTTCTAATTTCCAAAAAATATTCATAATTTTCAGGAAAATTTTAAGGAATTTCCTTAATTTTCATGAATTTTTTCAAGAATTCCCCCCCCCCTTTTTTTCTTTTTTCCTTTTTTTATATATAATTCGACCAGGAATCCTATTCGACCAGGATCCTGGTCGAATTAACCCCTATTATGCCTTGGTCCAAGGCGTTTTCGAGGAGAAACTGTCGACAAGGATTCCTGGCCGAATTTCGGTCAGGATTTTTCCTATTTTATTTATGTATTTATTATTTTTTTTACCCTGAATTTGACCGAATTACCCATCCATTTTATCCCGGTCGAAGCCATTTTCGAGCAGAAGTATTCGATCAGGAACCGGGGCTATTTTTTTGGTCGATAAATCTTTTTGGGTCAAGATTTTTCGATCAGGATCCTGACCTATTTCGGTCAGGATCTTACTTACTGAACCAAATCTTGACCGAATAATAGGTCACTATTTCTTGGTCGTGGAGATTTTCGACCAGAGAGGTTTGTTCAGAAACATAGTACAAATCCTGATCGAATTAGATCAGGAATTTTTTATAAAAATGTTTATATATAAACAATTTTATCTTCTTGGGCCCATGATTTTTCTGGGCATTTTCTTTTTTATTTTGAAAAATTCTGGACTTGGGCCCTGATACCGGGCTTGATATGTTCTCAGGCCCAATAAGATTTGGGTTTTCACTATATATTTTCTGACTTGGGCCTCAATTCTGGTTTTTCCAACCATTTGGGCTCTCTTCCTTTTTCATTTTCTTTAAAAAACCTTGGGTTTGGGCCCTGAGCTGGGATTGTTGCATTCTTCAGGCCCAAAGATTTTTCTGGACTTTTTAGATCCTTCCTTTAGTCCATCCAAGATTATTCGATTTACAACTTCCGCTTGCCCATTGGCTTGCGGGTGAGCTACGGAGGTAAATCGCAACTCAATCTCACTCTCCTCACAATACTTCTTGAATTCCTCATTGTTGAATTGTGTTCCATTATCGGTAACTAGGATATGGGGAATTCCATATCGGCACATGATGTTTTCCCATAAGAATTGTGCAACCTGCTTAGTAGTGATCTTGGCCAAAGGCTTGGCTTCAATCCACTTAGTAAAATAATCAATGGCCACAATCAGGAACTTCCTTTGTGTCGTGGCCATGGGGAAGGGCCCAAGTATATCCATTCCCCACATGGCGAAGGGATGGGAGAGTTGATAGAAGTCAACATCTCGGGGGGTTTTCGAACAACATGTGCATGTTTCTGACAACGATCACACTTCTTCACATACCCTTTGGCATCGGCCATCATCTCTGGCCAATAGAAGCCTAAACGGGTGATCTTATGAGCCAGTGCCCTGCCCCCAGGTGTTTCCCACAGATACCTTCGTGTACTTCTTCAAGAGCCAAGTGTGCCTCATCGGGCATGAGACATCTTAAATAAGGAACCACATAAGATCTTTTGTACAAAATCCCATCGATCAAGGAGTATCTCAGTGCTCAAACAACCAACTTCCGTGCTTCAGTCACGTCATTTGGAAGCCAACAAGTTTGAATATGGGCCTTAATGGGATCTATCCATGACGTCCCCAACCCTATAAGAGCTACAAGCTTAAAATCAATGCTTCGTATATTCAAAAAGCTGAAGTATACGCTTCCTGAACTTTCCTCTATCTCAGATGAAGCAAACTTTGACAATGCATCCGCCTTAACATTTTCCTCCCTTGGGATGTGCTCAACATGGCACTCATCGAATTGAGTCATCACAGCTCTTACTAAGCGGACATACTTAGCCATTGTATCATCCCTTACTTCAAACTCTCCCTTCACCTAAGATATGACCAACTTCGAGTCTCCACAGACTTTTAAGTTCTTGACTCTCAGTGTCCCTGCTAGGCCGAGGCCAGCTATCATAGCTTCATATTCTGCTTCATTATTTGTAGTTAGGAAGTCTAACTTCATAGCATATTCAATCAAGAACCCATCAGGGCTTTGTAAAACTAGGCCTTCTCCACTTGAAATTGTTTTTGACGCTCCATCAAAATAGAGAACCCAATATTCCTTCTCCTTAACGTCCTTTTCTTCGTCTCCTTTATCACCTTCTGTGTTTGGAGGTATAGTATCTTCCTGCCCCCCAACTTCTTGGTTGGGTATGGTACATTCCACCACGAAGTCAGCCAATGCCTGGGCTTTTATTATCGTTCGTGGCTTGTATTTGATGTCAAATTCTACCAACTATATTGTCCACTTAATCAGCCTCCCACTAGCCTTGGGACTATGAATAATATTTCTCAAGGGCTGATTTGTTAGCACCTCAATTTGATGAGCCTGAAAGTAAGGACACAACTTTCTTGAAGCCATTACCAAGGCTAAAGCAAACTTCTCAATAGTTGAATAATTCAACTCAACCCCATGCAGAATTTTGCTAATATAGTATACGGGTTTCTGGACTTTAAGTTCCTCTTTAACCAATACAGTGCTCAAGGCATTTTCTGAAACGACCAGGTACAAGTATAAAATTTCATTCAGAGCTGGCTTGGCCAACAACGGGGCCTGAGCCATATATTTCTTTAATTCTTCGAATGCCTTCTAGCTTTCCTCAGTCCATACAAAATCCTTAACCTTCTTCAAGGACTTGAAGAACGACAAGCACTTGTCCCCAGATTTGGAGATGAATCGCCCCAATGCAGCAACCCTTCCAGTGAGCTTTTGAACATCTTTGATAGTCTTTGGTGGCTCCATGTCCAAGATTGCCTTTATTTTATCGGGATTGGCCTTAATTCCTCTCTTGGAGATCATCAGTCCCAAAAACTTTCCAGATCCCACTCCGAAAGCACACTTTGCAGGATTTAGCATCATTTTGTGGTATCTCAGGACCTCAAAAGCTTCCCTCAAATGGGTTATATGGTCAATCTTCACTAGACTCTTGACTAGCATGTCATCGACATAAACTTCCATGGTCTTGCCAATAAGGTCCTTGAAAATCTTATTGACCAACCTTTGATAGGTGGCTCCTGCATTTTTAAGACCAAACGCCATAATAAGATAACAAAAAATACCAAAGTCAGTAATGAATGATACCTTTAGGATGTCATCCTTGTGCATCTTGATCTGATTGTATCCACTGAATCCATCCATGAAGCTCAACATCTCATGTTCAGCAGTAGCATCTATTAATGTATCTATCCTTGGCAATGGGAAACAGTCCTTGGGGCATGTGTCATTCAAATCGGTGAAATCCACACACATCCTCCATTTTCCATTAGCCTTCTTTACCATCACAGGATTTGCTAACCATTCTGGAAATTGTATCTCCTCAATGAAACTAGCCTCTAAGAGCTTCTCTACTTCTTGTTTAATAGCTTCTTGCCTCTCTAGAGCAAAGCTTCTTTTCTTCTGCTTCATATTCTTTCGATTTGGATCCACATTCAGCTTGTGAGTGATCAGTTCTGGGTCTATACCTGGCATATCAGCTACCGACCATGCAAACACATCACTGTTTTCTTGCAAAAAAAATTCCAACTTCCCTCTAAGGGGTTCCTCTAGTGTTGCTCCAATAAAAGTCACTTTCTCAGGATCCTCGGGAGCCAAAGGGATCAGAACCAAGTCTTCCGCTGGCTTCTCTCTTTTCTCATCATTCTCATGAATATCCAGATCTTCAATAGACAGAACCAGCCCCCAACTCCATCTGCCCTAAGAGAGGCCACATAACAACTCCTTGCCATCTTTTGATATCCTCTCTCTTCTCCAATCTCATTCATGGTGGGAAATTTCATCACTGAATGGTAGGAGGAAGGGACCGCCTTGAAGACATGTATCCCTGTTCTTCCCATAATCGCGTTATAAGTTGAACTAGCCTTCACCGCCACAAAGTTCAACATTTGTGTTGCTTGCCTTGGTTCCTGACCTATGGTTGTTGGAAAATTAATTATCCCTTCCACGGGGCACTCCACTCCTATAAATCCATATATTGGCATAACGGTCGGGGTTAATTGAGAATCATTGTAGCCCATCCTTAAAAAGGTATCATGGAGCAAGATATTCACCGAGGCACCATTATCTACGAGGATCCTCTTCACCGGGTTGTTCCCTATTATTGGTGTTATGACCAGCGGGTCGTCATGAGGAAATTTCACACCCTCCAAGTCAGAAATATCAAATGACATTGCCACTCCTGTCCTGGCCCTCTTCGGGGCTTCCCCAACAATATGCATAACCTCTCTAGTATACGCTTTCCTAGAGTTCCTAGATAATCCGGCAGCACTTAGTCCCCCAAAGATTGTATTTATCACCGGTCCCCTAGGTTGGGGATTTCTCCCCTGATCGTCTTGGTCCCTCCTACGATCATCAAAGTTCTATCTCCCATTGTTGTTCTAATCTCCTTCATCTCCAATGTACTTGCTCAATCTTCCTTTTCGAATGAGGTGTTAGGTCACACACATTGTAGAAGGGGGTTGAATACAGTGTATAGCACAATCAAATCGAATTCTAATAACACAAGTAACAGAAAACAGACTTTATTCAAAGCAATAAACTCTGTTACAATATGGAACTGTCCTCTCTCAGTGATGAACAAATATCACGAGAGCTGCTAGGGTTATAATGAATAATATTCTCGATAATGATAACACTTATAGTGTAAACCCTATGTCTGTGTTTATATACTACACAGTTACAAGATAATCGCTAATTGATATGGAATATAATTCTGCTTCCTAAAATATATCAATCAGATATCTTTTCTTCCAAGTATTCTATTCTTCATAGAATTCCTTCTTCATGCATATCTCTTCTTACGTTTGTCTCAATCTTCTCTTCCTTTAATCAGCCGACTTCCTTATCTGAATGTTTCCTTTAAGTCCTGATATTATCTTCTGATAAATATCTCCTGAACCTTAAGTACTGATGACTTAAGTTCTGACTTCAGTATAAGTGCTGATTTCAGTTAAGTACTGATTTGTCCTGTTTAAGTAACATCTGAAAACTAAACATAAATCATATTAGTCATGACATTATCAAATATATCTAACAATCTCCTCCAACTTGTAAATTAGCATAATATACAAGTTTAACAAATATTTGATGATGTCAAAAACATTAAGTACAAATGCATGAGAAATTGACTAGATAACTACAACTTACAGCCTTAAAGCTTTACCAACTTTAACTTCTGATAACAACTTCAATCTGTATACATATCAAAATTTGAGTAGTTGTAGATCTTGACTTGGATTCACTTTCTGATCTCTGAGATATCAGGAGTTGTTCTGAGATAGTTCTCTAACAAACATCTCTCAGCATATCTGAGTTCATCAATCATCCTCCTTTTAGCATCTTTAAGTTCTGCAGGATCTTCACCAGTTTGGAAGATAGCAGCCCTGAGATCATTAATTCTAGCTTTCCTTATATCCTGATCCAGTCTGATCAAATATGCCTTGTCAGACTCAAGATTGAATTCTACAGCCTTATAACCCAGAAAGGTAGTTATAATCTTAGCAGAGTTAGGCTTCATCTCAACAATATCACCCTTGTGATCTCTGTACTTTGGAAGATATGTGCTGTCAGACTTTACATAATAAAGCCTTTTATGTCTCTGAATTTGAGTCTTCAAATAATTTGCAGCACTTTCTGTTATTCTGTCATTCACTTGAAGTAAGAATAATACATGTTCCAGTTCTTCAAAATACTTCAGTGGAATAGCATTTTCCCTTATATGGTAAACGCTACCATCTGTCATGAAATATAACAAGATGTGTTCTTTCAAGTAAGTATGGTAAACCATTTGTACAGATTCTAGTTGATTCAATCTTTCAGGAGTTGCTCCAACACCTGGTTCACTTAAGGAAGTTGGATCATTGGTTGTGTTCTGTACTCTTCTTTCATCAGCACTACCCAATCCAGATTTAGCTCTAGCTTCCTTTCCAGTAACCACTCTTGTTTTAAAACCACTTGCTGCAGTTTTCAAAGGTTGAGTCTGTTTGGCTTTGGTGAAACCTGGTAGGAGTATCTTTGAAGGTTTAACATGAGCAATGTCAGAGGTTTCCTTTTCCTTATCTTCTGATATCAAGTCAACTTGAGCTATGTCAGAGGTTGCTTGCTTCAAGGTTATATCAGAACTAACTATATCTTGACTCTGAACAACTTGAGCCATGTCAGAGGTTGTCTTAGAAATCTTTCTTGAAGTCAGAGTAAGATCAACATCTTCAACAGAAATTTTTTCATCCACAGGAGGCACATAAACCTTTATAGGTTCACCAACCTTTTCTTTGCCCTTGGATCTTGGATCTATCTGCAATTGTGATTTAGTCTTGGTTGCCTCAAGATTTGTCCTTTCTTTTATCACAATGCCTTTGGCCTTAGGAAGTTTCTTTTTACCAACAAAAGCTTCAGATTTAGAATTGACTTTTTCTGACTTAAGTCTAGCTTCTTCTTCCATCAGACTCTCAAAGTCCATTCCTGGATTTTCTTTCAGAAATAACTATCTTGAAATTTCTTCATCAAGATCCAAAAGTTCATCAGAACTTATCCTTTTACCAGTATTAGAGGTTATTCTTCTTCCAGTATCAGAACTTGTTCTATGACTTGTAGTTTCAGCTCTTCTTGATGAGAAACTTCTACCTTGACCATGACATCCACCCATTCAAGAGTTTCCCTGATCATCTTTTTCATCATCCTTCCCCTTCAGTGTCTTAACAGTTTTGCATTTGGACTTAATTACTTTCTCCCCCTTTTTGGCATCAGTAGGTAAGAGAAGAGAGACAAGCAATTCCACTGAGGATTGGATCTCATCGAGTTGAGATAGCTGAGAAGCTTGTTTTTTCATAATTTCGTCAATCTGAGATTGTTGCTTCTCTTGGGTCTTCTCAATGTAGGCAACCCTGTCAAAGGTAGGCTTGAAAAAGCTCTTCTTTTCAAGTTTCATAGTCATTTCTTGCTTGAGCAAAGCTTCTTGAATTTTATGCAACTCAGCTTGAGTTGTTGAGTGTTGACCTTGAAGATATCTTGTACTCAATACAGTAATTCTCAGCTGTGTCTTAAAATCATCATTAGCTAGCATCTCATCAGCTTTTGCCAAGTGCTCAGCAAGAATATTTTCAGATGGAACAAAGGTAACTATGTTCCAATCCTTAGTCCACTCCTGTCCTCTAGGAGTTTCACTCCAAGGTACTGGTGCATCTCCTCGAAGGACCAGCTTCATCAACATCTGCATTTGTAGCAGCATCACCAGTATCATCAGCATTTGCAGCATCAGAACTTACAGATTCAACATCCTCTGATAAAAGAACAGTATGAGAGGCTATAGAGGCTTCAACATCATCCTCTAAGTGCTGATCTGCTTCCAAGTTCAGATCAACAGCCATATTCTGATGCTCACCTATAGTCTGATCTTCAATATCTAGATGCAGAGAAGGTGTTGTAGACAATTCTGAAGTATCAATAGCATCAGGAATTGGTGTTGTTAATGGATTGGTTTGAGCTGGTGGAGCTTCTAAATAGAGAACCTCAGGCACAACCAGGTTGTGAATATCAATTTCAGCACTTGTGCCCGGGTCTGCAGTAGATACTGGTTCATGTACAGGAGACATATGTGATATAGATGCTTTATCTGTAGCAGCTTCCTGAGTTGGTGACAATGGAGGTGGAGATGCAGTAGCTTCAGCAAATTCTGGCTCTTTTGAGATCAGAGATTCCCGATCTCCTTCCTTAGCTGCTTCATCCTCATCCTCTAAAACTGGCCTGTGAGCTCTCTGTTTCTTTTTTTTCTTTGAAGATGGAGATTCCTTGGGAGTTTCAGCATAAGACATTCTTCTAAGCCATTTGAGAAGCTTAGATCCCCCAATTCCAGTATCCTTCTTAGAAGGGACCTTCTCAGCTTCTTGAATAACAGGTTCTGATACAGAAACCTGTTCCTCACTATCTGACTCATCTCTCAGAACAATCCTCCTTCTCGTCTGTGGTGTCTGAGGTACAATCTTTGTCCTCTTGGGCTTGGAAGATGAAGGCTTCACAGTATGTGCTGATGATGAAGGTTGAGTTATCTGTGAAGGTTTGAGATGTGTTATGATAGAGAGTTGAGTAGGTTGAGGAGTATGTGTGGTATGTTCTGATGGTTGTTGTGGTGTCTGGGATATGGTGGTGGGTTGAACATCAGGGTAAACAGATCTGTAGGTTAGAGGATCGGCATTTACCAAGATCTGTTTTACAGACTGAGGTATCTGTAAGGGTCTAACCACCTTTTTCTTAAGGTCAGTATTTACCAAGTCATTAAAAGCCCGTTTTGCAAGTTTAAAGGGTGGAAATAAAGAACAAGCTGGTTGAGGTTCATTAGCACAGCAAAAAATATATATAAGCTGACAGATCTAGCAAAGTATACTACATTCCTATCCTCTGTCATCCTATCCCCTATAAAGCCTAGCACAACACTTGCAAAATCAAAATGAGTTTGGTGAATAATAGCATACCCGATGTGCTGACTCATAATAGGAATGGCATCAAAGTTGGAACACTTATTACCAAATGCTTTAGTGATGCAGTCGAAGAAAAAGCTCCATTCCTTTCTGATATGTGCTCTTTTCAACTGTCCAAGCTTGGCCAAACTCTTCTCATACCCCAAATTGGCCATGAGCTGCTGTAGAACGGGTTCCTCCGCTGTTGAGAAAATGCAGCCTTCTGGTAAATGTAGAGCTTTACGAACTGCTCCAGGAGTTACCACATGCTCAACATCATTTACTTCAAAAAAAATGCTTGGAGTACCAGTAGCACCACCATTATCAAAATGCCCAGTCCGCCAAAATGTCAGAACTTGTTGGCTGGAAATGACTTGAGGCTGGGTCAATGCATACCCAATCTCACTGTGTGCTAGAAGATCTTGCACAAAGTGCAAATCAGATGGAGCTTCATCATGGTTTAAGATTGTAGCATAGTTGTTGGGTACAAACTTGGCTCCATCTATAATCAAATCCTTAGGTGCCATGATAAAAATTGAGAAATAAGGGTGCCTGTAAGGTGTTTGATAAAATGTCTGTATGAAAAAAAATGTCAGGAGATGAGAGAGTATAGAAGTAAAGAAAGAGAGATAAAGTGTGAAAGTAAATAAAAGATTTTACAATCTTCTCTCTCTTTTACTTATACACGGTAGAAAAAGTAACCGTTGGACACCTGTCAGACATGCAACAGTAAAGAATAATTAATGGGCACGGGAAAACAATAATCATTACTTATCACATGCAGTTTTTCAAGGAAAAACCGTTTCATTTATCAAGTAATCCCATTAATTAAGGTAGTTCAGTTTTAATTTTAAAATTTAAAACTGATCCCACTTAGTAAATCATTTTCACTGCGAGTGCAATATCCTGTAAAAATACAATGACTGAGAGAATGACCAAAAAATAAATCAAGTAAACAGGTACTGCCACGTCAGAATCAGAAATTGATTTGTATCAGAGATAAAATGGTCATCAGAATTTGGATAAATCAGGATTTAAAAATGCATCAAAATACCAAACAACTCAGAGACAAAATCTTGCAACAATATAAAATTTCATTAATATATTAATTGAATACATTTCATGAAATTTAAATTACATCACAAAATTACAAGATTGTCCTAAGCTACAACTCCTAACATCGACAACTATTGTCCTAAGCTAAGAAGCCTGACAAAGCTGACGGTGAAGAGAAATAGGGAGCAGAAACTATTTCTTCTTCCTACTCTCAACAAAAAGAACAGCGAGACGAATGATTCGCTCCTGCTGTCGAAGACGACGGAGATGTAGTTCTCTTCGAACTGTCAACAGATCACGTTTAATAATCTCAGGAAATCTAATCCAGAGATTGTGAGGGATGTTGTCGATAGGGTATGGAGTTGGAATTCCATTGATAAAAACATGTACTGTCTCAGTACCATAATTGTAAAACCACCCAAACGCAGCCATTATTGGTGATAAGAATAAGACGAGAGTGAGTTTTGTGAGTAAATGATATATGTGTTGGCTGGAATGAAGTGTTGGTTTTTATAGCCAATGGCATGTCAGGAGACGCAAGGAAAAGTTAATGATTATAGGTAGAAATAATTCTACCTCGTCTCCCTAGACTTAGGAGAAGAAAAACAGTCATTGGAAGTGTAAAACAGGATTTAATGCGCACATGAAACAAGTAAAAATTACTGTGCATTGCCGTGTACCACTAATCCAAATTATATTGACTGTTAATATCTCACCTAAACATATTCTGATTTCAAATATGACTATTTCAGATTTTAACCACAAATAAGTCAAGTAAAGAATCATGTGTTAATATCAGAACTTAGGCTTATATCAGAACTTAACAGTCATCAGAACATGATTTCTTAACTCGAAAAGTGAATGCCTATCTCTGTAATTCTTCACACAAATTTTGATTTCGGTTCTTCAGAACTTAATCATCAGAACTTTCATCAGAACCTGTCCTCAGAATGTATATAATCTGACACATAAACTGTTCATCTAAAACATCATTTATCACCACAGTAATTTTCATCGTTCATATGGAGTGTATGTGTGTGCAGTAAGCTAAATATCAGATAAGGATTAAAGTCTGATTCACTTCAGTATATCTTAGAAATAAGGCATAACTAAGAACTTTGTTCAAAATCTGTCATGATTCTGGAGTCTACTTTAGAATGAGTTCATGCATGAGTCCACCTCAACTGTTTTGTGCTCATTTTATGCATCTTTTGAAATTCCATTTTACAGTGGCTTCTCAGTGTAAGTGAGTCACGACTGCTTATCAAAATTTATGCTATCATCAGAGTATTTCTCTAGTAATCATAGAGTGTGAAAAGTCACCAAGAAAAATAATTATTTGCTTTTCTGATGCATATTACTTAATACCAGCAATGCGCTTGGGTCGTCCCTTCCACATTTTTACTCTAGATCTCAAAGGAGTACCTGATTTTTATTCCTTTTTCTTTTCCTTTTTCTTTTGATAAGAGAGGTTTATCAGCATTTAGTACATCCATTAGATTTACTAACATCAGAACTTAACAGATGAGAAGCATTATTCTAGTTTTTGACTTAGTAATAAGATAGACAAAGTAAACTTAACTAAGTTCAATATCAGAATTTGCTTGTGTCAATTGATTTCCACATAAATAATTACTTCAAACATGGGATCTTTAGTATATTAAAGATTACTAGGTCATCATCTAGCACAGTTATCCTCATAGGAGTGAATAGTCACAGAAGCATTCATATCACTATCAGAGTTTAGAAATTCACATCAGACAACAATCAGTACTTAAGCAATTTTCAATTAAGCACAGAATACATAAAGATAGTAATATCTGTAAATACTGATCATAAAGTCTGATGCAGCAGAACAAAAGCTAAGCAGATTTAGAGAAAGAACCTGAAACCATTCCAAGTTCATTTACCAATCTTGTAAAAGTAGCTTCACACAGTGGTTTTGTGAAGATATATGCTAGTTGTTGATCTGTTGGAACAAAGTGCAATTCTACTGTACCTTCATCCATATGTTCCCTTATAAAGTGGTACCTAATGCTGATATGCTTTATCATTGAGTGTTGAACTATATTACCTGTCATAGCAATAGCACTTTGATTATCACAATAAATAGGAATTTTAAAATATGTTAACTCATAATCCAGTAACTGATTCTTCATCCAAAAAATCTGTGCACAACAGCTTCCTGCAGCAATGTACTCTGCTTCTGCAGTTGATGTGGAGATTGACTTTTGTTTCTTGCTAAACCAAGAAACCAATCTGCCTCCAAGAAATTGGTAGCTTCCACTTGTTCTCTTCCTGTCAATTTTGCAACCTGCAAAATCTGCATCTGAGTAACCTATTAGTTTAAAATCTAATTCTCTGGGATACCACAATCCCAGATCAGATGTTCCCTTAAGATACTTGAATATTCTTTTCACCGCTGTTAAGTGAGGTTCTCTTAGATCTGCTTGAAATCTTGCACAAAGACAGGTAGCATAAATGATATCAGGTCTACTTGCAGTTAGATAGAGTAAAGAGCCAATCATACCTCTGTAATCAGTAATATCTACTGATTTACCAGTATCCTTATCCAGTTTTGTTGCAATGGCCATGGGAGTGGATGCACTTGAACAATCTTGCATTCCAAATTTCATCAGCAAGTTTTTGGTGTACTTGGTTTGACAAATAAAAGTGCCTTCTTCATTCTGCTTGACTTAAAGGCCCATAAAATAGCTGAGTTCCCCCATCATACTCATTTGATATCTTGACTGCATCAGTTTGGCAAAATTTTTGCAAAGTCTGTCATTTGTAGAACCAAAGATGATATCATCAACATATATCTGAACCAAAAGTAAGTCTTTCCATGGTTGAGGTAGAATAGTGTTTTGTCTATAGTTCCTCTGTTAAATCCACTTTCCATAAGAAACTGAGCTAAAGTTTCATACCATGCTCTTGGAGCTTGCTTAAGGCCATAAAGTGCTTTATCAAGCCTGTAGACGTGATTTGGATATTTGGGATCTACAAAGCCTGGAGGTTGTTCAACATATACTTCCTCTTCCAATTCTCCATTGAAAAAAGCACTTTTCACATCCATTTGAAAGACAGTAAACATTTTGTGAGCAGCATAAGCCAAAAATATCCTTATGGCTTCCAATCTAGCAACTGGTGTAAATGTTTCATCATAATCAATTCCCTCATGTTGAGAATATCCTTTTGCAACCAACCTTGCTTTATTCCTTGTAATTATGCCATCACTATCAGTTTTGTTTCTGAACACCCATTTTGTACCAACAACAGATATGTTCTTTGGTCTTGGCACTAGGGTCCAGACTTTGTTTCTTTCAAATTCATTTAACTCTTCCTGCATTGCTTGCACCCAATTAGCATCTTGAAGAGCTTCTTCCACTTTTTTTGGTTCAGTCTGAGAAAGAAAAGAATTATAAAGACATTCACTTGAAGTAGTTGTTCTAGTTCTGATACCTGCATTAGGATTTCCAATTATTAAATCAGGTGTATGTGATTTAGTCCACTTCCTTGCAGATGGAAGGTTTTCTCTAGAACTGGATGCTCCCCCATGATCTATGCTATCTTCATCAACATTTTCTGATGCCCCCCCTGAAACTATGCTCTCTGGGTTGGATCCTTCAGAATTTAAGTTTTCAGAACTATCAGAACTTGGCTTATCAGAACTTGATAAATCAGAACTTGAAGAGCCAGTTATATATTCTGATGCTTCTTGAGATGTGGTTATATCTTCAGTATGCTCCCCCTGCACAGGTGCATTTTCCTTTGGCGTAGTCACCACAGTTTCAATAACATCAGAGTTTAATCCATCAGAGTTTGTTGTATTAGGACTTAGTCTGTCAAGGTTTTCAGTATCAGAATTTATTTTTTCATTTTCGAATCTCAGCTGATCATGATCATTGAAATCTTCAAGTCCAGTAATTTTCTTATCATCAAATGAGACATTGATAGATTCCATGACAACCCGTGTTCTTAAATTATAGACTCTGAAGGCTTTTGTGGAAAGTGGATATCCAACAAAAATTCCTTCATCAGCTTTTAAATCAAATTTAGATAGCTATTCAGGGTGAGTCTTAAGAACAAAACACTTGCATCCAAATACATGAAAATACTTCAGATTTGGCTTCTTTTTCTTCACCATCTCATATGGTGTCTTTCCATGTTTGTTAATGAGTGTTGCATTTTGAGTAAAACAAGCAGTCTGCACAGCTTCAGCCCAAAAATAGGTTGGTAGCTTTGCTTCATCAAGCATAGTTCGTGCAGCTTCAATGAGAGTTCTATTCTCTATTTCAACAACTCCATTTTGCTGTGGAGTTCCAGGAGCAGAAAATTCCTGCTTGATTCCATGGTCTTTGCAGAACTCTTCCATTGTAAAATTCTTGAACTCAGTGCCATTATCACTTCTTATTATTTTCACAGAGTCTTTGACCAATTTATCCAGTTGCTTGATATGATCAATCAAGATAGATGCAGTTTCACTTTTTGTGTGCAAGAAATACACCCATGTGTATCTGGTGAACTCATCCACTATGACCATAACATATTTCTTCTTTGCAATAGACATGACATTTACTGGACCAAATAGATCAACATGTAGTAGGTGATAAGGCTCAAGAATTGATGATTCAGTCTTGCTCTTGAATGAAGATTTTCTTTCTTTAGCTTTCTGACAAGAATCACAAAGGCCATCAGGAGCAAATACTGACTTTGGCAGTCCTCTCATAAGATCTTTCTTGACTAATTCATTTATATTGTTGAAATTTAAATGAGAGAGTTTCTTGTGCCAGTCCCAGCTTTCTTCAATTGATGCTCTACTCATCAGACAGATTGCAGAACCATCAGTACTTGTTGAAAGCTTAGCTTCATAAATGTTACTATGCTTGTATCCTTTCAGAACAACTTTGCCTTTAGATTTACTTACAACTTCACAGTGTTCTTCAAAGAAATCCACATGATAACCTCTGTCACAGATTTGACTAATACTTGGCAGATTGTGTTTAAGTCCTGAGACCAGAGCTACTTCTTTAATGATGACATTCCCAAGATTGATATTGCCATATCCCAATATTTTTCCAATATTGCCATCTCCATAAGAAATACTTAGGCCAGCCTTCTCTATAAAGTCTGATAGCTTGGCTTTATTTCCAGTCATATGTCCTGAACATCCACTGTCCAGAACTAGGATGTTTTTCCTGTTGCCCTGCAATCACAAAGACCACTAATGATCAGTTTTAAGGACCCAGACTTGCTTGGATCCTTTGGCCTTATTAAGTTTGTTAACATTTGCAGCGGATTTAGCATCAGAGTTTATGTTAACATTTTTCTTATCAGAATTTACACTATCAGACTTTGAATCAGAACTTATACTAGAAGGAACAATGCTAACTTTCTTTAAAGAAGGTTTTATTTGATAATAATCATAGTACAAACTATGATATTCCTTACAAGTATAAATGGAATTCCATAAACTACCACAATGAAAACAAGGATTTTGTGGCTTATATCTAACAGACTGACTCTTAACTCCTGACTTTGTAGGTAAGGAGTTTATGTTCTTATTCTTCCTACAAAAAGAAGCCAGATGGTTAGAACTTCCACATTTATGACACGTTTTTCTAGGAGCATCAGGAACAGAATTATAATCATTGCTTTTATTCACACCTTCCTTTCCATTCCTATTTTTCTTAGGTAATTTTACCTTGTTTGCATTCTTAACTTCTTTCAGCTTATGCTTAAGCTGCTTCTTAGTCATTAAGCCTATGTTTACTTCAGTTGTATTTTCCTATTTTAGTTTGTCAGAAGTTAATTCCTTTTTAACTTCTGATTTCTCAGTATCAGACTTTACAGCTACAAACTTAACAGGTTTTAACTTTGGCTTTTGTTTTACAACTATAGGCTTAATATCTACAGTTCCTTTATCATTCTTATCATCTCCATAACCTAAGCCCTCTTTCCAGTTTCCACTGCTTAACAAATTCTGAGTTGTTCTGCCAGAGTTGGTCCAAGTCCTGATTATCTCTCTTTCCTTTTCTAACTCAGCTTTTAGAGATTCATTCATTTTAAGTACTTCATCCCTAACATAGAAAACAACATCTCTATCTTTCTAAGTTTGATGGAACATGACTAACTCTTTTTCTAAATAATCATTCCTCTTTTTACAAGCAAGATTTTCAGAAGTTAATCTTTCACATGTTAAAGTTTGATCTCTATAGCTAATGAACATGGTTTTAAGATATCTTCTCAACTCATTAATATCATCAGTATGAAAGGCATAAGTATTTTGAGGTACCTTTAACTCAGCGCTTCAGGACTGCTATCAGCATTTGCCATATCAACATTTGCCATCAAGGCATAGTTTTCCTCACTTTCAGACTCTGAAGTGTCTGTCCAGCTTTTCTTCTTTGTGACAAGAGCCTTGCCTTTGTCACTCTTCACTTTCTTGCAATTAGGAGATATGTGGCCTTTCTCACCACAGTTGTAGCATTTGACATTTGTGTAATCTCTTCTGTCAGACTTTCCTCCTTTGCCTTCAGATTTTCTGAAATTCTTCTTATCAGAACTTGCACCTTTCCTCGAAAACTTCTTTCCCTTCCTGAACTTCCTGTATGAAATCCTTGTGATTCCTTTCACCATAAGAGCACACAACTTCATCATCTCTTCATCAGCATCCATCTCAGGTGAGCTTTCAGTTTCTGAGTCACCATCACTATCAGAACTTGATGACTCAGTATCGGACTTTGTGATGAGCGCTTGCCCCTTGCCTTTCCTTGAGGTAGCTGCCTTTGGGGATTCTTCTTCAGCCTTAAGAGCAACTGTCCTTGACTTTCCTCCTTTCCACTTGCTTCTTTGTTCCATCTCAGGTTCATGAGTCTTGAGCATCCCATAAATTTCTGTTAGTCCCTTAACAATGTAACAAGAATTACAGAAGGGGGGTTGAATGGAATTCTTGAACCTTTTTCTTGAAATAAAAATGTTCAACTCGATTATAGATATATTTGTTTTGATTAGCACAATGCGGAATGTAAACTTAATTGAATCAAAACATAAGTAATTAAAAACAAGAGTCTTTAAAAACTTTCTGGTGGATTTAAACAATTCCACCAGAGATATATATAATATATTGAGAGGACTCTGTGTGCATAAATGCTCACAACTGCTTACAAAATAGAACTACTGAGAATACAGGAAATGCTAAAGATTCTGCTTACAAAGATTTCTCTGTTTTTGTGTTTCTCAGCTATTTCAGTTCTTTTTCTATTTGCTACTCTCTTGGTTTATATAATACCAAGATTACAAAGTCAAAAAGACTGAACAAATATAAAATCTAACCGTCTTAAGCTTTGCTGCTTTTCGTCCTCTATTACCCAGTTAATGGGCTTCCACAGTGTGTTTGTATACATCTCGACGGCTGTGTGTCAGCTTTCACTGTTCAACTGCTGTTTGAATTCTTCATATGATCATCCGTCGACTTTCAGAATATCCGTTGATGATTTAATTGATCATCCATCGACTGCTATATTAAACATCCGTTGATAGTCATTTGATCATCCGTCGATGGCTTTGTTAATCATCCGTCGGTAGCTATTTTGGCACTTGACTCTATATCACTTATGCAGAATTACAAGACATCAATTATGTACAATTAATCAACATATTCTGCATATCTAGTTAAAGTCAACATGACTTATATGCTACTACAGATTCTATACAAAGGTGCATACATAACTGTGGTACAAACTTATTATTACATAAGCTACTCACTCGATGGATAATAAGTTAATCATCCGTCGGGACTAAAATTCTTATCCGTCGAGTGCTACATAATTTCACTAAGTAAAATCTACTTAGATGTTTTGTTTATGAAATCATCAAGTACACAACATATGCACAATAATCTCCCCCAATTTATGTCTACTGGAATTGTAGCCATAAATTAAGAGATACTTGATGATAACAAAACATCCTGAACATATATCTTTAAAGATAAGTAGATAAACTGAAAGTGCTTCAATTAATTAAAATGTGCAAGGTTTGGCTCACAGTCAATTCAAGATGCTCCTCTAGCCTGAGCAGATTTTTCTAGTTCCTTGAAGGTCTGGATCTTCTTCCAAGCTTTCTGTTATTTTCTTCAATTTGATTCTGGAGCTGCCTTTGGAATTCTAGTTCATCAGATTCTGAGAGATCTAGCTTTTCTTGCATTTCTAAGAGAATCTCATTGCTAGAGATACTCAATTGGTCTTCTAATCTGAAGAATCTTCCCACACCCTTGTCATCCATGAATTCCATCAGCCAGTAGGGCCTTAGATGCACTCTTCTCCCTGTGTATGGGATGATTAGAGTCTTTGGGAGTGCATCTTTAGCTCTAACACTCCTCAGCTCTTCAATCTTCTTCAATACTAGTCTTCTTGCAGTTACATTGAACCCAAAGTTTTTCTTGAAGGATGAATAGACTTTAATCAGCACATCTTGGCTTTCTTGAAGAATCCTGTGAAGTGGCCACTGAATCTCCCTTCCTCCTTTGTACTTGAACACCAACCTTTCAGGTAGGTTTCTGTATGCATCAATTGCCCTCACTTCATCTAGTTCATCCAGATAAAGATTTAGATCTGAAAATTCTTTGATATCACACAAGTACAAGTAGTCTCCCCTATTGACCTTGGGTTGAGCTTTAACTACTGACTTAGATTTGAGAGGTGATAGCTTCACTTTCTTGACTGCCCTTGACTTTGTCCTTTTTGGCTTGCTAAGGATTGGTAAGTTGAAGTCAGGAATTGGTATGTTATCCCACTCTATTGGCTCATCCTTTGGCACAATAGGTTCACCATGTATGTTCTTGTAGGGATCCACCACCCTTATGTCTTCAAATACCATAGAGGGCTTTGATGCTTGAGTTGTAGCTGGTGTGGATTCCTTAGGAAATTGATCTTCCAATTCCTTGTCAACAATATCCAGTTTCCTTTTTGTTCTTCTAGCCAATTCTTTCTTCCTTGGGGATTTCTTCTGTTCTTCAATCTTCTTCTTTGATTCAGCAGCTTCAGATGGTTGAGAGGGAATTTGTTGAGAAGAATTCACAGCCTGTAGCTTGGCCAAGATAGCAATCTGTTCTTTCTTTTGTTTAGACTTCTTTGCATCTAGAGCAGCTTGCCTCTTTTCCTATTTTAATCTGGCTTTTTCTTCTTTCTTTGCTTGAGCAAACTGTGGATGTCCAGCTACCACACAAATTTCCTTTCCATTTTTGAATATCTTAGCAATTCTCCTTTTTGAAGCTGAATCGGCTGGATCTTTATAGAAGACAATAGATCTTGATAGAAGCTTCTTTTCATCAGGCTTGGGTGTCTCATACACAGTGTCCATAGGGTTCTTCCAAGATGACTTTGGATAATTTGCCCTTGGTTTAAGAATTGTTTCAGCCTTTGTAGACTTGATGCAGGAAGATTGTCCTTTTTCCAGATAGTTCATGCTCATCTCATTCACACTGATTGGCTTGACATGAGAGTGATGGATGGCTGACTGAACTGGCTCCTTGACTAGTTCAAACTTTTTCTGTATCTCCTCATCAATCTTATTCCAGTTGATCAAACTTAACTTTCCTTTTTTAGCAACTTTCAAATTTGCTGCTGCTGCTTTAATTAGATCTATACCATCTGCAACTGTTGGCTTGGAGATTATAATTGAAGGTACAATTACTTTGCTGATTTGTACTTGAAGTTTCTCCCCCTCAGTTGGTCCTTTCTCCCCCTTACTTGATTCTCTCTCCCCCTTTTTGTTATCATCAAATTGAGGAGTTAGGCCTTGTGTTTTAGCCAGTTGCATGAGAAGATTTGTCTGAGTCTGTTGATTTTGAAGAAGGATAGCAACTGAATTCTCAATAACTTGAACTCTGTTTTCCAGCTTGGCTAGCTTCTTTTCAGAGTCTGATTCTCTCCTCAATCTTAGTAGTAGATCTTGCATGGTACCATATGGCAGTACTGAATCCAGCTTCTCAGAATTGTATGTCTTCAAGTCAGCTATATCTCTTTTTAGTTCATCCACACTCATATTCTGTCTTAAGTGCTGGATCTTCATGAGATGTAGAGAGTCTAGGTGAGCTTGAAGAATAGCCTTGGTACCAGCATCTGAAGTCTCCTGAAGGGCCTTTCGAATAGCCACCACTTGCTTGACCAAAGACACATCAAATTGTCCTGGTGTAAATTCCTTTGTCCATGCCCATCCAGGTAAATTTAAAACAGAACTTGGGCCTTCATCTCCCCCTAAGTTCATGCTTCCATCCAAAGAAACAGAGTCATCATCATTAGAATTTACTCCAAATTCTTCAGATGGCTCACCAGCTTGAGAAGGCATCCTATTGACAGCAGCTTTATCTCTTTGAAGAGATTCTGAGGTGTGTATTAATTCAAAGTCTGTTCTGCCTCCACATTGCCCTGAGCATCCAACAATTGATAGGCTGACACAGGATGAGTAAAAGTGTCAGCATCCAAGGAAATGTTATCAATTTTAGCTTTGTAATGTTGTTGAAATTATCTTCCCTTTTCAGCATCATCCACAATCATTGACTCACTAGCAATGGCTGGATTCACCCTTATTTCTCCTGTATCTGCCTTTCTCTCATAATCTCTCTTTTGTTGCATCAAGGTCTCACCCTGGCTCCCTACCCTCACACCCTCACCTTCACCTACTAAGGTGGGACTCCTCTCACTCACTTTTTCCAATCCTAAATAAATGGATTGCAGAGATTCACTCTTTTCCTCTCCTTTTGCCTAGGAGCAACCCAGCCTCTCACTCAAAGCACTCTCATCTCTCAGTCCTAAGAGTGACTGTATTACCACTAAATCTTCTGTACTAGAAATAATTGAAGTTTGAAGTTGTGCAGAGATACTCGACGGATAAGTGATATCCATCGGGTGAGTGGTAAAGCTATCCGACGGATAACTGCTGTTAAGCTTATCCGTCGGGATACAATCACTACTCGACGCATGAGCAATATCCATCGAGAGAGTAGAAATGAATGAGGTGGGAAGAGAAACTATTGTTGACTCTGTGTTGATTGAAGTTATTTGAGGCACAAATGTCACAATAGTATCTGAAAGAATTGGCAAGTGAGCCAACAAATCATCTAAAAGATGATGCTCACTTGCACTAGATTTTGGCTTCCCCAACAGAGTTAAAGAAGGGGAATCAGGAATTGAAGTGCTTATCATATCCACTTCCAGAGAGTTTGTTGGTGAGTATGGTGTTTCAGAGGCTTCTATTATAAGAGATTTTGGCCGTGACTCCATATTTATTGGAGCCACATCAATCTGAATTTGAGAAAGTGCAGGGATTGTGTCTTTAGCACCAGTTCGCATTGTGTGTGTGCCCTGTGCATCCCCAGTTGTTTTGGATTTCTTCTTTCTTGTGTAAGTTTGGGGTGAGCTTGTGTCCCTAACCCTTTTGGCCTGTGCTCTTGGCTGAGAGCTTTGTTCAATAGCCACATCCTTTTGGGAGGATGCAGCTAGAAGTGAGCTTTTGTCCTTTTTAAGCACTGCAGTTTGTTGGGAAACTGCAGTGTGGCTAGGTTGGGATTCACTCAACTCTCCAACCTTATCCTTAGGGTTTCTTTGATGTTCACCCCTTCCCTCACCTAACTGACCCTCCTTCACACTCCCCTCTTTGGCTTTGGTAGATTTTTCAACTGGTACCTTTTGAGAGATACCAGAGGGGGTTTTCTTTGACTTGGATTTAGAAATTGTAGTTAATTTGGCAGCTTTGGTAGGCAACTATTTGGTCATTGTCACAGTTGCCATAGCTACTCTTGAACTCAAAGAAATTAAGGAGATTGGAATAGTTGCGGGTATGGATGAACTTACCTCACTTACCTGAGGTGTCTGCATTACAGGAAAGTAGAACATTGGCACATCCCTATGATGGTTGGCTCTGTTCAAATCTGCAATGATTCTTCTCTCTTGAACCCAACAAGTTAATTTGTTGTTTGAGTTCTCAAGTACAATCTCTTGACAAAGATGGTTAGCCAATATCATGAAAAATCTAGCATAATATACATTCTTTCCCCTTTTGGCTAACTCACCTAGTTTAAAACCTAACTCATACAAGACAAGGTCACTGAAATTGTAAAATTTATCTGTAACTAGCATGTATAGCATGTTAAGCATGGAAATGTTTACAGAATCAAAATTACTGACTTTTCCAGAGAAAACTTTAGTCACAACATCACACATGAAACTCCATTCCTTCCTAAGACCTAAGCTTCTAATCTCACTTAGCTTAGTAGTAGGAAGTGCATAATGCATGGAATTAAGCATATTGATAATATCAGTGTCAGTGTGTGGTGCAGTTACATTATCATCAGGAATTTTGAAACATGCTTTTATCACATCACTATTGATACAGAACTCATTACCTTTGATAGTTAGAGTGATGGTTTTGTCAGTAGAGTTGTAGATTGCAGTGGTCCACATCTCTTCAACAACTTCACAGTAAATTGTGGGTGATTCAAGCATTACATAACTTAACTTGCAGTTCTTCACGAAGTCCATCATCTTGTGATAGTCTTCTGATTGCTGAATACCCTTATTGACCAAAGCAGTGAAGTTGTTCTTCTCATAAATGAACCTAGTCTGAGACATGATCTTTACTACAGGTGCCATTCTTAGAGAATGAAAGCTTGAAGAGAAAGAGGATATTTGCTTGAGAGAGAATAAAATAAAAGCAGCTGAATTTGAGAATGATAAAATAAAATAATTGGAATGAAATAAGCTTTTATACTTCCTCAAAAACAACGGGTGAAAATAATAAAGAAAAGTAAATTACCCAATAGAAATTGCCTAAAATAGCCGTTTAAAAATAAACTGTAAAAATTCCACCCAATATCCGTCGTGTAATGCTTACAAACTGTAAGTATACTCGATGGATAATGTTCAGGGAATTAACGGTTAAGATTTAGACACTTCGACGGATGAGGATAAACTGTTATCCGTCGAGTTTTAAAAGATTCCAGAAAAGTAATTGATTTTTATTTGCATAGAGTATATCGACGGATGACTCAACTCGATGGATAATGGTCATCCGTCGAGAAGCAAATTTTGACTTAGCCAAAATTTCATCCATGACTAAAAATCAGTTAAATTTCTGGCTACATTTCAACTTGCAAAATAACTC
This sequence comes from Apium graveolens, assembly GCF_009905375.1. Classification (NCBI taxonomy): domain Eukaryota; kingdom Viridiplantae; phylum Streptophyta; class Magnoliopsida; order Apiales; family Apiaceae; genus Apium; species Apium graveolens. Next base: position 153,153,175 of record NC_133652.1, read on the forward strand.
AGATAAATTCAAGAGTAATTAAGCATACCTAACTCACTTACCAACCTAGAAAAGGTGGATTCATCCAGTGGCTTGGTAAAAATATCTGCAAGTTGCTTCTCACTTAGAACAAAATGTAACTCTACAGTACCATTCATTACATGTTCCCTTATGAAATGGTACTTGATGTCTATGTGCTTTGTCCTTGAATGTTGCACTGGATTTTCAGTGATGGCAATTGCACTTGTGTTATCACAGAAAATAGGAATCCTTTCAACTTGCAAACCATAGTCTAGCAATTGATTTTTCATCCATAAAATCTGTGCACAGCAACTGCCAGCAGCAATATATTCAGCTTCAGCTGTAGAAGTAGAAACTGAATTTTGCTTTTTACTGAACCAGGACACAAGCTTGTTTCCTAGAAATTGACAAGTTCCTGTTGTGCTTTTTCTGTCAATTCTGCAACCTGCATAATCTGCATCTGAATAACCAGTTAGATCAAAACCAGAATCTCTAGGATACCAAATGCCAAGTTTTGGTGTTCCCTTGAGATATCTGAAAATTCTCTTAATAGCTATCAAGTGAGACTCTCTAGGATCAGCCTGAAATCTAGCACATAAACATGTAGCAAACATTATATCTGGTCTACTAGCTGTTAAGTACAGAAGTGAGCCAACCATGCCTCTATAGCTTGAAATATCCACAGACTTTTCAGTAGTGTTTAGTTCAAGCTTAGTTGCAGTGGCCATGGGAGTTTTTGCAGATGTGCAATCCATTAGATCAAACTTCTTTAAAAGATCAAAAATATATTTAGTTTGACTAATGAATATTCCATCACTAACTTGCTTAACTTGTAAACCAAGAAAGTAAGTTAGTTCTCCCATCATACTCATTTCATACTTACTTTGCATCAGTTTGGCAAACTTTTTACAAAGTTTCTCATCTGTAGAGCCAAAAATAATATCATCTACATAGATTTGAATAAGTATGCTAGAGCCATTAACATTTCTGAAAAATAAAGTTTTATCTACAGTACCTCTTGTGATGTGATTTTCCAAAAGGAACTTTGATAAAGTGTCATACCAGGCTCTAGGTGCTTGTTCAGTCCATAAAGTGCTTTCAGTAGATAATAGACATACTTTGGAAAATTTGGATCTTCAAAGCTAGGAGGTTGACTAACATACACTTCTTCCTCCAAATCTCCATTTAGAAAGGCACTTTTGACATCCATTTGATAGACCTTGAAATTGGCATGGGCTGCATAGGCTAAGGAGATTCTGATGGCTTCAAGTCTTGCAACATGATCAAATGTTTCATCAAAATCTATTCCTTCTTGCTGGAAATATCCTTTAGCAACCAATCTGGCTTTGTTCCTTACTACTATGCCATTTTCATCCATCTTGTTTCTGAATACCCATTTGGTGTCTATTGGATTCTTTCCTTTAGGCTTGGGTACCAGCTTCCAAACTTTATTTCTTTCAAATTGGTTTAGCTCCTCCTGCATAGCTAAAATCCAATCAGGATTTAACAACGCTTCTTCTACCTTCTTTGGTTCTTCCTTTGACAGAAAGCTGCTGTATAGACATTCTTCCTAAGTTGCTCTTCTTGTTTGAACTCTAGAGAAAACATCACCAATAATCAGTTCAAAGGGGTGATCTTTTGTCCATTTCCTTGGTTGAGGTAGATTAGCTCTAGATGAAGAGACCTCAATGTTGTCTTGATGTGTGATTGAGTTTTGATTGCTAGAAACTCCCCCTGAGTTTGTGGATCTTTGATTTGAGAAAGGGGTACTTTCTATGGGTGATCTGCCATGATTTCCTGCTCCTTTTGATAACCCGACGGATGGTGAATCTTGAGTACCGACGGATGAGGCAGGTTGTCTACCGACGGATAACACAGATTGTCTTCCGACGGATGAAGCATTTTGCAACTCGACGGATGTTGAGTTTTGTGCTTCATTGGTGGTAGATTTGTCTGCATTATCCTTAGACACTGTTTCTTGATCATTCTCATCATCACTTTCATCACTGACCATTTCAACATTGTCGAATTTGAGGCTCTCATGGTAATCTCAATCTTTCAGTCCTTCAATCTTTTTATCATCAAACACAACATGTATAGATTTCACAACAATGTTGGTTCTTAGATTGTAGACTCTATATGTTTTACCAACAACATATCCAACAAAAATTCCTTCATCTGCTTTAGCATCAAACTTCCCATTTTGATCAGTTTGATTTCTCAGAATATAGCATTTACAGCCAAAGACATGAAGAAAGTTTAGAGTTGGCTTCTTGTTCTTGAACAATTGATAAGGAGTCATGCATCTTGCTTGATTAATCAGAGAGATGTTCTGAGTGTAGCATGCAGTGTTTACAGCTTCAGCCCAGAAATATGTTGGTAGTTTTGATTCTTCAAGCATTGTCCTTGCAGCTTCAATAAGAGATCTGTTCTTTCTTTCCACTAATCCATTCTGTTGTGGAGTCCTTGCTGCTGAAAACTAATGCAAGATCCCATTTTCCTCATAAAATGCTCTCATGACATAGTTCTTAAACTCAGTTCTATTATCACTCATGATTCTTCTAACTTTGAAATCAGGATGATTGTTAACTTGCCTTATGCGATTGATGATGATTTCACTAGCCTCATCTTTAGACTTTAGGAAATATGTCCAAGAGAACTTTGAGAAATCATCTACAATTACTAGGCAAAATCTTTTCTTTGAAATTGATAATACATTGACTGGTCCAAACAAATCCATGTGAAGCAGTTGCAGAGGCTCTTCAATTGCTGAATCAAGTTTCTTCCTGAATGATGCTTTAATCTGCTTCCCTTTTTGGCAGGCATCACACAGTCCATCCTTTGTAAACTCCACTAGAGGAATGCCTCTTACTAGTTCTTTCTTTACCAGCTCATTCATGGTCTTGAAGTTTAAATGGGATAGCTTCTTGTGTCATAGCCAACTTTCATCTTGACTTGCTTTGCTGAGAAGACAAGTTACAGATTTGGTTGAGTTGAAGTCAGCTAGGTACACATTTCCTCTTCTCATACCAGTGAGAACCACTTTGTTGTTTTGATTATTAGTCACAACACAGGCTTCTTTGTTGAAGGTTACTGAGTTGCCTTTGTCACAAAGCTGGCTGATACTCAACAGATTGTGTTTGAGACCATCCACTAAGGCAACCTCTTCAATGATGACATTGTCCTTTGAAATCAAGCCATATCCCACAGTATAACCTTTGCTGTCATCTCCAAAAGTAATACTTGGGCCAGCTCTATCCTTAAACTCTGTGAGCAGGGTAGAATCACCAGTCATGTGTCTTGAACAACCACTATCCAAGTACCAAAGATTCTTTCTGTTTCCCTGCACACATCAAAATCAAATCAAGTTGATTTTGGTACCCAAGTTTACTTGGGTCCTCCCTTGTTAGCTTTCTTCTTCTGTTTCTTAGGTCTTAACTCATTTGACTTAGGAATTTCAGATTCTTCCTTAGTCATTTGGGTTGGGCCTTTGAAACCATTTAATGCAACATAATTATCATGCATATTATGGCTAACATGAAATGATATGCTTGGTGCAAACATGTTATTCCAGTAAGGCATGCTAAATGGCATTTGAGGCATATTGTATGCAACATAATATGGATTATGTGCAAATGGCATATTAGCAAACTGTGCATTCATGTTCTGTGTAGGCATAGCATTAACAGACATGAGAGGCATGGCATTCATGTTAGGAAATTGAGGCTGAACAGACATGGGAGTAGGCATGGAAGATTTGCAATTAACAGACAAATGATTTACACTACCACACTTGACACAAAATTTTCTAGGGGCATATTTATCAGGTGTGTAGTTATTGTGTTTGTTAATCCCTACTTTACCATTCCTATTATTTTTCTTTTTGGTATCTATTTTACCTCTATTTTCTCAAGTCTATCACTTAACTGTTTGACAGTCATGTGACCAACATTAGCCTTTTTCCCTTTCTTAGCTTGACTGGACTCTCCTGAAACAAAGTTTTTGGAAACAGACCCATACTTATCATTTAGCTTGATTAATTTGGCTTTGCTAATGGGTTTGCTTACAGCCGACGGATGAGGATTTTTATCATCCGACGGATAACACCTTTTGTTATCCGACGGATAGTCCTCATCATCCGTCGAGTCTACATCTGTCAGCAACCCATCTACCAAAATAGGTTCTAGTTTCTCTTTATTCTTTTTCCAGGCTTCATCACAAAAAGACTCAATTCCTTGAACTTTGGTAATTTGAGCATGAACATCCCTGGATGTTTTCCATGCTTTAATCACCTCTTGTTCACGCTCGAGCTGCTTCTTCAAAATTTCTTCCTTTTTCAAGGACTCAGTTAATTCCTCCTTGGCAATCTTACACTCAATTTTTAGTTTCTCAAACTCAACAAACTGAGACTCAAGCACATTATTACTCTCACTTAAAAATAAGTTGTTTTCTTTGATTTTAGCATTTTCTTTAGTGAGACACTTAAGTGTAACACGCAAATGATACAATTCTGTAGACATGTCATTTATTGCATCATTACACTCAGCTTTAGATAAATATGCAAGGTTTGTAGTGATTACCTGATTACTTGAGGAACTTGTCTCTGTTTCATCAGACTTGGCCATTAGGGCTAGATTGACATAGCTGACATCTTCACCTTCATCCAAACCATCAGCTGCCCAGTCATTCTCTTGTGTAATAAAAGCCCTTTCCTTTTGTTTGAGTAGATCAAAGTATTTTTTCTTATAATCCACAGACTCAAACCTTTTCGTACTGGAATCTGACTTTCTACACTCATTTGCAAAATGCCCTGCCAAGCCACATTTGAAACATTTGAATTTTGACTTATCCACTATGTTTCTATTTGGCTTGGCTGCTCCAAAGTTCTTCTTGAACTTGAGCTTGGCAAATCTTCTTGAAAGAAATGCTAGGTGCTCATCAATGTCCTCCATGTCATCTTAGCTCAATGAATCTTCACTTTCAGCTAGCCCCTTACCCTTATTCTCACAGACCTTTGAAGTTGATTCTACAGCTTCCATCTTCACTTCCTTCTCCTTTTTCAGATCAGCAACTAGTGCAATGGCTCCTCCTTTCTTCTTTCCTCTCTCCATTCTTTCATCCTGCTCTATCTCAAGCTCATAGGTCTTCAGAATGCCATACAGTCTATCCAAAGTAAACTCCTTATAATCTTGTGAGTTTCTCAATGAGACTGTCATTGGTTTCCATTCCTTTGGAAGAGATCTGAGAAATTTCAGATTGGAGTCTTTCGTCTGATAGACTCTTCCATGCAACTTAAGAGCATTTAGTAGTTTTTGGAATCTACTAAAAATGTCAGTGAGTGACTCATTTTCTTCATTGTGAAAATGCTCATATTGCTGAATCAGGAGCTGCATTTTATTTTCTCTTACTTGCTCAGTGCCATCACAAATTATCTGTATTGTGTCCCAAACTTCCTTGGCAGTTTTGCAGTTGATAATATTATCAAACATGTCTGCATCGACTCCATTGAACAAAATGTTCATGACCTTTTTATCCTTCCTGACTTGTTCAATGTCAGGGTCAGACCATTCGTGCCTTGGCTTTGGAACAGATGGCTCGTTTCCTGTTGCATCTCTCATTGGAACATGAGGCCCTCTTTTTATTCAGTCCACATAGGCCTCATCTTGAGAAAGCATATGAAGATGCATCTTTACCTTCCAATGATGGTAATTATCTTTATCAAGAAAAGGAATCTTGACTCCAACATCTTTCTTGTTCATGTTGCTGAATTATTTTGATCTTTAAACTCTTTGTAGATTAAGAGCTTGCTCTGATACCAATTGTTAGTCCCTTAACAATGTAGCAAGAATTACAGAAGGGGGGTTGAATGGAATTCTTGAACTTTTTTCTTGAAATAAAAATGTTCAACTCGATTATAGATATATTTATTTTGATTAGCACAATGTGGAATGTAAACTTAATTGAATCAAAACATAAGTAATTAAAAACAAGAGTCTTTAAAAACTTTCTGGTGGATTTAAACAATTCCACCAGAGATATGTATAATATATCGAGAGGACTCTGTGTGCAGAAATGCTCACAGCTGCTTACAAAATAGAACTACTGAGAATACAGGAAATGCTAAAGATTCTGCTTACAAAGATTTCTCTGTTTTTGTGTTTCTCAGCTATTTCAGTTCTTTTTCTATTTGCTACTCTCTTGGTTTATATAATACCAAGATTACAAAGTCAAAAAGACTGAACAAATATAAAATCTAACCGTCTTAAGCTTTGCTGCTTTTCGTCCTCTATTACCCAGTTAATGGGCTTCCACAGTGTGTTTGTATACATCTCGACGGCTGTGTGTCAGCTTTCACTGTTCAACTGCTGTTTGAATTCTTCATATGATCATCTGTCGACTTTCAGAATATATGTTGATGATTTAATTGATCATCCGTCGACTGCTATATTAAACATCCGTTGATAGTCATTTGATCATCCGTCGATGGCTTTGTTAATCATCCGTCGGTAGCTATTTTGGCACTTGACTCTATATCACTTATGCAGAATTACAAGACATCAATTATGTACAATTAATCAACCTATTCTGCATATCTAGTTAAAGTCAACATGACTTATATGCTACTACAGATTCTATACAAAGGTGCATACATAACTGTGCTACAAACTTATTATTACATAAGCTACTCACTCGATGGATAATAAGTTAATCATCCGTCGGGACTAAAATTCTTATCCGTCGAGTGCTACATAATTTCACTAAGTAAAATCTACTTAGATGTTTTGTTTATGAAATCATCAAGTACACAATATATGCACAACAATTTCATCAAGAGTTGTTTCTTCAAGATTATAGTTGTCTCTTACAGTTGTTGCCTTCAAATCATAGCTTTCAGGAAGAGCTAACATGAATTTAAGGTTTGAATCTTCAAGATCATACTCCTTATCAACCAATGACAAATCATTCAAGAGTTTGACAAATCTGTCATATAAATCAGTCAATGACTCATTAGGCTTTGAGTCAAAGTGTTCATACTCTTGAGTGAGTATTATCTTCCTGTTCTTCTTAATCGAATCAGTTCCCTGGCACCTTGTTTCCAAGGCATCCCATATCTCCTTTGTAGTCTTGCAGTTAATTACCCTGTTTGACATTACATTATCAATGGCATTATGCAGCAAGTGTCGTACCTTAGCATCCTTAGCAATTGAAGTGATATCTTTAGCAGTGTAATCACTCTTCTCCTTTGGTACAGACTTTGCTGCTTCACCTGCAACTGCGAGTTTTATTGGATTGTGAGGTCCTTCCTTGATTCTATCAAGATATTCTGGATCTGTAGCTTCCAGAAACATAGTCATCCTCACCTTCCATATGGGATATTCAGATGGTCTTAATATGGGAACTCTAATAGCCTCATATCGACTATGGATTTGTATCTTTGGAGGTTCTTCAGTTTTGGTGGGCTTAGTTGGAGTTTCTACTTTAGACATGATTGTTTTTGTATCTTAAACTGTTTGTGTGTTAACGGATAGGCTCTGATATCACTTGTTAGGTCACACACACTGTAGAAGGGGGTTGAATACAGTGTATAGCACAATCAAATCAAATTCTAATAACACAAGTAACATAAAACTGACTTTATTCAAAGAAATAAACTCTGTTACAATATGGAACTGTCCTCTCTCAGTGATGAACAAATATCACGAGAGCTGTTAGGGTTACAATGAATAATATTCTCGATAATGATAACACTTATAGTGTAAACCCTATGTCTGTGTTTATATACTACACAGTTACAAGATAATCGCTAATTGATATGGAATATTATTCTGCTTCCTAAAATATATCAATCAGATATCTTTTCTTCCAAGTATTCTATTCTTCATAGAATTCCTTCTTCATGCATATCTCTTCTTATGTCTGTCTCAATCTTCTCTTCCTTCAATCAGCCGTCTTCCTTATCTGAACGTTTCCTTTAAGTCCTGATATTATCTTCTGATAAATATCTCCTGAACCTTAAGTACTGATGACTTAAGTTCTGACTTCAGTGTAAGTGCTGATTTTAGTTAAGTACTGATTTGTCCTGTTTAAGTAAGATCTGAAAACTAAACATAAATCATATTAGTCATGACATTATCAAATATATCTAACATGAGGAATTCTATATCATCTTTCAATTGTCTACACTCATCGGTGTCATGACCAGTATCCTTGTGGAACCTGCAATATTTATTCTTATCTAGCTTGGTAGGATCAACCTTCAGGGGTTTAGGCCAACAAATGTCTCTATCTTTCTCAATTTTCATCAAGATCTGGCTTCTAGAAGCATTCAACTTAGCATATTCAGTGAACTTTTGCCCAGTTCCTCCCTTCTTCGGGGTCGAATCAGTGTTTTGCTCAGTTCTAGGATACTTATCCTTAGCAATATAGATCAGTCTTTCGCTTCTTTCCACCAGCGGGCTCGTTATTCACTACTGTCTTCCTCATGCTCTCCTCCACTTTGATGTATTTCCATGCCCTATCTTGGAGCTACAACATGCTTTCAGGGGGGCGCTTGGCCAAGGACATCTTGAAGAACTCGTCCCTAGTTTCCTGTTGCAGTGCTATCATAGCTACCTTGTCATCAAGGTCTGGGACTTTTAAAGTTTCCTTTGTGAAACGATTCAGATAATCTCTCAAGGATTCCTTTGCTCCCTGCACGATGCTCATGGGAGACGCTGAACTTTTTTCATGCACTCTCCCGCTGATAAATTGCTTAATAAAGCCTGATTTAGTTCTCTGAAGGACCCAATAAAATTCGGGGGCAAACGGCTATACCATCTTTGAGCCGTCCCTGATAGGGTTTGAGGAAAGGCCCGACACTTAATAGCGTCGTTCACGGGCTGCAGCAATAGTGCATTAGAGAATGTCCTGACATGATTAGCGGGATCTCCGGCGCCATCATAAGCTTTGATGGTGGGCATCTTGAACTTCCTTGAGATATGGGCGCTCATTATTTCTTCAGTAAATGGTGGAGTAGGATCATCAGGATATCCCAAGGGAAGAAAATTACTTGGATCAGCCCTTGGGACAACAGTCCTTCTCTGTAGTGGACCATCCAGGTCTATTATTGGAGGAGGATTTTTCCGTTTTGGAGGTAGTGGGGGTCTGGGGATCTGGTGCGCCTCCAAGTCGTGCTTCAGCCTTTGAATCTCAGCCTCATGAGCCCTGATTCTCTCCTGCACTTCTTGGGGATTCGTCCCTCGGGTGCTCCTAGGACGTTGGTTACCATCAGGCATCGACTATTTACCAGCACGCCTCCTTCTTGGGGCCACATCATCATCCGAGGATTCAGAGTCTCTCTCAGTATAAGGACCAGAAAATTCTTGATCCTCCGGGATAGGAGCTAAACCACGTATATATTGGGGCATCTTCCCTTGTGCTTCACTCTGATTAGCATGCCCACTTCCTCCAAACTCGGGGTAAAGGGGCATCCTATAAGGGGGGCTAGTGGTCACAATAGTTGAATACTCATACCCAACGGGTCGAGAATTCCAGGTGTATGTAGCTGTTGAAGTTGGGAATTCGTCCCTTGAGGAGCTGGGGGAATCGTCCTTTGAGGCTGAGGTTCAGTTGCCTCTACTGGGGCTCCTCCTTGGTTGGTGGCAGAGGTTGAATGCAGAGGTATCTCCACTGTTGACGAAATCGTTTGGGTCGTCCCTGCTGGTGTTCCTTCAGGGGCGGTGTTTTCTCTCCGTGTTCTCGCCATGGTTGTTGTAAGCGTTTCCCACATACGGCGCCAAATGTTATGGATTAAAAAACTAAGGTATATTAATTGCTATACTTACTACCAGGGTTCATGAGCTTCGATACTTGATTTGACTGCTCTTGTGTCTCGTGACTCGATCTGCCTTAACAAGATTCCTACGTACCTTGCTGATTGCCAATGATCAAGTCAAAAAATGTAGTTCTGATTTGTGGGGTGAGAACCCTTATATAGGTATTGAAAATCCTTGAGTTGGACTAGAGTTAGGAGACTTGGTGGGTAAGTCTCTGAATTAGAATGGACTTTGGAGTTCTAAGAGGTAGAAAATTGATTCCTTATCCCATGAGGTTCCTTGGAGGCCAATCTTCAAGGAATTATATTCCTATCTGGACTTAATTTATCAGCTGATTTATCCCTTATTAATTAATTACGAAAATAATTAATATTCAGGGTTTTGGGCCCTTTTTAATGGGCCTAGCTGTCATCCCAATTCTGATATAATTAATACGATATTAATTACGCAATCAGGGTTTATTTTATTCCCTATCACCTACATCGTGTAACGTTTTGCATCTTTTTTTATTTATAATGTAGCAACGTGACTTCAAGTCATGTTTTGTGTTTTGTGTTTTTTTTTGTTTTTTTTCTTATTTTAAGCTTGTTTTGATGTATTTTTTAGGGGTTTGGAAACATCATTTAATGTTTAGTTTTACAATATTTATTTTTATTTAATATTTTTAGAATTTATAAATGATACCATAATTTAACAATTTTTAACATTTAGAGTTCACCAGTCCCTTTTTGGGTTTTAGAAACATTAAAAAAGAAATTAATAAATATTACACTGATTTAGGGTTTAGATCCTAAACCCTAATTTAAGCTAGGGTTTAGAGCCTTTACTAGGAACTAAATATGTAAATATATTGTGTGAGCCCGTAGGGTTTACCCAGTGCGCACCCGAAAGGTAGCGGCTGCGGGTTACCTACGATAAAAAAAATGTAAATATTAAATTAAATAACTTTAAATTTTAAAATGTAACTTAATTTAATAAATTTTAACATTTTAAGTTTCATTAATCCCCTTTTGTGTTTTAAAAATAATTTAAATTTTTTTTTTATATATTTTAGGATTAACAATTTTTTATTTGAGGTTAAAAATATTTCTTTTACAAAAATTATATGCGCAAAACGGTAGATAAAGTAGCGTTTTGGTACAAAACGCTATATCATGTACCTTTTTGAACCAAAACGCTACTTCAAGTAATGTTTTGTATATTATTAAAAAAAATAAAGTATCAACAATATGATTCGTTTTACATTTTTGGAAAAAAAATATACAAAACGAAGTGCGGTTATGAAATGAAATTTTGGGCTGTTGATGAATCTCGATGAATCTCTTTCTCACAAGTCACAAGGAACAGCAAACTCCCGGTCTATAGCGCTCTCTCTCTCACGGTGACTCTCATTCCTCCCCGCCAATTATGAATTCCTTGCGCCATTTCCGACTTCACACACCATTTTCACACACTAATCACCCCTTCCTCCCTCTCTTTCTCCACACCCAAACAACCCCCCCTTCACCAAATCTTGACATACCCACCATTTCTCAACTCATTACTAACCAACACTGGTCTCTACTCAAAACCCTTCTTAAACCCACTTCCCCTATAACACTTCTCCAATTATTATTTAACCATTCCACTCATCCTGAGGTAATCTACTCTTTCTTCAAATGGTCTCAAGTTCATTATAAGCTTTCACATTGTCTTGAACATTATTGTAGACTCTTTCATTTACTTGCAAATGCTAAAAAGTATAGAAAGATTCGATCTTTATTGCATTTATTTGTTAATATGGAGAGGTATAGCTGTTCTTCTGTGTTTCATACTCTTTTGAATTTTGGTGATAGGGTTTCTTATAGTTCTGTGATTGTTGATATGTTGATTTTGGCCTATGTTAATAATTGTCATGTGACTTTGGCTTTAGAGGGGTTTGAGAGAGCTGGGGATTATGGGTTTAGGTTGTCGGTTTTTTCGTGTAATGCTTTGTTGAATTTGGTTGTCAAAGAGGGGAGGTTTCGGGTTGTTGAGTTTTTGTATAAGGAGATGATTAGGAGGAGGGTTGAGCTTAATTTGATTAGTTTTAATATTGTAATTAATGGGTTTTGTAAGGCTGGGAAGTTGCATAAGGCTAGTGATGTTGTTGAGGATATGAAGGTGTGGGGGATTGAGCTGTCGGTCATTACTTATAACACGCTAATTGATGGGTATTGTAAGAAGGGGAGTACAGGGAAAATGTTGAAAGCTGATGCGTTATTGAAGGAAATGGTGGCTAATAAAATTTCACCGAATGAAGTTACGTATAGTATACTCATTGATGGGTTTTGCAAGGATGGAAGTGTATCTGCCGCTGTGAGAATTTTTAAGGAAATGCAAGTTCAGGGGTTCACATCTAGTGTGGTTGCTTATAATGCACTAATTAACGGGCTTTGTAGTGATGGGGAAATAGATAAAGCTCTTGTTTTGAGGGATGAGATGGCGGCCTCAGGTTTGCAGCCGAATATTGTTACTCTCAATGCTCTTATAAATGGGTTATCTAAGAAGAATATGCTGAAGGAAGCTAAAGACTTGTTTGATGGCATTGTTAAACAAGGTTTGCATGCAAATGTACTTACATATAATACATTAATTGATGCCTATTGCAAAGCTGGAGAACTAGAAGAAGCAATCAAGCTACGTAGTCTGATGTTGGACCACACGGTCATCCCCGATGTTTCGACCTATAATTGTTTTATTGGTGGTTATAGTAGAAAGGGGAACAATGAAGCTGCTAGTAAGCTTTTAGATGAAATGAGGGATAAGGGCCTGCGTCCCAATGTTGTTACTTACAACATCCGAGTAGATGCATTATGCAATATGGGAAAATCAAGAGATGCGGTCAAACTTTTAGATGAGATGTTTGACTTGGGTTTGAGACCATCTCACATAACATACAACATTTTGATGGATGGTTATTGCAGGGAAGGCAATCTGCGAGCAGCTTTAAATTTGAGGAGACGAATGGAGAAACAAGGGCTGCAACCAAATATTGTAACATATAATGTGTTACTTAAGGGCTTATGCGAGAAGGGGAAGCTGGAAGACGCGAATACATATCTGAATCAGATGCTGGAGAAGGGTTTAATCCCTAATAAAATAACCTATGACATTGTTAGAGAAGGGATGATAGAGAAGGGATTTGTTCCAGATATTGACGGGCATCTCTACACTAGTTCTGTAAGCACTTGACTTGCACAAACAATATGGATTGGTACCATTGCCAACGAGATTAACTTATAAATTGAAAAGTTGACAGACTGCCAATTTGTATTTGTACCTTGGAGAAAGGAGTATCCAGACAGAAAAAGTTCATGCAAGTGTATTTGTCTTAATACTTTAAGTACTGCAATAGTACTAGTCTATTACAAAAAAACATTGTTTTATAGGTCAAAACACGCTAAACTTCCCAAATATTTTTAGAATTTGCTCATTGTGTTCTTGAGTTGTGTATTAATGAACGAACTTATAATCTTTTAGGAAAAAGCTTAATATTAACCGACTATTGGATGGTCAACGTCCAATTTGTAATATAATCTTTTAAAATTAATGAAGAGCTAGAAATTTTGAGATGAGCAAAAAGTTGTGAATAGCACGCTTATCCCTCTACTATTATTTTTCTTGATCAATAATCTTTATCCACTAGATGCTAAAAAATATTATGGGATTTAACTCTAAAGTTGTCTCAGTTATTATGTAACTGTACAATCTCTATAAAAACAAGTGGAGAGAAGGTTAAATGTGAACTTGTAAATAAGAAACTCTCAAATGCTCTTTGTGCAGAATGTGAGAAATCTAGTTCCCATATGATTGATAAGAGGAGCTAAACTTGGATTGTGGATTTCTTGCAGCATTAAATATTAGTTAAGACATAGGTGAATATCCCAAGTTGGACTGTATTTTGGATGGACAACTAAGGTTTGGTTATCATCATACATATGCATGTGAGTATGTTTGCCTGAACTAAGTTACGAGTTTATATGGACATTTTTAATGGAATTTTGGCTGTTTCATTTTCATCGAAAATCTTTAATGGTTACTGACTTGTTGGCTAATAAGAACCGCCTGTAGTCAAGTTTGTAGTATGCTATATTTATGATCCATTTATCTTCTAGTCTTCTTTGTAGAGACCGCAGAGCTCCATGTTAAGGACAGAAGCAATATCGGTGCTTTGGTATCGCATGATTTCGTTCTTGGTGGAAATCAGGTATTACAAATCTACATATTTGGATAAATAGGTTTTGTCAGAAGTTAGTATGACCAATATGCATATGCGAATAGAGCTAGAGAATATTACTTGGAGTAAAGAATGGAGCTCTAATAGTTACATATAATTTTGTTCTTTTGGAAGTTAAAATATGATGTGTGTAAGCGTATATTATTTGATGAATAGGGTATCAAAAAGACCCCTCTAAAATTGGAAACTGTAGTATCCTTTACTTATACCCATATATAAATATGATCATTTGATCTTGTTGTAGGATTACTGGGCTATTTGTCTTCATAAGAAATCTCCGAAGTATTCCTGTTAGTCTCCGAGATTTCTGTATTTCGTTAACATTTAAAAATTTAGACTTGTAGATTCCAGAGAGTTTCACCGTAAAAAAGTGTTGGAGTCTCATTTCATGTTCAGAAACCGGCAATTTTCTGAGGACATTAGCCTAAAGTTTGCACCAAACTGGAGCTTAAGAAGCGGTGCAAGAAAGCGAAGTTGAAGAATGCTTTCAGCCTGGTAATGATGAATAATTCAGCTCTTTTGCTGCATATCTGTGATTTCTGAGGAGCATAGATGGGACATTAATAGATGTAGAATATTTTTATTTGGCACTATGGCCAAGTTTCCGCTTGTTCTAAGTCGATCTTTGTCTAGACACTGTTGATGCAGGCTGCGATATTATAAAATAATAGAGTATTCTCGATTTTAAGACATGGCCATATTGTAGATAGAATGTACTGTAAGTTACAGTCTGTAACGGTGGTTTTCCCGAAGACACAAGTGTGATCACCTTGTTCAGGTAAAAAAAATTCTTTTTCTAGGTGTATTCTTTTCTCCCAGATTGTTTTGTTGATAACTGCTTTTACTTTGCATGATTCTGTTTTTAAATACAGCTGTTGCGCAAATCAATCTTTAATACGCCAGTTTTGTGGGGAATTTATAGTGTTATTTCATGTTTGCAAATGTGGGTGATAATAAGGCGGCCTCAATGATTTGAGGCGAAAGAAGCCTATAATGTTGGTGGGATTAATTTTGCAATGTCGAGGTTTATATTTACTTTAGTTGTAAATCTGACTTGGAATTAAACATTTACGGTTTCATATTAAATCATTTATTTTTATTTTGTTGTCAAAAAAGTCCGCAGTAGTACTGGCTAATACGAATCCGGTCATCAATGAATGACATACGTATAACCTTTATTGATTGTTTCTATAATTGAGTTATTTTCCTGTTAAAATAAAATAGTCGGGGCCATATTACTGCAATTAAGTCTAAATATTTTCAATGACTTCGATCTTATCCCTCCATTGAATATATTAATAAACTTCGTACGAATCTATGTTGATGTCAAAATTATTGTGTATATGCCCAATAAACAATCTGTATTATAATTTATAATGGAATATAGATTATTTACAAAAGTCCTTTGTTCTTATTTGCTTATCAAAATCAGTATTGTTGAGTTATGTATATAGCTTCACTCTTACTAACATATCAAACTAAGCATAATTCATGCATTATTGATTCAAACTAAAACTTTACTTTTAACTAAAATATAATCATGTTTTGTAAAAATATTAATAAAACTTTATACGTGTATGAACATATATGAATATTGATATATTTATCATGAAATTATATTTATTTTAAAAAATTAAATAAACAAACTTAATATTTCAGTTTAAATTTAATTTTTTTTAAAAATTATAAAATATTAAAAAATCTGTGCCTAGCTGGTAAGCCTGGGAGTTACATTTAATCGTTTGGTATACACATAGTTATACTCATTGATTCAGACAAACACCAACTTTTGTCTGGTTTAGCAATTTGAATTCAAGTTGGTACATATTTATTATGCAAAAATTTGTATTTTTTGTAAAATATTTTAATATATAGTAATATTTTATAAATAAATTTTCATTAGAAATGTTTTCTTTTAAATAAAATTTAAATAAAATTTAATAATGATGTGATCTCAGTTATATACATGTAGAATAAATAAATATTTACACGCCAAACTTGTTGCTCTCTGAACTATGCACATTTATTTTAAAATTTAACTATGAAAAACTATTAGTAATAGAAAATTTCACTTAGAGAGTGTTTGGAAACGGAACTTGTATTTCATTTCAAATGAGAGATTTTAATTGACAGGATTTCAGTTGTTATTTCAAATTCTCATGTTTATACTAATATTTGAATGTTCTGGATTTCAAATGAAATTCAAATCCAAATTACCAAATAACTTATTTGATCAAATCCAGAATTTCAAATGAGATTCAGTTTTCCAAACGGGTCATTATATAATTTAATCAATAATAAAATGTTTGGGGTTAAAATATTACACATTAATTTTTTTACCCATGCAGGTACAAATTTTCTTGTTTTCCATTCGAATGTGTTTAATTTTTAACGACTAATTCAATCATTAATTAACCGGTTCAATTCTTTACCTAAAATATCCATTTTTATCCATTCTTGATTTTTATTTTAACTATATTAGTTTAAAAAATCCCGTGCGATGCACAGGTTCTCATTTATATTTCAATTTTTTTATTTATCTCGTTATATTATAATTTTAAAATATTTACATAAATATATAATAATAATAATATATTTATATAAAAAATAACAGGATAACATGTGGTAGTAATTTAGTAGGATAAATATACTATATCTAGTAATTTAACAATTTAGTAGTTTAACGGCTATTCATTTCTTTTTGTAATAATAGGATAAGTTGTGAACGTAATTTAGTAGGATAAGGAGACTATGTATGAAGTAGTTTAATGATTTAGTAGTTTAGAGGATATATAACACTATTCATTTATTTATTTTAATAACCAAAATTAGGGGATAACCATTGAATTAAATTATACCTCATTCTGGTTGTGAATGTAGTTTAGTATGATCAGTAGACTAGTAGTTTAATAATTTAGTAGTTTAGCGGATATTTAACACTATTTATTTATTTATTTATTTTTATAACCAAAATTAAGGTATAACCGTTAAACCAAATTATACCTAATTCCGGTTATTATAATATAGTATATAGATCTGCACTACTTCCATCTTAAAATCTATCCTATTACATAATAAACCGAACATTAAAAATTTGATTTGGTATACTCCTTCAGTAATTTACTTAATTATTTTTATTTTATAATTTTAATAATTTACTTAATTATCATTAGTATATAATTCAATTAACTTTTTAAGTATAAAATATTATTTATTGTCTTTACTTAATTATTTTAATTTTAATTAATATTAAAATCAACTTTCTTATATGATTCCAATCTATTTATACTATATCAAAATAGACAAAACATTAAAATACATCCATCCACGTTGATCATATTATTATAATCATATCGATCCAAACGTTGTTTCAAGATTGTAACTTATTGATTTGACGATGATATTCTTTATAATGAACACGAGCCAAGACAAAATAACAATTATTATTCACACATACCAAAATATTATATCATTGGACTGACTAAAACTAAAATTAAAAGATAATGTGGCCCGGTATAATAGAAAATAATATACACTATTCATCCGTCGGTAGCTATTTTGGCACTTGACTCTATATCACTTATGCAGAATTACAAGACATCAATTATGTACAATTAATCAACCTATTCTGCATATCTAGTTAAAGTCAACATGACTTATATGCTACTACAGATTCTATACAAAGGTGCATACATAACTGTGCTACAAACTTATTATTACATAAGCTACTCACTCGATGGATAATAAGTTAATCATCCGTCGGGACTAAAATTCTTATCCGTCGAGTGCTACATAATTTCACTAAGTAAAATCTACTTAGATGTTTTGTTTATGAAATCATCAAGTACACAATATATGCACAACAATTTCATCAAGAGTTGTTTCTTCAAGATTATAGTTGTCTCTTACAGTTGTTGCCTTCAAATCCTAGCTTTCAGGAAGAGCTAACATGAATTTAAGGTTTGAATCTTCAAGATCATACTCCTTATCAACCAATGACAAATCATTCAAGAGTTTGACAAATCTGTCATATAAATCAGTCAATGACTCATTAGGCTTTGAGTCAAAGTGTTCATACTCTTGAGTGAGTATTATCTTCCTGTTCTTCTTAATCGAATCAGTTCCATGGCACCTTGTTTCCAAGGCATCCCATATCTCCTTTGTAGTCTTGCAGTTAATTACCCTGTTTGACATTACATTATCAATGGCATTATGCAGCAAGTGTCGTACCTTAGCATCCTTAGCAATTGAAGTGATATCTTTAGCAGTGTAATCACTCTTCTCCTTTGGTACAGACTTTGCTGCTTCACCTGCAACTGCGAGTTTTATTGGATTGTGAGGTCCTTCCTTGATTCTATCAAGATATTCTGGATCTGTAGCTTCCAGAAACATAGTCATCCTCACCTTCCATATGGGATATTCAGATGGTCTTAATATGGGAACTCTAATAGCCTCATATCGACTATGGATTTGTATCTTTGGAGGTTCTTCAGTTTTGGTGGGCTTAGTTGGAGTTTCTACTTCAGACATGATTGTTTTTGTATCTTAAACTGTTTGTGTGTTAACGGATAGGCTCTGATATCACTTGTTAGGTCACACACACTGTAGAAGGGGGTTGAATACAGTGTATAGCACAATCAAATCAAATTCTAATAACACAAGTAACATAAAACTGACTTTATTCAAAGAAATAAACTCTGTTACAATATGGAACTGTCCTCTCTCAGTGATGAACAAATATCACGAGAGCTGTTAGGGTTACAATGAATAATATTCTCGATAATGATAACACTTATAGTGTAAACCCTATGTCTGTGTTTATATACTACACAGTTACAAGATAATCGCTAATTGATATGGAATATTATTCTGCTTCCTAAAATATATCAATCAGATATCTTTTCTTCCAAGTATTCTATTCTTCATAGAATTCCTTCTTCATGCATATCTCTTCTTATGTTTGTCTCAATCTTCTCTTCCTTCAATCAGCCGTCTTCCTTATCTGAACGTTTCCTTTAAGTCCTGATATTATCTTCTGATAAATATCTCCTGAACCTTAAGTACTGATGACTTAAGTTCTGACTTCAGTGTAAGTGCTGATTTTAGTTAAGTACTGATTTGTCCTGTTTAAGTAAGATCTGAAAACTAAACATAAATCATATTAGTCATGACATTATCAAATATATCTAACATGAGGAATTCTATATCATCTTTCAATTGTCTACACTCATCGGTGTCATGACCAGTATCCTTGTGGAACCTGCAATATTTATTCTTATCTAGCTTGGTAGGATCAACCTTCAGGGGTTTAGGCCAACAAATGTCTCTATCTTTCTCAATTTTCATCAAGATCTGGCTTCTAGAAGCATTCAACTTAGCATATTCAGTGAACTTTTGCCCAGTTCCTCCCTTCTTCGGGGTCGAATCAGTGTTTTGCTCAGTTCTAGGATACTTATCCTTAGCAATATAGATCAGTCTTTCGCTTCTTTCCACCAGCGGGCTCGTTATTCACTACTGTCTTCCTCATGCTCTCCTCCACTTTGATGTATTTCCATGCCCTATCTTGGAGCTACAACATGCTTTCAGGGGGGCGCTTGGCCAAGGACATCTTGAAGAACTCGTCCCTAGTTTCCTGTTGCAGTGCTATCATAGCTACCTTGTCATCAAGGTCTGGGACTTTTAAAGTTTCCTTTGTGAAACGATTCAGATAATCTCTCAAGGATTCCTTTGCTCCCTGCACGATGCTCATGGGAGACGCTGAACTTTTTTCATGCACTCTCCCGCTGATAAATTGCTTAATAAAGCCTGATTTAGTTCTCTGAAGGACCCAATAAAATTCGGGGGCAAACGGCTATACCATCTTCGAGCCGTCCCTGATAGGGTTTGAGGAAAGGCCCGACACTTAATAGCGTCGTTCACGGGCTGCAGCAATAGTGCATTAGAGAATGTCCTGACATGATTAGCGGGATCTCCGGCGCCATCATAAGCTTTGATGGTGGGCATCTTGAACTTCCTTGAGATATGGGCGCTCATTATTTCTTCAGTAAATGGTGGAGTAGGATCATCAGGATATCCCAAGGGAAGAAAATTACTTGGATCAGCCCTTGGGACAACAGTCCTTCTCTGTAGTGGACCATCCAGGTCTATTATTGGAGGAGGATTTTTCCCTTTTGGAGGTAGTGGGGGTCTGGGGATCTGGTGCACCTCCAAGTCGTGCTTCAGCCTTTGAATCTCAGCCTCATGAGCCCTGATTCTCTCCTGCACTTCTTGGGGATTCGTCCCTCGGGTGCTCCTAGGACGTTGGTTACCATCAGGCATCGACTATTTACCAGCACGCCTCCTTCTTGGGGCCACATCATCATCCGAGGATTCAGAGTCTCTCTCAGTATAAGGACCAGAAAATTCTTGATCCTCCGGGATAGGAGCTAAACCACGTATATATTGGGGCATCTTCCCTTGTGCTTCACTCTGATTAGCATGCCCACTTCCTCCAAACTCGGGGTAAAGGGGCATCCTATAAGGGGGGCTAGTGGTCACAATAGTTGAATACTCATACCCAACGGGTCGAGAATTCCAGGTGTATGTAGCTGTTGAAGTTGGGAATTCGTCCCTTGAGGAGCTGGGGGAATCGTCCTTTGAGGCTGAGGTTCAGTTGCCTCTACTGGGGCTCCTCCTTGGTTGGTGGCAGAGGTTGAATGCAGAGGTATCTCCACTGTTGACGAAATCGTTTGGGTCGTCCCTGCTGGTGTTCCTTCAGGGGCGGTGTTTTCTCTCCGTGTTCTCGCCATGGTTGTTGTAAGCGTTTCCCACATACGGCGCCAAATGTTATGGATTAAAAACTAAGGTATATTAATTGCTATACTTACTACCAGGGTTCATGAGCTTCGATACTTGATTTGACTGCTCTTGTGTCTCGTGACTCGATCTGCCTTAACAAGATTCCTACGTACCTTGCTGATTGCCAATGATCAAGGCAAAAAATGTAGTTCTGATTTGTGGGGTGAGAACCCTTATATAGGTATTGAAAATCCTTGAGTTGGACTAGAGTTAGGAGACTTGGTGGGTAAGTCTCTGAATTAGAATGGACTTTGGAGTTCTAAGAGGTAGAAAATTGATTCCTTATCCCATGAGGTTCCTTGGAGGCCAATCTTCAAGGAATTATATTCCTATCTGGACTTAATTTATCAGCTGATTTATCCCTTATTAATTAATTACGAAAATAATTAATATTCAGGGTTTTGGGCCCTTTTTAATGGGCCTAGCTGTCATCCCAATTCTGATATAATTAATACGATATTAATTACGCAATCAGCGTTTATTTTATTCCCTATCACCTACATCGTGTAACGTTTTGCATCTTTTTTATTTATAATGTAGCAACGTGACTTCAAGTCATGTTTTGTGTTTTGTGTTTTTTTTTTGTTTTTTTTCTTATTTTAAGCTTGTTTTGATGTATTTTTTAGGGGTTTGGAAACATCATTTAATGTTTAGTTTTACAATATTTATTTTTATTTAATATTTTTAGAATTTATAAATGATACCATAATTTAACAATTTTTAACATTTAGAGTTCACCAGTCCCTTTTTGGGTTTTAGAAACATTAAAAAAGAAATTAATAAATATTACACTGATTTAGGGTTTAGATCCTAAACCCTAATTTAAGCTAGGGTTTAGAGCCTTTACTAGGAACTAAATATGTAAATATATTGTGTGAGCCCGTAGGGTTTACCCAGTGCGCACCCGAAAGGTAGCGGCTGCGGGTTACCTACGATAAAAAAAATGTAAATATTAAATTAAATAACTTTAAATTTTAAAATGTAACTTAATTTAATAAATTTTAACATTTTAAGTTTCATTAATCCCCTTTTGTGTTTTAAAAATAATTTAAATATTTTTTTTTTATATTTTAGGATTAACAATTTTTTATTTGAGGTTAAAAATATTTCTTTTACAAAAATTATATGCGCAAAACGGTAGATAAAGTAGCGTTTTGGTACAAAACGCTATATCATGTACCTTTTTGAACCAAAACGCTACTTCAAGTAATGTTTTGTATATTATTAAAAAAAATAAAGTATCAACAATATGATTCGTTTTACATTTTTGGAAAAAAAATATACAAAACGAAGTGCGGTTATGAAATGAAATTTTGGGCTGTTGATGAATCTCGATGAATCTCTTTCTCACAAGTCACAAGGAACAGCAAACTCCCGGTCTATAGCGCTCTCTCTCTCACGGTGACTCTCATTCCTCCCCGCCAATTATGAATTCCTTGCGCCATTTCCGACTTCACACACCATTTTCACACACTAATCACCCCTTCCTCCCTCTCTTTCTCCACACCCAAACAACCCCCCCTTCACCAAATCTTGACATACCCACCATTTCTCAACTCATTACTAACCAACACTGGTCTCTACTCAAAACCCTTCTTAAACCCACTTCCCCTATAACACTTCTCCAATTATTATTTAACCATTCCACTCATCCTGAGGTAATCTACTCTTTCTTCAAATGGTCTCAAGTTCATTATAAGCTTTCACATTGTCTTGAACATTATTGTAGACTCTTTCATTTACTTGCAAATGCTAAAAAGTATAGAAAGATTCGATCTTTATTGCATTTATTTGTTAATATGGAGAGGTATAGCTGTTCTTCTGTGTTTCATACTCTTTTGAATTTTGGTGATAGGGTTTCTTATAGTTCTGTGATTGTTGATATGTTGATTTTGGCCTATGTTAATAATTGTCATGTGACTTTGGCTTTAGAGGGGTTTGAGAGAGCTGGGGATTATGGGTTTAGGTTGTCGGTTTTTTCGTGTAATGCTTTGTTGAATTTGGTTGTCAAAGAGGGGAGGTTTCGGGTTGTTGAGTTTTTGTATAAGGAGATGATTAGGAGGAGGGTTGAGCTTAATTTGATTAGTTTTAATATTGTAATTAATGGGTTTTGTAAGGCTGGGAAGTTGCATAAGGCTAGTGATGTTGTTGAGGATATGAAGGTGTGGGGGATTGAGCTGTCGGTCATTACTTATAACACGCTAATTGATGGGTATTGTAAGAAGGGGAGTACAGGGAAAATGTTGAAAGCTGATGCGTTATTGAAGGAAATGGTGGCTAATAAAATTTCACCGAATGAAGTTACGTATAGTATACTCATTGATGGGTTTTGCAAGGATGGAAGTGTATCTGCCGCTGTGAGAATTTTAAGGAAATGCAAGTTCAGGGGTTCACATCTAGTGTG
The DNA here is from genome assembly GCF_009905375.1 of Apium graveolens. Lineage (NCBI taxonomy): Eukaryota > Viridiplantae > Streptophyta > Magnoliopsida > Apiales > Apiaceae > Apium > Apium graveolens. The sequence continues at coordinate 153,176,489 of NC_133652.1, forward strand.
GTTGCTTATAATGCACTAATTAACGGGCTTTGTAGTGATGGGGAAATAGATAAAGCTCTTGTTTTGAGGGATGAGATGGCGGCCTCAGGTTTGCAGCCGAATATTGTTACTCTCAATGCTCTTATAAATGGGTTATCTAAGAAGAATATGCTGAAGGAAGCTAAAGACTTGTTTGATGGCATTGTTAAACAAGGTTTGCATGCAAATGTACTTACATATAATACATTAATTGATGCCTATTGCAAAGCTGGAGAACTAGAAGAAGCAATCAAGCTACGTAGTCTGATGTTGGACCACACGGTCATCCCCGATGTTTCGACCTATAATTGTTTTATTGGTGGTTATAGTAGAAAGGGGAACAATGAAGCTGCTAGTAAGCTTTTAGATGAAATGAGGGATAAGGGCCTGCGTCCCAATGTTGTTACTTACAACATCCGAGTAGATGCATTATGCAATATGGGAAAATCAAGAGATGCGGTCAAACTTTTAGATGAGATGTTTGACTTGGGTTTGAGACCATCTCACATAACATACAACATTTTGATGGATGGTTATTGCAGGGAAGGCAATCTGCGAGCAGCTTTAAATTTGAGGAGACGAATGGAGAAACAAGGGCTGCAACCAAATATTGTAACATATAATGTGTTACTTAAGGGCTTATGCGAGAAGGGGAAGCTGGAAGACGCGAATACATATCTGAATCAGATGCTGGAGAAGGGTTTAATCCCTAATAAAATAACCTATGACATTGTTAGAGAAGGGATGATAGAGAAGGGATTTGTTCCAGATATTGACGGGCATCTCTACACTAGTTCTGTAAGCACTTGACTTGCACAAACAATATGGATTGGTACCATTGCCAACGAGATTAACTTATAAATTGAAAAGTTGACAGACTGCCAATTTGTATTTGTACCTTGGAGAAAGGAGTATCCAGACAGAAAAAGTTCATGCAAGTGTATTTGTCTTAATACTTTAAGTACTGCAATAGTACTAGTCTATTACAAAAAAAACATTGTTTTATAGGTCAAAACACGCTAAACTTCCCAAATATTTTTAGAATTTGCTCATTGTGTTCTTGAGTTGTGTATTAATGAACGAACTTATAATCTTTTAGGAAAAAGCTTAATATTAACCGACTATTGGATGGTCAACGTCCAATTTGTAATATAATCTTTTAAAATTAATGAAGAGCTAGAAATTTTGAGATGAGCAAAAAGTTGTGAATAGCACGCTTATCCCTCTACTATTATTTTTCTTGATCAATAATCTTTATCCACTAGATGCTAAAAAATATTATGGGATTTAACTCTAAAGTTGTCTCAGTTATTATGTAACTGTACAATCTCTATAAAAACAAGTGGAGAGAAGGTTAAATGTGAACTTGTAAATAAGAAACTCTCAAATGCTCTTTGTGCAGAATGTGAGAAATCTAGTTCCCATATGATTGATAAGAGGAGCTAAACTTGGATTGTGGATTTCTTGCAGCATTAAATATTAGTTAAGACATAGGTGAATATCCCAAGTTGGACTGTATTTTGGATGGACAACTAAGGTTTGGTTATCATCATACATATGCATGTGAGTATGTTTGCCTGAACTAAGTTACGAGTTTATATGGACATTTTTAATGGAATTTTGGCTGTTTCATTTTCATCGAAAATCTTTAATGGTTACTGACTTGTTGGCTAATAAGAACCGCCTGTAGTCAAGTTTGTAGTATGCTATATTTATGATCCATTTATCTTCTAGTCTTCTTTGTAGAGACCGCAGAGCTCCATGTTAAGGACAGAAGCAATATCGGTGCTTTGGTATCGCATGATTTCGTTCTTGGTGGAAATCAGGTATTACAAATCTACATATTTGGATAAATAGGTTTTGTCAGAAGTTAGTATGACCAATATGCATATGCGAATAGAGCTAGAGAATATTACTTGGAGTAAAGAATGGAGCTCTAATAGTTACATATAATTTTGTTCTTTTGGAAGTTAAAATATGATGTGTGTAAGCGTATATTATTTGATGAATAGGGTATCAAAAAGACCCCTCTAAAATTGGAAACTGTAGTATCCTTTACTTATACCCATATATAAATATGATCATTTGATCTTGTTGTAGGATTACTGGGCTATTTGTCTTCATAAGAAATCTCCGAAGTATTCCTGTTAGTCTCCGAGATTTCTGTATTTCGTTAACATTTAAAAATTTAGACTTGTAGATTCCAGAGAGTTTCACCGTAAAAAAGTGTTGGAGTCTCATTTCATGTTCAGAAACCGGCAATTTTCTGAGGACATTAGCCTAAAGTTTGCACCAAACTGGAGCTTAAGAAGCGGTGCAAGAAAGCGAAGTTGAAGAATGCTTTCAGCCTGGTAATGATGAATAATTCAGCTCTTTTGCTGCATATCTGTGATTTCTGAGGAGCATAGATGGGACATTAATAGATGTAGAATATTTTTATTTGGCACTATGGCCAAGTTTCCGCTTGTTCTAAGTCGATCTTTGTCTAGACACTGTTGATGCAGGCTGCGATATTATAAAATAATAGAGTATTCTCGATTTTAAGACATGGCCATATTGTAGATAGAATGTACTGTAAGTTACAGTCTGTAACGGTGGTTTTCCCGAAGACACAAGTGTGATCACCTTGTTCAGGTAAAAAAATTCTTTTTCTAGGTGTATTCTTTTCTCCCAGATTGTTTTGTTGATAACTGCTTTTACTTTGCATGATTCTGTTTTTAAATACAGCTGTTGCGCAAATCAATCTTTAATACGCCAGTTTTGTGGGGAATTTATAGTGTTATTTCATGTTTGCAAATGTGGGTGATAATAAGGCGGCCTCAATGATTTGAGGCGAAAGAAGCCTATAATGTTGGTGGGATTAATTTTGCAATGTCGAGGTTTATATTTACTTTAGTTGTAAATCTGACTTGGAATTAAACATTTACGGTTTCATATTAAATCATTTATTTTTATTTTGTTGTCAAAAAAGTCCGCAGTAGTACTGGCTAATACGAATCCGGTCATCAATGAATGACATACGTATAACCTTTATTGATTGTTTCTATAATTGAGTTATTTTCCTGTTAAAATAAAATAGTCGGGGCCATATTACTGCAATTAAGTCTAAATATTTTCAATGACTTCGATCTTATCCCTCCATTGAATATATTAATAAACTTCGTACGAATCTATGTTGATGTCAAAATTATTGTGTATATGCCCAATAAACAATCTGTATTATAATTTATAATGGAATATAGATTATTTACAAAAGTCCTTTGTTCTTATTTGCTTATCAAAATCAGTATTGTTGAGTTATGTATATAGCTTCACTCTTACTAACATATCAAACTAAGCATAATTCATGCATTATTGATTCAAACTAAACTTTACTTTTAACTAAAATATAATCATGTTTTGTAAAAATATTAATAAAACTTTATACGTGTATGAACATATATGAATATTGATATATTTATCATGAAATTATATTTATTTTAAAAAATTAAATAAACAAACTTAATATTTCAGTTTAAATTTAATTTTTTTTAAAAATTATAAAATATTAAAAAATCTGTGCCTAGCTGGTAAGCCTGGGAGTTACATTTAATCGTTTGGTATACACATAGTTATACTCATTGATTCAGACAAACACCAACTTTTGTCTGGTTTAGCAATTTGAATTCAAGTTGGTACATATTTATTATGCAAAAATTTGTATTTTTTGTAAAATATTTTAATATATAGTAATATTTATAAATAAATTTTCATTAGAAATGTTTTCTTTTAAATAAAATTTAAATAAAATTTAATAATGATGTGATCTCAGTTATATACATGTAGAATAAATAAATATTTACACGCCAAACTTGTTGCTCTCTGAACTATGCACATTTATTTTAAAATTTAACTATGAAAAACTATTAGTAATAGAAAATTTCACTTAGAGAGTGTTTGGAAACGGAACTTGTATTTCATTTCAATGAGAGATTTTAATTGACAGGATTTCAGTTGTTATTTCAATTCTCATGTTTATACTAATATTTGAATGTTCTGGATTTCAAATGAAATTCAAATCCAAATTACCAAATAACTTATTTGATCAAATCCAGAATTTCAAATGAGATTCAGTTTTCCAAACGGGTCATTATATAATTTAATCAATAATAAAATGTTTGGGGTTAAAATATTACACATTAATTTTTTTACCCATGCAGGTACAAATTTTCTTGTTTTCCATTCGAATGTGTTTAATTTTTAACGACTAATTCAATCATTAATTAACCGGTTCAATTCTTTACCTAAAATATCCATTTTTATCCATTCTTGATTTTTATTTTAACTATATTAGTTTAAAAAATCCCGTGCGATGCACAGGTTCTCATTTATATTTCAATTTTTTTATTTATCTCGTTATATTATAATTTTAAAATATTTACATAAATATATAATAATAATAATATATTTATATAAAAAATAACAGGATAACATGTGGTAGTATTTAGTAGGATAAATATACTATATCTAGTAATTTAACAATTTAGTAGTTTAAACGGCTATTCATTTCTTTTGTAATAATAGGATAAGTTGTGAACGTAATTTAGTAGGATAAGGAGACTATGCATGAAGTAGTTTAATGATTTAGTAGTTTAGAGGATATATAACACTATTCATTTATTTATTTTAATAACCAAAATTAGGGGATAACCATTGAATTAAATTATACCTCATTCTGGTTGTGAATGTAGTTTAGTATGATCAGTAGACTAGTAGTTTAATAATTTAGTAGTTTAGCGGATATTTAACACTATTTATTTATTTATTTATTTTTATAACCAAAATTAAGGTATAACCGTTAAACCAAATTATACCTAATTCCGGTTATTATAATATAGTATATAGATCTGCACTACTTCCATCTTAAAATCTATCCTATTACATATAAACCGAACATTAAAAAATTTGATTTGGTATACTCCTTCAGTAATTTACTTAATTATTTTTATTTTATAATTTTAATAATTTACTTAATTATCATTAGTATATAATTCAATTAACTTTTAAGTATAAAATATTATTTATTGTCTTTACTTAATTATTTTAATTTAATTAATATTAAAATCAACTTTCTTATATGATTCCAATCTATTTATACTATATCAAAATAGACAAAACATTAAAATACATCCATCCACGTTGATCATATTATTATAAATCATATCGATCCAAACGTTGTTTCAAGATTGTAACTTATTGATTTGACGATGATATTCTTTATAATGAACACGAGCCAAGACAAAATAACAATTATTATTCACACATACCAAAATATTATATCATTGGACTGACTAAAACTAAAATTAAAAGATAATGTGGCCCGGTATAATAGAAAATATATACACTATTCATCCGTCGGTAGCTATTTTGGCACTTGACTCTATATCACTTATGCAGAATTACAAGACATCAATTATGTACATTAATCAACCTATTCTGCATATCTAGTTAAAGTCAACATGACTTATATGCTACTACAGATTCTATACAAAGGTGCATACATAACTGTGCTACAAACTTATTATTACATAAGCTACTCACTCGATGGATAATAAGTTAATCATCCGTCGGGACTAAAATTCTTATCCGTCGAGTGCTACATAATTTCACTAAGTAAAATCTACTTAGATGTTTTGTTTATGAAATCATCAAGTACACAATATATGCACAACAATTTCATCAAGAGTTGTTTCTTCAAGATTATAGTTGTCTCTTACAGTTGTTGCCTTCAAATCCTAGCTTTCAGGAAGAGCTAACATGAATTTAAGGTTTGAATCTTCAAGATCATACTCCTTATCAACCAATGACAAATCATTCAAGAGTTTGACAAATCTGTCATATAAATCAGTCATGACTCATTAGGCTTTGAGTCAAAGTGTTCATACTCTTGAGTGAGTATTATCTTCCTGTTCTTCTTAATCGAATCAGTTCCATGGCACCTTGTTTCCAAGGCATCCCATATCTCCTTTGTAGTCTTGCAGTTAATTACCCTGTTTGACATTACATTATCAATGGCATTATGCAGCAAGTGTCGTACCTTAGCATCCTTAGCAATTGAAGTGATATCTTTAGCAGTGTAATCACTCTTCTCCTTTGGTACAGACTTTGCTGCTTCACCTGCAACTGCGAGTTTTATTGGATTGTGAGGTCCTTCCTTGATTCTATCAAGATATTCTGGATCTGTAGCTTCCAGAAACATAGTCATCCTCACCTTCCATATGGGATATTCAGATGGTCTTAATATGGGAACTCTAATAGCCTCATATCGACTATGGATTTGTATCTTTGGAGGTTCTTCAGTTTTGGTGGGCTTAGTTGGAGTTTCTACTTCAGACATGATTGTTTTTGTATCTTAAACTGTTTGTGTGTTAACGGATAGGCTCTGATATCACTTGTTAGGTCACACACACTGTAGAAGGGGGTTGAATACAGTGTATAGCACAATCAAATCAAATTCTAATAACACAAGTAACATAAAACTGACTTTATTCAAAGAAATAAACTCTGTTACAATATGGAACTGTCCTCTCTCAGTGATGAACAAATATCACGAGAGCTGTTAGGGTTACAATGAATAATATTCTCGATAATGATAACACTTATAGTGTAAACCCTATGTCTGTGTTTATATACTACACAGTTACAAGATAATCGCTAATTGATATGGAATATTATTCTGCTTCCTAAAATATATCAATCAGATATCTTTTCTTCCAAGTATTCTATTCTTCATAGAATTCCTTCTTCATGCATATCTCTTCTTATGTTTGTCTCAATCTTCTCTTCCTTCAATCAGCCGTCTTCCTTATCTGAACGTTTCCTTTAAGTCCTGATATTATCTTCTGATAAATATCTCCTGAACCTTAAGTACTGATGACTTAAGTTCTGACTTCAGTGTAAGTGCTGATTTTAGTTAAGTACTGATTTGTCCTGTTTAAGTAAGATCTGAAACTAAACATAAATCATATTAGTCATGACATTATCAATATATCTAACATGAGGAATTCTATATCATCTTTCAATTGTCTACACTCATCGGTGTCATGACCAGTATCCTTGTGGAACCTGCAATATTTATTCTTATCTAGCTTGGTAGGATCAACCTTCAGGGTTTAGGCCAACAAATGTCTCTATCTTTCTCAATTTTCATCAAGATCTGGCTTCTAGAAGCATTCAACTTAGCATATTCAGTGAACTTTTGCCCAGTTCCTCCCTTCTTCGGGGTCGAATCAGTGTTTTGCTCAGTTCTAGGATACTTATCCTTAGCAATATAGATCAGTCTTTCGCTTCTTTCCACCAGCGGGCTCGTTATTCACTACTGTCTTCCTCATGCTCTCCTCCACTTTGATGTATTTCCATGCCCTATCTTGGAGCTACAACATGCTTTCAGGGGGGCGCTTGGCCAAGGACATCTTGAAGAACTCGTCCCTAGTTTCCTGTTGCAGTGCTATCATAGCTACCTTGTCATCAAGGTCTGGGACTTTTAAAGTTTCCTTTGTGAAACGATTCAGATAATCTCTCAAGGATTCCTTTGCTCCCTGCACGATGCTCATGGGAGACGCTGAACTTTTTTCATGCACTCTCCCGCTGATAAATTGCTTAATAAAGCCTGATTTAGTTCTCTGAGGACCCAATAAAATTCGGGGGCAAACGGCTACCATCTTTGAGCCGTCCCTGATAGGGTTTGAGGAAAGGCCCGACACTTAATAGCGTCGTTCACGCGGCTGCAGCAATAGTGCATTAGAGAATGTCCTGACATGATTAGCGGGATCTCGGCCCATCATAGCTTTGATGGTGGGCAATCTTGAGCTTCCTTGAGATATGGGCTCATTATTTCTTCAGTAAATGGTTGGATTAGGAGTCCAGTATCCCAAGGGAAGAAAATTACTTGGATCAGCCCTTGGCAACAGTCCTTCTCTGTAGTGGACCATCCAGTCTTTATTGGAGGAGGATTTTCCGTTTTGGAGGTAGTGGGGGTCTGGGGATCTGGTGCCCTCCAAGTCGTGCTTCAGCCTTTGAATCTCAGCCTCATGAGCCCTGATTCTCTCCTGCACTTCTTGGGGATTCGTCCCTCGGTGCTCCTAGGACGTTTGTTACCATCAGGCATCGACTATTTACCAGCACGCCTCCTTCTTGGGGCCACATCATCATCCGATGATTCAGAGTCTCTCGCATATAAGGACCAAAAATTCTTGATCCTCCGGGATAGGAGCTAAACCACGTAATATTGGGGCATCTTCCCTTGTGCTTCACTCTGATTAGCATGCCCACTTCCTCCAACTCGGTAAAGGGCATCCTAGGGGGCTAGTGGTCACAATAGTTGAATACTCATACCCAACGTGTCGAGATTCCAGGTGTATGTAGCTGTTTAAGTTGGGAATTCGTCCCTTGAGGAGCTGGGGAATCGTCCTTTGAGGCTGAGGTTCGTTGCCTCTACTGGGGCTCCTCCTTGGTTGGTGGCAGAGGTTGAATGCAGAGTATCTCCACTGTTGACGAAATCGTTTGGGTCGTCCCTGCTGGTGTTCCTTCAGGGGCGGTGTTTTCTCTCCGTTTCTCGCCGCCATGGTTGTTGTAAGCGTTTCCCATACGGCGCCAAATGTTATGGATTAAAAACTAAGGTATATTAATTGCTATACTTACTACCAGGTTCATGAGCTTCGATACTTGATTTGACTGCTCTTGTGTCTCGTGACTCGATCTGCCTTAACAAGATTCCTACGTACCTTGCTGATTGCCAATGATCAAGTCAAAAAATGTAGTTCTGATTTGTGGGGTGAGAACCCTTATATAGGTATTGAAAATCCTTGAGTTGGACTAGAGTTAGGAGACTTGGTGGGTAAGTCTCTGTAATTAGAATGGACTTTGGAGTTCTAAGAGGTAGAAAATTGATTCCTTATCCCATGAGGTTCCTTGGAGGCCAATCTTCAGGAATTATATTCCTATCTGGACTTAATTTATCAGCTGATTTATCCCTATTAATTAATTAAAAATAATTAATATTCAGGGTTTTGGGCCCTTTTTAATGGGCCTAGCTGTCATCCCAATTCTGATATAATTAATACGATATTTACGCAATCAGGTTTATTTTATTCCCTATCACCTACATCGTGTACGTTTTGCATCTTTTTTTTATAATGTAGCAACGTGACTTCAAGTCATGTTTTGTGTTTTTGTTTTTTTTTTGTTTTTTTTCTTATTTAAGCTTGTTTTGATGTATTTTTTAGGGTTTGGAAACATCATTTAATGTTTAGTTTTACAATATTTATTTTTATTTAATATTTTTAGAATTTATAAATGATACCATAATTTAACAATTTTTAACATTTAGAGTTCACCAGTCCCTTTTTGGGTTTTAGAAACATTAAAAAAAAATTAATAAATATTACACTGATTTAGGGTTTAGATCCTAAACCCTAATTTAAGCTAGGGTTTAGAGCCTTTACTAGGAACTAAATATGTAAATATATTGTGTGAGCCCGTAGGGTTTACCCAGTGCGCACCCGAAAGGTAGCGGCTGCGGGTTACCTACGATAAAAAAATGTAAATATTAAATTAAATAACTTTAAATTTTAAAATGTAACTTAATTTAATAAATTTTAACATTTTAAGTTTCATTAATCCCCTTTTGTGTTTTAAAAATAATTTAAATTTTTTTTATTATTTTAGGATTAACAATTTTTTATTTGAGGTTAAAAATATTTCTTTTACAAAAATTATATGCGCAAAACGGTAGATAAAGTAGCGTTTTGGTACAAAACGCTATATCACCTTTTTGAACCAAAACGCTACTTCAAGTAATGTTTTGTATATTATTAAAAAAAATAATATCAACAATATGATTCGTTTTACATTTTTGGAAAAAAAATATACAAAACGAAGTGCGGTTATGAAATGAAATTTTGGGCTGTTGATGAATCTCGATGAATCTCTTTCTCACAAGTCACAAGGAACAGCAAACTCCCGGTCTATAGCGCTCTCTCTCTCACGGTGACTCTCATTCCTCCCCGCCAATTATGAATTCCTTGCGCCATTTCCGACTTCACACACCATTTTCACACACTAATCACCCCTTCCTCCCTCTCTTTCTCCACACCCAAACAACCCCCCCTTCACCAAATCTTGACATACCCACCATTTCTCAACTCATTACTCCAACACTGGTCTCTACTCAAAACCCTTCTTAAACCCACTTCCCCTATAACACTTCTCCAATTATTATTTAACCATTCCACTCATCCTGAGGTAATCTACTCTTTCTTCAAATGGTCTCAAGTTCATTATAAGCTTTCACATTGTCTTGAACATTATTGTAGACTCTTTCATTTACTTGCAAATGCTAAAAAGTATAGAAAGATTCGATCTTTATTGCATTTATTTGTTAATATGGAGAGGATAGCTGTTCTTCTGTGTTTCATACTCTTTTGAATTTTGGTGATAGGGTTTCTTATAGTTCTGTGATTGTTGATATGTTGATTTTGGCCTATGTTAATAATTGTCATGTGACTTTGGCTTTAGAGGGGTTTGAGAGAGCTGGGGATTATGGGTTTAGGTTGTCGGTTTTTTTCGTGTAATGCTTTGTTGAATTTGGTTGTCAAAGAGGGGAGGTTTCGGGTTGTTGAGTTTTTGTATAAGGAGATGATTAGGAGGAGGGTTGAGCTTAATTTGATTAGTTTTAATATTGTAATTAATGGGTTTTGTAAGGCTGGGAAGTTGCATAAGGCTAGTGATGTTGTTGAGGATATGAAGGTGTGGGGGATTGAGCTGTCGGTCATTACTTATAACACGCTAATTGATGGGTATTGTAAGAAGGGGAGTACAGGGAAAATGTTGAAAGCTGATGCGTTATTGAAGGAAATGGTGGCTAATAAAATTTCACCGAATGAAGTTACGTATAGTATACTCATTGATGGGTTTTGCAAGGATGGAAGTGTATCTGCCGCTGTGAGAATTTTTAAGGAAATGCAAGTTCAGGGGTTCACATCTAGTGTGGTTGCTTATAATGCACTAATTAACGGGCTTTGTAGTGATGGGGAAATAGATAAAGCTCTTGTTTTGAGGGATGAGATGGCGGCCTCAGGTTTGCAGCCGAATATTGTTACTCTCAATGCTCTTATAAATGGGTTATCTAAGAAGAATATGCTGAAGGAAGCTAAAGACTTGTTTGATGGCATTGTTAAACAAGGTTTGCATGCAAATGTACTTACATATAATACATTAATTGATGCCTATTGCAAAGCTGGAGAACTAGAAGAAGCAATCAAGCTACGTAGTCTGATGTTGGACCACACGGTCATCCCCGATGTTTCGACCTATAATTGTTTTATTGGTGGTTATAGTAGAAAGGGGAACAATGAAGCTGCTAGTAAGCTTTTAGATGAAATGAGGGATAAGGGCCTGCGTCCCAATGTTGTTACTTACAACATCCGAGTAGATGCATTATGCAATATGGGAAAATCAAGAGATGCGGTCAAACTTTTAGATGAGATGTTTGACTTGGGTTTGAGACCATCTCACATAACATACAACATTTTGATGGATGGTTATTGCAGGGAAGGCAATCTGCGAGCAGCTTTAAATTTGAGGAGACGAATGGAGAAACAAGGGCTGCAACCAAATATTGTAACATATAATGTGTTACTTAAGGGCTTATGCGAGAAGGGGAAGCTGGAAGACGCGAATACATATCTGAATCAGATGCTGGAGAAGGGTTTAATCCCTAATAAAATAACCTATGACATTGTTAGAGAAGGGATGATAGAGAAGGGATTTGTTCCAGATATTGACGGGCATCTCTACACTAGTTCTGTAAGCACTTGACTTGCACAAACAATATGGATTGGTACCATTGCCAACGAGATTAACTTATAAATTGAAAAGTTGACAGACTGCCAATTTGTATTTGTACCTTGGAGAAAGGAGTATCCAGACAGAAAAAGTTCATGCAAGTGTATTTGTCTTAATACTTTAAGTACTGCAATAGTACTAGTCTATTACAAAAAACATTGTTTTATAGGTCAAAACACGCTAAACTTCCCAAATATTTTTAGAATTTGCTCATTGTGTTCTTGAGTTGTGTATTAATGAACGAACTTATAATCTTTTAGGAAAAAGCTTAATATTAACCGACTATTGGATGGTCAACGTCCAATTTGTAATATAATCTTTTAAAATTAATGAAGAGCTAGAAATTTTGAGATGAGCAAAAAGTTGTGAATAGCACGCTTATCCCTCTACTATTATTTTTCTTGATCAATAATCTTTATCCACTAGATGCTAAAAAATATTATGGGATTTAACTCTAAAGTTGTCTCAGTTATTATGTAACTGTACAATCTCTATAAAAACAAGTGGAGAGAAGGTTAAATGTGAACTTGTAAATAAGAAACTCTCAAATGCTCTTTGTGCAGAATGTGAGAAATCTAGTTCCCATATGATTGATAAGAGGAGCTAAACTTGGATTGTGGATTTCTTGCAGCATTAAATATTAGTTAAGACATAGGTGAATATCCCAAGTTGGACTGTATTTTGGATGGACAACTAAGGTTTGGTTATCATCATACATATGCATGTGAGTATGTTTGCCTGAACTAAGTTACGAGTTTATATGGACATTTTTAATGGAATTTTGGCTGTTTCATTTTCATCGAAATCTTTAATGGTTACTGACTTGTTGGCTAATAAGAACCGCCTGTAGTCAAGTTGTAGTATGCTATATTTATGATCCATTTATCTTCTAGTCTTCTTTGTAGAGACCGCAGAGCTCCATGTTAAGGACAGAAGCAATATCGGTGCTTTGGTATCGCATGATTTCGTTCTTGGTGGAAATCAGGTATTACAAATCTACATATTTGGATAAATAGGTTTTGTCAGAAGTTAGTATGACCAATATGCATATGCGAATAGAGCTAGAGAATATTACTTGGAGTAAAGAATGGAGCTCTAATAGTTACATATAATTTTGTTCTTTTGGAAGTTAAAATATGATGTGTGTAAGCGTATATTATTTGATGAATAGGGTATCAAAAAGACCCCTCTAAAATTGGAAACTGTAGTATCCTTTACTTATACCCATATATAAATATGATCATTTGATCTTGTTGTAGGATTACTGGGCTATTTGTCTTCATAAGAAATCTCCGAAGTATTCCTGTTAGTCTCCGAGATTTCTGTATTTCGTTAACATTTAAAAATTTAGACTTGTAGATTCCAGAGAGTTTCACCGTAAAAAAGTGTTGGAGTCTCATTTCATGTTCAGAAACCGGCAATTTTCTGAGGACATTAGCCTAAAGTTTGCACCAAACTGGAGCTTAAGAAGCGGTGCAAGAAAGCGAAGTTGAAGAATGCTTTCAGCCTTGGTAATGATGAATAATTCAGCTCTTTTGCTTGCATATCTGTGATTTTCTGAGGAGCATAGATGGGACATTAATAGATGTAGAATATTTTTATTGGCACTATGGCCAGTTTCCGCTTGTCTAAGTCGATCTTTGTCTAGACACTGTTGATGCAGGCTGCGATATTATAAAATAATAGAGTATTCTCGATTTTTTTAAGACATGGCCATATTGTAGATAGAATGTACTGTAAGTTACAGTCTGTAACGGTGGTTTTCCCGAAGACACAAGTGTGATCACCTTGTTCAGGTAAAAAAAATTCTTTTCTAGGTGTATTCTTTTCTCCCAGATTGTTTTGTTGATAACTGCTTTTACTTTGCATGATTCTGTTTTTTAAATACAGCTGTTGCGCAAATCAATCTTTAATACGCCAGTTTTGGGGGAATTTCATAGTGTTATTTCATGTTTGCAAATTGTGGGTGATAATAAGGCGGCCTCAATGATTGAGGCGAAAGAAGCTATAATGTGGTGGGATTAATTTTGCAATGTCGAGGTTATATTTACTTTAGTTGTAAATCTGACTTGGAATTAAACATTTACGGTTTCATATTAAATCATTATTTTTATTTTGTTGTCAAAAAGTCCGCAGTAGTACTGGCTAATACGAATTCCGGTCATCAATGAATGACATACGTATAACCTTATTGATTGTTTCTATAATTGAGTTATTTCCTGTTAAAATAAAATAGTCGGGGCCCATATTACTGCAATTAAGTCTAAATATTTTTCAATGACTTCGATCTTATCCCTCCATTGAATATATTAATAAACTTCGTACGAATCTATGTTGATGTCAAATTATTGTGTATATGCCCAATAAACAATCTGTATTCTAATTTATACTGGAATATAGATTATTTACAAAAGTCCTTTGTTCTTATTTGCTTATCAAAATCAGTATTGTTGAGTTATGTATTATAGCTTCACTCTACTAACATATCAAACTAAGCATAATTCATGCATTATTGATTCAAACTAAAACTTTACTTTTAACTAAACTATAATCATGTTTTGTAAAAATATTAATAAAACTTTATACGTGTATGAACATATATGAATATTGATATATTTATCTGAAAATATATTTATTTTAAAAAATTAAATAAACAAACTTAATATTTCAGTTTAAATTTAATTTTTTTAAAATTATAAAATATTAAAAATCTGTGCCTAGCTGGTAAGCCTGGAGTTACATTTAATCGTTTGGTATACACATAGTTATACTCATTGATTCAGACAAACACCAACTTTTGTCTGGTTTAGCAATTTGAATTCAAGTTGGTACATATTTATTATGCAAAAATTTGTATTTTTTGTAAAATATTTTAATATATAGTAATATTTTATAAATAAATTTTCATTAGAAATGTTTTCTTTTAAATAAATTTAAATAAAATTTAATAATGATGTGATCTCAGTTATATACATGTAGAATAAATAAATATTTACACGCCAAACTTGTTGCTCTCTGAACTATGCACATTATTTTAAAATTTAACTATGAAAAACTATTAGTAATAGAAAATTTCACTTAGAGAGTGTTTGGAAACGGAACTTGTATTTCATTTCAAATGAGAGATTTTAATTGACAGGATTTCAGTTGTTATTTCAAATTCTCATGTTTATACTAATATTTGAATGTTCTGGATTTCAAATGAATTCAAATCCAAATTACCAAATAACTTATTTGATCAAATCCAGAATTTCAAATGAGATTCAGTTTTCCAAACGGGTCATTATATAATTTAATCAATAATAAATGTTTGGGGTTTAAAATATTACACATTAATTTTTTTACCCATGCAGGTACAAATTTTCTTGTTTTCCATTCGAATGTGTTTAATTTTTAACGACTAATTCAATCATTAATTAACCGGTTCAATTCTTTACCTAAAATATCCATTTTTATCCATTCTTGATTTTTATTTTAACTATATTAGTTTAAAAAATCCCGTGCGATGCACAGGTTCTCATTTATATTTCAATTTTTTTATTTATCTCGTTATATTATAATTTTAAAATATTTACATAAATATATAATAATAATAATATATTTATATAAAAAATAACAGGATAACATGTGGTAGTAATTTAGTAGGATAAATATACTATATCTAGTAATTTAACAATTTAGTAGTTTAACGGCTATTCATTTCTTTTGTAATAATAGGATAAGTTGTGAACGTAATTTAGTAGGATAAGGAGACTATGTATGAAGTAGTTTAATGATTTAGTAGTTTAGAGGATATATAACACTATTCATTTATTTATTTTAATAACCAAAATTAGGGGATAACCATTGAATTAAATTATACCTCATTCTGGTTGTGAATGTAGTTTAGTATGATCAGTAGACTAGTAGTTTAATAATTTAGTAGTTTAGCGGATATTTAACACTATTTATTTATTTATTTATTTTTATAACCAAAATTAAGGTATAACCGTTAAACCAAATTATACCTAATTCCGGTTATTATAATATAGTATATAGATCTGCACTACTTCCATCTTAAAATCTATCCTATTACATAATAAACCGAACATTAAAAATTTGATTTGGTATACTCCTTCAGTAATTTACTTAATTATTTTTATTTTATAATTTTAATAATTTACTTAATTATCATTAGTATATAATTCAATTAACTTTTTAAGTATAAAATATTATTTATTGTCTTTACTTAATTATTTTAATTTTAATTAATATTAAAATCAACTTTCTTATATGATTCCAATCTATTTATACTATATCAAAATAGACAAAACATTAAAATACATCCATCCACGTTGATCATATTATTATAATCATATCGATCCAAACGTTGTTTCAAGATTGTAACTTATTGATTTGACGATGATATTCTTTATAATGAACACGAGCCAAGACAAAATAACAATTATTATTCACACATACCAAAATATTATATCATTGGACTGACTAAAACTAAAATTAAAAGATAATGTGGCCCGGTATAATAGAAAATAATATACACTATTCATCCGTCGGTAGCTATTTTGGCACTTGACTCTATATCACTTATGCAGAATTACAAGACATCAATTATGTACAATTAATCAACCTATTCTGCATATCTAGTTAAAGTCAACATGACTTATATGCTACTACAGATTCTATACAAAGGTGCATACATAACTGTGCTACAAACTTATTATTACATAAGCTACTCACTCGATGGATAATAAGTTAATCATCCGTCGGGACTAAAATTCTTATCCGTCGAGTGCTACATAATTTCACTAAGTAAAATCTACTTAGATGTTTTGTTTATGAAATCATCAAGTACACAATATATGCACAACAATTTCATCAAGAGTTGTTTCTTCAAGATTATAGTTGTCTCTTACAGTTGTTGCCTTCAAATCCTAGCTTTCAGGAAGAGCTAACATGAATTTAAGGTTTGAATCTTCAAGATCATACTCCTTATCAACCAATGACAAATCATTCAAGAGTTTGACAAATCTGTCATATAAATCAGTCAATGACTCATTAGGCTTTGAGTCAAAGTGTTCATACTCTTGAGTGAGTATTATCTTCCTGTTCTTCTTAATCGAATCAGTTCCATGGCACCTTGTTTCCAAGGCATCCCATATCTCCTTTGTAGTCTTGCAGTTAATTACCCTGTTTGACATTACATTATCAATGGCATTATGCAGCAAGTGTCGTACCTTAGCATCCTTAGCAATTGAAGTGATATCTTTAGCAGTGTAATCACTCTTCTCCTTTGGTACAGACTTTGCTGCTTCACCTGCAACTGCGAGTTTTATTGGATTGTGAGGTCCTTCCTTGATTCTATCAAGATATTCTGGATCTGTAGCTTCCAGAAACATAGTCATCCTCACCTTCCATATGGGATATTCAGATGGTCTTAATATGGGAACTCTAATAGCCTCATATCGACTATGGATTTGTATCTTTGGAGGTTCTTCAGTTTTGGTGGGCTTAGTTGGAGTTTCTACTTCAGACATGATTGTTTTTGTATCTTAAACTGTTTGTGTGTTAACGGATAGGCTCTGATATCACTTGTTAGGTCACACACACTGTAGAAGGGGGTTGAATACAGTGTATAGCACAATCAAATCAAATTCTAATAACACAAGTAACATAAACTGACTTTATTCAAAGAAATAAACTCTGTTACAATATGGAACTGTCCTCTCTCAGTGATGAACAAATATCACGAGAGCTGTTAGGGTTACAATGAATAATATTCTCGATAATGATAACACTTATAGTGTAAACCCTATGTCTGTGTTTATATACTACACAGTTACAAGATAATCGCTAATTGATATGGAATATTATTCTGCTTCCTAAAATATATCAATCAGATATCTTTTCTTCCAAGTATTCTATTCTTCATAGAATTCCTTCTTCATGCATATCTCTTCTTATGTTTGTCTCAATCTTCTCTTCCTTCAATCAGCCGTCTTCCTTATCTGAACGTTTCCTTTAAGTCCTGATATTATCTTCTGATAAATATCTCCTGAACCTTAAGTACTGATGACTTAAGTTCTGACTTCAGTGTAAGTGCTGATTTTAGTTAAGTACTGATTTGTCCTGTTTAAGTAAGATCTGAAAACTAAACATAAATCATATTAGTCATGACATTATCAAATATATCTAACATGAGGAATTCTATATCATCTTTCAATTGTCTACACTCATCGGTGTCATGACCAGTATCCTTGTGGAACCTGCAATATTTATTCTTATCTAGCTTGGTAGGATCAACCTTCAGGGGTTTAGGCCAACAAATGTCTCTATCTTTCTCAATTTTCATCAAGATCTGGCTTCTAGAAGCATTCAACTTAGCATATTCAGTGAACTTTTGCCCCAGTTCCTCCCTTCTTCGGGGTCGAATCAGTGTTTTGCTCAGTTCTAGGATACTTATCCTTAGCAATATAGATCAGTCTTTCGCTTCTTTCCACCAGCGGGCTCGTTATTCACTACTGTCTTCCTCATGCTCTCCTCCACTTTGATGTATTTCCATGCCCTATCTTGGAGCTACAACATGCTTTCAGGGGGGCGCTTGGCCAAGGACATCTTGAAGAACTCGTCCCTAGTTTCCTGTTGCAGTGCTATCATAGCTACCTTGTCATCAAGGTCTGGGACTTTTAAAGTTTCCTTTGTGAAACGATTCAGATAATCTCTCAAGGATTCCTTTGCTCCCTGCACGATGCTCATGGGAGACGCTGAACTTTTTCATGCACTCTCCCGCTGATAAATTGCTTAATAAAGCCTGATTTAGTTCTCTGAAGGACCCAATAAAATTCGGGGGCAAACGGCTATACCATCTTCGAGCCGTCCCTGATAGGGTTTGAGGAAAGGCCCGACACTTAATAGCGTCGTTCACGGGCTGCAGCAATAGTGCATTAGAGAATGTCCTGACATGATTAGCGGGATCTCCGGCGCCATCATAAGCTTTGATGGTGGGCATCTTGAACTTCCTTGAGATATGGGCGCTCATTATTTCTTCAGTAAATGGTGGAGTAGGATCATCAGGATATCCCAAGGGAAGAAAATTACTTGGATCAGCCCTTGGGACAACAGTCCTTCTCTGTAGTGGACCATCCAGGTCTATTATTGGAGGAGGATTTTTCCCTTTTGGAGGTAGTGGGGGTCTGGGGATCTGGTGCACCTCCAAGTCGTGCTTCAGCCTTTGAATCTCAGCCTCATGAGCCCTGATTCTCTCCTGCACTTCTTGGGGATTCGTCCCTCGGGTGCTCCTAGGACGTTGGTTACCATCAGGCATCGACTATTTACCAGCACGCCTCCTTCTTGGGGCCACATCATCATCCGAGGATTCAGAGTCTCTCTCAGTATAAGGACCAGAAAATTCTTGATCCTCCGGGATAGGAGCTAAACCACGTATATATTGGGGCATCTTCCCTTGTGCTTCACTCTGATTAGCATGCCCACTTCCTCCAAACTCGGGGTAAAGGGGCATCCTATAAGGGGGGCTAGTGGTCACAATAGTTGAATACTCATACCCAACGGGTCGAGAATTCCAGGTGTATGTAGCTGTTGAAGTTGGGAATTCGTCCCTTGAGGAGCTGGGGGAATCGTCCTTTGAGGCTGAGGTTCAGTTGCCTCTACTGGGGCTCCTCCTTGGTTGGTGGCAGAGGTTGAATGCAGAGGTATCTCCACTGTTGACGAAATCGTTTGGGTCGTCCCTGCTGGTGTTCCTTCAGGGGCGGTGTTTTCTCTCCGTGTTCTCGCCATGGTTGTTGTAAGCGTTTCCCACATACGGCGCCAAATGTTATGGATTAAAAACTAAGGTATATTAATTGCTATACTTACTACCAGGGTTCATGAGCTTCGATACTTGATTTGACTGCTCTTGTGTCTCGTGACTCGATCTGCCTTAACAAGATTCCTACGTACCTTGCTGATTGCCAATGATCAAGGCAAAAAATGTAGTTCTGATTTGTGGGGTGAGAACCCTTATATAGGTATTGAAAATCCTTGAGTTGGACTAGAGTTAGGAGACTTGGTGGGTAAGTCTCTGAATTAGAATGGACTTTGGAGTTCTAAGAGGTAGAAAATTGATTCCTTATCCCATGAGGTTCCTTGGAGGCCAATCTTCAAGGAATTATATTCCTATCTGGACTTAATTTATCAGCTGATTTATCCCTTATTAATTAATTACGAAAATAATTAATATTCAGGGTTTTGGGCCCTTTTTAATGGGCCTAGCTGTCATCCCAATTCTGATATAATTAATACGATATTAATTACGCAATCAGCGTTTATTTTATTCCCTATCACCTACATCGTGTAACGTTTTGCATCTTTTTTTATTTATAATGTAGCAACGTGACTTCAAGTCATGTTTTGTGTTTTGTGTTTTTTTTTTGTTTTTTTTCTTATTTTAAGCTTGTTTTGATGTATTTTTTAGGGGTTTGGAAACATCATTTAATGTTTAGTTTTACAATATTTATTTTTATTTAATATTTTTAGAATTTATAAATGATACCATAATTTAACAATTTTTAACATTTAGAGTTCACCAGTCCCTTTTTGGGTTTTAGAAACATTAAAAAAGAAATTAATAAATATTACACTGATTTAGGGTTTAGATCCTAAACCCTAATTTAAGCTAGGGTTTAGAGCCTTTACTAGGAACTAAATATGTAAATATATTGTGTGAGCCCGTAGGGTTTACCCAGTGCGCACCCGAAAGGTAGCGGCTGCGGGTTACCTACGATAAAAAAAATGTAAATATTAAATTAAATAACTTAAATTTTAAAATGTAACTTAATTTAATAAATTTTAACATTTTAAGTTTCATTAATCCCCTTTTGTGTTTTAAAAATAATTTAAATATTTTTTTTTTATATTTTAGGATTAACAATTTTTTATTTGAGGTTAAAAATATTTCTTTTACAAAAATTATATGCGCAAAACGGTAGATAAAGTAGCGTTTTGGTACAAAACGCTATATCATGTACCTTTTTGAACCAAACGCTACTTCAAGTAATGTTTTGTATATTATTAAAAAAAATAAAGTATCAACAATATGATTCGTTTTACATTTTTGGAAAAAAAATATACAAAACGAAGTGCGGTTATGAAATGAAATTTTGGGCTGTTGATGAATCTCGATGAATCTCTTTCTCACAAGTCACAAGGAACAGCAAACTCCCGGTCTATAGCGCTCTCTCTCTCACGGTGACTCTCATTCCTCCCCGCCAATTATGAATTCCTTGCGCCATTTCCGACTTCACACACCATTTTCACACACTAATCACCCCTTCCTCCCTCTCTTTCTCCACACCCAAACAACCCCCCCTTCACCAAATCTTGACATACCCACCATTTCTCAACTCATTACTAACCAACACTGGTCTCTACTCAAAACCCTTCTTAAACCCACTTCCCCTATAACACTTCTCCAATTATTATTTAACCATTCCACTCATCCTGAGGTAATCTACTCTTTCTTCAAATGGTCTCAAGTTCATTATAAGCTTTCACATTGTCTTGAACATTATTGTAGACTCTTTCATTTACTTGCAAATGCTAAAAAGTATAGAAAGATTCGATCTTTATTGCATTTATTTGTTAATATGGAGAGGTATAGCTGTTCTTCTGTGTTTCATACTCTTTTGAATTTTGGTGATAGGGTTTCTTATAGTTCTGTGATTGTTGATATGTTGATTTTGGCCTATGTTAATAATTGTCATGTGACTTTGGCTTTAGAGGGGTTTGAGAGAGCTGGGGATTATGGGTTTAGGTTGTCGGTTTTTTCGTGTAATGCTTTGTTGAATTTGGTTGTCAAAGAGGGGAGGTTTCGGGTTGTTGAGTTTTTGTATAAGGAGATGATTAGGAGGAGGGTTGAGCTTAATTTGATTAGTTTTAATATTGTAATTAATGGGTTTTGTAAGGCTGGGAAGTTGCATAAGGCTAGTGATGTTGTTGAGGATATGAAGGTGTGGGGGATTGAGCTGTCGGTCATTACTTATAACACGCTAATTGATGGGTATTGTAAGAAGGGGAGTACAGGGAAAATGTTGAAAGCTGATGCGTTATTGAAGGAAATGGTGGCTAATAAAATTTCACCGAATGAAGTTACGTATAGTATACTCATTGATGGGTTTTGCAAGGATGGAAGTGTATCTGCCGCTGTGAGAATTTTTAAGGAAATGCAAGTTCAGGGGTTCACATCTAGTGTGGTTGCTTATAATGCACTAATTAACGGGCTTTGTAGTGATGGGGAAATAGATAAAGCTCTTGTTTTGAGGGATGAGATGGCGGCCTCAGGTTTGCAGCCGAATATTGTTACTCTCAATGCTCTTATAAATGGGTTATCTAAGAAGAATATGCTGAAGGAAGCTAAAGACTTGTTTGATGGCATTGTTAAACAAGGTTTGCATGCAAATGTACTTACATATAATACATTAATTGATGCCTATTGCAAAGCTGGAGAACTAGAAGAAGCAATCAAGCTACGTAGTCTGATGTTGGACCACACGGTCATCCCCGATGTTTCGACCTATAATTGTTTTATTGGTGGTTATAGTAGAAAGGGGAACAATGAAGCTGCTAGTAAGCTTTTAGATGAAATGAGGGATAAGGGCCTGCGTCCCAATGTTGTTACTTACAACATCCGAGTAGATGCATTATGCAATATGGGAAAATCAAGAGATGCGGTCAAACTTTTAGATGAGATGTTTGACTTGGGTTTGAGACCATCTCACATAACATACAACATTTTGATGGATGGTTATTGCAGGGAAGGCAATCTGCGAGCAGCTTTAAATTTGAGGAGACGAATGGAGAAACAAGGGCTGCAACCAAATATTGTAACATATAATGTGTTACTTAAGGGCTTATGCGAGAAGGGGAAGCTGGAAGACGCGAATACATATCTGAATCAGATGCTGGAGAAGGGTTTAATCCCTAATAAAATAACCTATGACATTGTTAGAGAAGGGATGATAGAGAAGGGATTTGTTCCAGATATTGACGGGCATCTCTACACTAGTTCTGTAAGCACTTGACTTGCACAAACAATATGGATTGGTACCATTGCCAACGAGATTAACTTATAAATTGAAAAGTTGACAGACTGCCAATTTGTATTTGTACCTTGGAGAAAGGAGTATCCAGACAGAAAAAGTTCATGCAAGTGTATTTGTCTTAATACTTTAAGTACTGCAATAGTACTAGTCTATTACAAAAAAACATTGTTTTATAGGTCAAAACACGCTAAACTTCCCAAATATTTTTAGAATTTGCTCATTGTGTTCTTGAGTTGTGTATTAATGAACGAACTTATAATCTTTTAGGAAAAAGCTTAATATTAACCGACTATTGGATGGTCAACGTCCAATTTGTAATATAATCTTTTAAAATTAATGAAGAGCTAGAAATTTTGAGATGAGCAAAAAGTTGTGAATAGCACGCTTATCCCTCTACTATTATTTTTCTTGATCAATAATCTTTATCCACTAGATGCTAAAAAATATTATGGGATTTAACTCTAAAGTTGTCTCAGTTATTATGTAACTGTACAATCTCTATAAAAACAAGTGGAGAGAAGGTTAAATGTGAACTTGTAAATAAGAAACTCTCAAATGCTCTTTGTGCAGAATGTGAGAAATCTAGTTCCCATATGATTGATAAGAGGAGCTAAACTTGGATTGTGGATTTCTTGCAGCATTAAATATTAGTTAAGACATAGGTGAATATCCCAAGTTGGACTGTATTTTGGATGGACAACTAAGGTTTGGTTATCATCATACATATGCATGTGAGTATGTTTGCCTGAACTAAGTTACGAGTTTATATGGACATTTTTAATGGAATTTTGGCTGTTTCATTTTCATCGAAAATCTTTAATGGTTACTGACTTGTTGGCTAATAAGAACCGCCTGTAGTCAAGTTTGTAGTATGCTATATTTATGATCCATTTATCTTCTAGTCTTCTTTGTAGAGACCGCAGAGCTCCATGTTAAGGACAGAAGCAATATCGGTGCTTTGGTATCGCATGATTTCGTTCTTGGTGGAAATCAGGTATTACAAATCTACATATTTGGATAAATAGGTTTTGTCAGAAGTTAGTATGACCAATATGCATATGCGAATAGAGCTAGAGAATATTACTTGGAGTAAAGAATGGAGCTCTAATAGTTACATATAATTTTGTTCTTTTGGAAGTTAAAATATGATGTGTGTAAGCGTATATTATTTGATGAATAGGGTATCAAAAAGACCCCTCTAAAATTGGAAACTGTAGTATCCTTTACTTATACCCATATATAAATATGATCATTTGATCTTGTTGTAGGATTACTGGGCTATTTGTCTTCATAAGAAATCTCCGAAGTATTCCTGTTAGTCTCCGAGATTTCTGTATTTCGTTAACATTTAAAAATTTAGACTTGTAGATTCCAGAGAGTTTCACCGTAAAAAAGTGTTGGAGTCTCATTTCATGTTCAGAAACCGGCAATTTTCTGAGGACATTAGCCTAAAGTTTGCACCAAACTGGAGCTTAAGAAGCGGTGCAAGAAAGCGAAGTTGAAGAATGCTTTCAGCCTGGTAATGATGAATAATTCAGCTCTTTTGCTGCATATCTGTGATTTCTGAGGAGCATAGATGGGACATTAATAGATGTAGAATATTTTTATTTGGCACTATGGCCAAGTTTCCGCTTGTTCTAAGTCGATCTTTGTCTAGACACTGTTGATGCAGGCTGCGATATTATAAAATAATAGAGTATTCTCGATTTTAAGACATGGCCATATTGTAGATAGAATGTACTGTAAGTTACAGTCTGTAACGGTGGTTTTCCCGAAGACACAAGTGTGATCACCTTGTTCAGGTAAAAAAAATTCTTTTTCTAGGTGTATTCTTTTCTCCCAGATTGTTTTGTTGATAACTGCTTTTACTTTGCATGATTCTGTTTTTAAATACAGCTGTTGCGCAAATCAATCTTTAATACGCCAGTTTTGTGGGGAATTTATAGTGTTATTTCATGTTTGCAAATGTGGGTGATAATAAGGCGGCCTCAATGATTTGAGGCGAAAGAAGCCTATAATGTTGGTGGGATTAATTTTGCAATGTCGAGGTTTATATTTACTTTAGTTGTAAATCTGACTTGGAATTAAACATTTACGGTTTCATATTAAATCATTTATTTTTATTTTGTTGTCAAAAAAGTCCGCAGTAGTACTGGCTAATACGAATCCGGTCATCAATGAATGACATACGTATAACCTTTATTGATTGTTTCTATAATTGAGTTATTTTCCTGTTAAAATAAAATAGTCGGGGCCATATTACTGCAATTAAGTCTAAATATTTTCAATGACTTCGATCTTATCCCTCCATTGAATATATTAATAAACTTCGTACGAATCTATGTTGATGTCAAAATTATTGTGTATATGCCCAATAAACAATCTGTATTATAATTTATAATGGAATATAGATTATTTACAAAAGTCCTTTGTTCTTATTTGCTTATCAAAATCAGTATTGTTGAGTTATGTATATAGCTTCACTCTTACTAACATATCAAACTAAGCATAATTCATGCATTATTGATTCAAACTAAAACTTTACTTTTAACTAAAATATAATCATGTTTTGTAAAAATATTAATAAAACTTTATACGTGTATGAACATATATGAATATTGATATATTTATCATGAAATTATATTTATTTTAAAAAATTAAATAAACAAACTTAATATTTCAGTTTAAATTTAATTTTTTTTAAAAATTATAAAATATTAAAAAATCTGTGCCTAGCTGGTAAGCCTGGGAGTTACATTTAATCGTTTGGTATACACATAGTTATACTCATTGATTCAGACAAACACCAACTTTTGTCTGGTTTAGCAATTTGAATTCAAGTTGGTACATATTTATTATGCAAAAATTTGTATTTTTTGTAAAATATTTTAATATATAGTAATATTTTATAAATAAATTTTCATTAGAAATGTTTTCTTTTAAATAAAATTTAAATAAAATTTAATAATGATGTGATCTCAGTTATATACATGTAGAATAAATAAATATTTACACGCCAAACTTGTTGCTCTCTGAACTATGCACATTTATTTTAAAATTTAACTATGAAAAACTATTAGTAATAGAAAATTTCACTTAGAGAGTGTTTGGAAACGGAACTTGTATTTCATTTCAAATGAGAGATTTTAATTGACAGGATTTCAGTTGTTATTTCAAATTCTCATGTTTATACTAATATTTGAATGTTCTGGATTTCAAATGAAATTCAAATCCAAATTACCAAATAACTTATTTGATCAAATCCAGAATTTCAAATGAGATTCAGTTTTCCAAACGGGTCATTATATAATTTAATCAATAATAAAATGTTTGGGGTTAAAATATTACACATTAATTTTTTTACCCATGCAGGTACAAATTTTCTTGTTTTCCATTCGAATGTGTTTAATTTTTAACGACTAATTCAATCATTAATTAACCGGTTCAATTCTTTACCTAAAATATCCATTTTTATCCATTCTTGATTTTTATTTTAACTATATTAGTTTAAAAAATCCCGTGCGATGCACAGGTTCTCATTTATATTTCAATTTTTTTATTTATCTCGTTATATTATAATTTTAAAATATTTACATAAATATATAATAATAATAATATATTTATATAAAAAATAACAGGATAACATGTGGTAGTAATTTAGTAGGATAAATATACTATATCTAGTAATTTAACAATTTAGTAGTTTAACGGCTATTCATTTCTTTTTGTAATAATAGGATAAGTTGTGAACGTAATTTAGTAGGATAAGGAGACTATGCATGAAGTAGTTTAATGATTTAGTAGTTTAGAGGATATATAACACTATTCATTTATTTATTTTAATAACCAAAATTAGGGGATAACCATTGAATTAAATTATACCTCATTCTGGTTGTGAATGTAGTTTAGTATGATCAGTAGACTAGTAGTTTAATAATTTAGTAGTTTAGCGGATATTTAACACTATTTATTTATTTATTTATTTTTATAACCAAAATTAAGGTATAACCGTTAAACCAAATTATACCTAATTCCGGTTATTATAATATAGTATATAGATCTGCACTACTTCCATCTTAAAATCTATCCTATTACATAATAAACCGAACATTAAAAATTTGATTTGGTATACTCCTTCAGTAATTTACTTAATTATTTTTATTTTATAATTTTAATAATTTACTTAATTATCATTAGTATATAATTCAATTAACTTTTTAAGTATAAAATATTATTTATTGTCTTTACTTAATTATTTTAATTTTAATTAATATTAAAATCAACTTTCTTATATGATTCCAATCTATTTATACTATATCAAAATAGACAAAACATTAAAATACATCCATCCACGTTGATCATATTATTATAATCATATCGATCCAAACGTTGTTTCAAGATTGTAACTTATTGATTTGACGATGATATTCTTTATAATGAACACGAGCCAAGACAAAATAACAATTATTATTCACACATACCAAAATATTATATCATTGGACTGACTAAAACTAAAATTAAAAGATAATGTGGCCCGGTATAATAGAAAATAATATACACTATTCATCCGGACTTAAAATATTACCATTGATTAGGGCTAAAATAATAAATAAAAAATTAAAATATACTTTATTGGATTTATTGCATCGGGTTAAAATAAAATAATATTCAACCTGAACTAAAATAATATGTTTTACAAGATTCCTTCTACGCTAACTCCTGAAAATGTGGGCATAATTGTTCTATTTTTTCCTCAATCTTCAAACGCCCTCTAGACCTGAGGTATAAGTCTGGGGGTTACTAGCTAATCACCAGACATGTACAACCTGTATAATATTTAAGCAGATGTATATATAACCCCTTTAATACTAACCAAGATCTTTTTAGGTTGAAGTATGAAAACAAGAACCAAAATCTAACTTTATTACAACCCAAATTTTAATACCTTACAAACTCTCTTTATTACAAACCATTATCTAACCAGTTTTAAACTACTTTTCTCAATTATTCAAACACACACATTAACTATCTACACTAAGCCTGCTCAGGCAACTCAAAACTTTCCTCCTGAATTGTGATTAGCACTCTTGGTATGAGAGGGTCCCGCAGCTTGACTCGTTTCTTTACCACTCGAGTCCTGATAGGTTTCATTTTCCTTCTTAACTGAAAACAATAAGGTGAATAACAACAAAAATGGGGTGAGCCATAAGTTGCTCAACAAGTCCTCAATATAAAAGCAGTATTATAGTAAGTTAAATGAACCGATAATTTGGTTACATCTGCAAAGATATAACCTCGCAAGAAAAGAACGAAGGCCACTATCAGAGATTATCAAACGAACTAAACTGGACACAAGTTCGCACCTATATCCTGCTGATCAGCCAGGATACAGTGCAGATCCATACCTCAATGTATAGATCCATTCAGGTACCTATGCTCCACGGCCCCACACAAGGATCCGTCTAATTTCCGGTCCTTAGGATCAAGTGTATACCTGATCCCAATCGTCGCCATCCAGTCCATAGAGGAACAACCAGAACAATCGGTATGCTTTGATATATCCCAACATCAGAATATATCAAGATATATGTATATATATATAACTATTGGAATATAAATAGAGGATTCAACGAATTAGGTTAAATAAGGAATTAAAATGAAATATGAATTAAGGCATGATAATTGTGTATCAGTATTTGTGAGCATGAATTATAAGTGTGTAATTGCAATAAGGATCTTAAGTAATTTCACTATTCTGAAATTAGAATCGGGGAAAAACTTGTCTTTCACGCGATCTACCACAAGTACTTCACCGTCCTCTATCACCGGCTCGACTCGCCTTGTTGGCTTCGCTTCTATCAAAGAAATAGACTTATTTAGTCATCCCGTATCTCAATCGCGTCTCAAACCGACTTCACATAGCCCGTGTCGTCTACCCGTACGCGTATTACTAATTCGTATAATAATTATTAGCAGATAAGACTCAATTAACCACATGATTCACATAACACACAAGTCACATAGTCATTCTAGGTTTAAGATACTTTTTAGAATCGAAATCAACTCGCTATTCGCTTAACTAAACAATATCTGGCTCGTTTTCTATTTTTCGGGATTTATTGAACTCGTCTCTATATGTAATTAGGCTTATAAGTAAATAAATATCAAAAATCGACTCGCTTCTAAAAGAAATTAAGATTTAAAACTATTTTTAATGAAAATAGGTCATTTTTCTGAGTCGAAGGGCTTTCGTTTCGCTCAAATCGGATAAACGGTTCAATTATTATTCGATAAATACAGATAAATCAATTTATTAATCAATATAAATAATTATTCCTAATAATTGAACCCTAAAAATATTTTTAAATAATTATTTGGGAAAAATCAGAATTAAAAATGATTTTTCCATAATTTTTGGAATTAAACTGAATTTATTATGATTTATTGAAAATAATTTAATTAATTATCAAAATAATTAATTATTTTAAATAATTAATAACAAATAATAAATAAATAATAAATAATTAAAGGAATAAATAGTTTTGAATTTTAGAAAATATTTTAGAATTATTTATAATATAAATTAATTAATTAAATAATTAATTAATCAATTTATAAAATAAATAAAAAAACTATTTTTATAATTAATAAAAATAAAAATAATATTAAATTGCCAAAAACATCTGTCAGAATTGAATATTCTGTCAAAATGGATCAAAGGCGGGTCAAAGTCGGGTCAAAAATCTGGTCACCAAAAACAGATTCGGGTCCCTAAGAACCCAGAATCCGACGACTATCCGGCCACCGGAAAAACTTTCCGGCCACCCTATTCAGGCTAATCCAGACATGGTTTGGTCACTTTTTCAACTGGAATCAATCCCAAACCAGTTCAACAACTTCAATCAATCATTTAATCACCAAAATCATTCCGTAATCCTGACCTCCGATCAAACCGACTCCAATTCCGACCAAACTTCGAAATCACAAAATCGTACATGAAAGGTCGAGATTAATAGCTTAAAATAAAGCCTGAAACATGTAAAATCAAACCCCTATATCCATATATACCTCATCTATCTCTAAAATAAAAAATGATTAATTGAAAATTAGGTATAAATCCTAGAAATTAAATTCAACTATTCAGGTATCGTTTGTTAAATCAAATTATCAATCATCAAGCCATCCTAATAACTCTATAATCAAAAAGACCCAATTCGAACATAAACCTAGAAATCGAAAATCAAAATATACGATTTAAAACATGAAATTGATAGTAGAAACAGAAAAAACAGATCAAAACCTTTGATTTGAGTAATTGAATCACTCGATTTGTTTTAGAAATCAGCTGGAAATCACGGTTTGATTCTTCGACCCGATTGCAAAGATCCGACCCGAATTTCAGAGAATTATCTGATTTTTAATTATTAATTAAATAAAAATTAGGCTATTTATAGTAGTAATATTAATACTTCTAATTAAATTTAAGGCACTAATTATACATCTTTTAAAATTAATTGGCCCCAAATTTTATAATTTTTTTAGTATTAATTTTTAATTTTTAAATATTTTATATATACAATATATATGCCAAAAAATCCCAAAAATTGTGAATAATTCAAAAATGAAAAGAAATGGTATAAATGAAAGTCCTATAATTTTATAAAAATAAAAATGTGATTTTTGCGGGGTTTTTAACACCCAATAGGGCCCGGAAAAGTCATTTTTCGCGAAACGAGAAAATTTATAAAATATCTAGATGTTCAGAATAACGTGATGGTACAAGCCGTTCTGAGAAAAATAAGACCAATTATTTTATTTGAAATATCAGCTATTAAAACATAGTTCGGGTCGTATAACTTTTGATACGAAGGCTTTAATACGAAACAAAATATCCGATAAATACTCGGAAAATACCCTGACTATACTAAATACATGTAGCACACATCAATTAGGGTTTTATAACTAATTACACATAAATGACATAATAAAACACATAATTTATCTTTATTACGATATAATACAAGCGTAATTTCCCAGTCGTTACACATGCCTGTGCCATAACAAGACTAAGTCAAATTGACAATCCTAAGTAAGTTGTATGATAATCTAAGTTTGCATTTTGTATTGTATCACTTAAGTCTGTAAAAATGAAAATAGATTAGACTGGAGTATTTTTCCGTAAAAAGTCTCAAGCCTAAGAATAAACTCTGAAAGAATATCATGAAGATCATGCCTCAGAGAAAGTATGAAGAAGTTTGGAGTTGAATAAATCTGTTTTGAGAAAAACATTCTAAGTCAAGAAATCTACAAGTCACAGATTAAGTGTTATAGAGAAGTCATTCGAGAACTCCAGAATGACTTATCGAGAAGTCAAGAGAAGCTTATAGAGAAGTCTCAGAAATATCGACAAGCCAAATGAAGATGTGAAGATTGGAGATATCGACAAGTCAAATTATCACTAGAGATCTCAGAGATATCGATAAATCAAATTATCACTAGAGATCTCAGAGATATCGATAAGTCAAAGTATCACTAGAGATCTCTGAGATATCGACAAGTCATTTATGTACTAGAGAACTCAAATATATAGACAAGTCAAAATGAAGACATGAAGATTACAGATATCGACAAGTCAATTCTACATGCAAAAATTTAGAGACCTCGACAAGCCAAATTCTCTTATAGAGAACTCAGAGACTTCGATTAGTCAAATAAACTATAGAGTACCGAGAGATCTCGATAAGCCATTATACTTATCGAGATGTCGAGTTCTCTATATAACAAACTGGAGATCTCGAAGTAAAACTCAAAGTACAAAGCGCAGACCAATTAAATATCCAAGATTATCAATCAACAAACAAATCAATCACTGATTTGAAAAGTCTACAAAAGCAACTTGAAGAGTACAAGATCAAAGGCCAAGATTAACTGACAAAGTAAAGTCACAGACATGCACGATTTGAAAAGTTACAATAAGCTAGAAATAGAAAGTTTTAGTTAACTTAAAGTAGGGTTTAGTACATGCTATTGCATGCTGTGTAAAACCAGTGTTTAATATTTTATAAAGTAAACACTGGATGCTTTGTTTTAGAAGCAACAAAATAAATCCAGAAAATCTTATAACTCTCAAGAGAGAAGCTGAGTTCTTAACATACTAAGAACCCAAAAATTTATAGCAAAATACTATCTTGATTTTATATGAAATTAAGTGAGTTTTAAAATATTATGTGCACTGTCTTTAATTCAGTTAACATAATATTGTTATATTTCTTATATGCTTTGTTCATCTAGTTTAAGATAATAAAAAAGCCATTAAACTTGTCTAAAACACATTCACCCCCTTATGTTGTATTCATTACCCAACAATTGGTATCAGAGCAAAATCTGAAAGCAAACAGATTAAAAATCTTGGAAGAATGAATACACGTAAGCTGAGCAGTATCAAAATTCCTACCTTTGACATATTTAACTACATACTATGTAAAAAGAAAATATTGTTGTTCATCAGGATGACAAATCCTTTATACATACAGATCCTCAAGAATGGGTCCTTCACTTCCATGGTAAGAGTTGAGGAATCTACAGATGGAGACATGGTCATTCCAGCACATTATGCTCCTAAAGATCCTTCAGAATATAATGAAACTGAAAAAGAAAAGGTCTCTCTGAATAGTGGCCTGCATCTAATCTTAATAGAGTCACTTGACAATGTAATGTACAACAACATTGTCAACTGTGACACAACCAACTAATCTTGGAGAAGATAAAGATCTTATGTGAAGGAACAAAGGAGGTTAGGTCAAACCAAAGGAGGATTCTGGTTTCTCAGTATGAAGGGTTTATGGCTAAACCAAAAGAAGGAATCACTTAAGTTTTTGAAAGGTTCAATATATTGATAAATGACTTAGAGCTACATGATAAATATTATGAAGCCGAGGAAGTTAATCTAAAGTTTCTGCTATCTCTTCCTGATCTTCTTGAAAAGAAAATATCAGCCATTAGAGAAGGAAGAGATTTAAGCTGAATAACTTTGGAAGTTTTATATGGAATCTTGAAAACTTATGAACTTGAAATGCTACAAAGAAAGTCATTGAAAGCACACCATGTGACGCCCTCAATCTCGGGGTTAGGAAATGAGGACTCACACACCTCTAATCTAGTAATTAAATAAGCATAAACCCCGATTAACTATTAACAGGATCAACAGGATAAAGTATGAGACAAGATTACAACTACCAATCATAAAATATAACTTATAAACCCAAAATATTATTAAATAAACAATATCGATTCCGGCTGGGAACCGACAGATAACCCATTGTATCTTTAAACATTTCCTTCTAGGCGCGAACTCACTCACAAATACCACAACCTGCTCTGGCAACCAGAAGCCCTCAACACGGTAGGGACCACCAGGTACGCTCTTACGAGCAGTGCGCCTAAGCCTGACCATCTTCTTGCTTAACTACCATGGTTAGATTAAAACAAAACAAATGAGTATAAAACTCAACATGTAACTATACAGCAGTTCTACAATATCAATTCACAATATGCTTTACCAAACTCAGGGCAGTCTACTTTATTTGATCTAGGTGGCAGATTTCTAGCTTTTGGGTTAAGGAAAGGTTTTGAAGGATAATGTGGGTCTTTCAAGGAACAAGGCTCAATGCAGGACGAAAGCCGACATTCATCACAAATCATTAAGGGATCAGAATAGATCTTTCAATAGAGGAAAGCAATAGTATTTCATTATATGGAATCAATCATATGATCAACAAATTCAAGAATCAGGGTTCTCGAGCTATAAGCTTCACATTGACATAATCAACTCTTTTCAAAACAATATAAATCATTTTCATTTTCAAGAATCAATTTTACTGAACAGATAGTTTCAGTTCCCTTTTCAAATAATCATTTAGAACCCTTGATTGGATCACTTTATCTTTCCATTTCATTATATACGGGTGATCAGCCCGTACCGACCTCCACTCTGGTCTTTAAGGTACCAATCGACATAATTTCAGCCTTAAGTTGGACTAGCCCCGCTAGCCTCTTACCATGACTGGACTAGTCCCACTAGTCTCTTACGTCCCAATCTAATCCATCAGGAATTCATTTGGAAAACCTTGAGTTGGAAAAACAAATAGGTTTTCTAAAATTCATTTTATCATTACCAAGAATTTGAAATCATTCGGATTCTTTCAAGTCAAAACTCATTCTTAATTTAGATTTTAAGGAAATAAAGTTCAGGGAGTGATTCAAAGATACGCAAGGAACAATTCATAAGGATTCTGTATCAGGGATAATAAAGCACTTAAGTTAGAAGGATCAACATCAGTTTAGGGATCAATAGGGTGATCAGGAAAACAAGGTATCATTAAACAGGGTTAACAAGGATAATCAGAGGGTTCAATATAATCCATGGCTTAATAGATAACTTGAACAGAAAGGACAGATTATCAAAGGGTTGAATCATTAAGCTTATCAATAACAGTTTATCAAGAACAAAGGCAGGGTATCAATATCAGGGTTTCATAATTAAACAGTTCAATACTCTACATGGTATGAACAACATTCTCTTTATAACCATTTACACAAGTAATCAAAGTTACTTTCCTGAATTTGCTTTCCTGAAGGTTGAACTACTGCCACCTAGTATATCCCTTCCTTTCCTATCCTGAATGCCCTCACGCTCCGAATCTACAATCAAAACCAAAATCTTAATCAGTTTCTCAACTCTCTTTCCCGGAACGATCACTCGATTACGATAACTCGATTATACTCTTGACTCAAATGTACGAGTATAGCTTATACACATAAGCACATAGCACATCATATACTATATTATTAACCTTTTCACCTTTATGTATTCGACAATCGACTTATAAAAATCCATATCTCGACTCGAAATCAAATCGTACTCTATATTGGTACACATAGCTCCTTATACTTGAAATTCTTATACAAATAAACAAACGACAAAACTTATAATGACAACCATAGTTATCACAGATCAATCATTCCCCTTTCTCTTATACTTTAATTCGAACCAACATAGCAAATTAGGCAAAAATCTCACATACAATCCTTAACTAATCTCCATGATCGATTCAAGCACTTAAATTAGAATTTGACCTTTTAAGTACTATAAACCATTCGACCTTTCTATAAACACCTTCCAAATTCAAGCAAATTTTCATACCAAATCCACATAACATATAATCAATCAAACCTTCACTTAATCCAACTTAATATTTCCAATTAAAACAACCATATCATTCCAATTTTCAAGAACAACGACATGCATTTCAATTTTTGATCTCATACATAGCATGCAAGCATCTTTCCATAGTTTTAATCCTAAATCCTAATGAATCCAAGCAAGAACAACACACCAATTTACTTCTTCTTTCTTATCAATAAAATTCGAACCAAGGCAACTTACAATCTCATATTTATGTTCGAATTTCTCATCCCTAATTCCATTAAACACTCTATTTAACTTATCATTTTCAAACAACCATCAAACAATCTTTTTTTTATCAACTAAAATCAATTCATTCTTGATAAATCAAAGCCCTATGCGGCTTTTACTTCACATAAACACATGCATGGTATAATTTTGCTTTAAATTCATCCAATCATTCAAATCAAATCATAATTTATAGACTTAAACTTCAACAACTCATTCCTACCAAGAATTTATCAACTTAACTAAAAAAATATCAAAACCCTTTTTGAATTTCAAACCAACCAAGCATGCAAACACATGATAGTCGATTAAATACTAGAGCTTAGTGTTTAACATCATTGCTCACCACCGGTTCACCGGAGTTCATCACAGGTGGCGGTGGCATCTCGATGGTGCCCCCATTCGAAGTTTTCCAACCATCAACCACCAATTTTCTCAAGTAATACACACATGCAAACACATATCTTTATTCTAAATCATTTAAGAACAAAAACCCTTTTGTTTCCATGAAAACCGAATTCAAAACCACCAAATCCAACTTTGGTTTTTCTCAAAAACTTGAAGATAGTGACATGCATGTATGTATATAGGTAGATATCACAAAGTCTCACACAATCATGGTTCTTTAACCGAAAAAGAGCAAAGAACAAGTGAGAGATCTAAGGGAGAGTGTACCGAGAGAGAGAGAGAGAGAGAGAGAGAGAGAGAGAAATCCCGAGAGGATTGAAGAAAATGAGAGAAAAGAAAGAGAAGAGAGAAGCTTCGGTGAAAAAGAAAGAAAAGAGAGGGCGGGTGTGGTTATATACTACCAAGGGAGGGGTAGTATGGTAATTGGGTTATCTTGTTTCTGATTTGCTTTTTATTCTTGAAAGAAAACAATTTTGATCTGCAAATATCTCTCTTGGAAAAGATGAATTTGATATGAATGATAATTTTAAAACGTAAATCTCGAAATTAGCTTTTTAAACCATTACTCATAATGGATTTTTGAGCGGACGGTTGATTTTATATGAATTTCGCAAGCTCGCTTTAATAATAATATTTTCCACATAAAATCAATTTAAAATGCAAGGACCACCAAATAAATCCACTCATCATTTTTAAAAAGTCTCTAGGACCACTATGAAGATAACAGAACAAATCCCATATTTTTATCTTACTCAGATGATTTTATAAAAATGCACGAAGATTAAATAAATCCTTACATAATTCTCTTAATTTCATAAAAATGTCACATAGCACATAGTCATGCACACAGTCAAACAATCACACATATATAATCACATAACGACTCAGGTCTGATCATAGAATTTATCCCTCTTTAATCTTTTATCCTTTTTACGCGTACCGGGTCACGTTCAGCACGCTTCTCATTATCATTATCAATCGACACGTCACTTAGGACGAAATACTTTATTTAAATATTCATTTCATTCAATCACACATAATTCACATTTTATATTCTTTAACTCCTTATTAGGACGGGTTCCATTCTACCTGACGGCCCGACACCACATCTTAACTTCTAAGCTGACTCTTTAAATTGGAACATTTTGATTTACGATCCTATATTCTAATATAAAGAAAAGACAATTAATCAGCACTTAGTCACATAATTATAATCACATCACATAACACATACTTTATTGACTTAATTACATCACAAAATTCTCAGTCGTCACAATCTACCCTCCTTAAAAGGATTCTGTCCCCAGAATCTAATCTAAGCAAATAGATGGGGATACTTTTCTTTCATTTCGCTTTCTAATTCCCAAGTCGATTCTTCGACTAATGGATTTCTCCATAATACTCTAACTAGAGGTACAACTTTATTTCTAAGCGTCCTCTCTTTTCGATCCAAAATTCGAACTGGCTGTTCCACATAGGACAAATCTGGTTGGATTTCCACTG
Source organism: Apium graveolens (assembly GCF_009905375.1). Lineage (NCBI taxonomy): Eukaryota > Viridiplantae > Streptophyta > Magnoliopsida > Apiales > Apiaceae > Apium > Apium graveolens. The sequence continues at coordinate 153,213,866 of NC_133652.1, forward strand.
GTTCCAACTCGATCACATGGATCGCATTAGTAGTATACTTTTTTAGAAGAGATACATGAAATACATTATACAGATGTTGCATTTGCGGAGGTAGCGCCAATTCATATGCCACTTTCCCAACTCGACGCAATACTTCAAATGGTCCTATATACCTAGGACTAAACTTTCCTTTCTTTCCGAATCGAGTTAAACCTTTCCAAGGAGATATCTTTACCAAGACTTTGTCTCTAGATTCGAATTGCACATCTTTACGTTCTTGATTTGCGTACTTTGCCTGTCGAACTTGAGCTGCAATTAATCTGTTTTGAATCATTTCAACCTTTTCCCTCGATCGTTGAACTAGCTCTGGGCCAATTAATTTGCGCTCACCAACTTTGTCCCAATAAGTAGGGGACCTACACTTTCTTCCATACAATGCTTCATAAGGCGGCATGCCAATACTCGCGTGATAACTGTTGTTGTAGGAAAACTCAATTAAGGGCAAATGATCGTCCCAATTTCCTTTGAAATCTATTGCACAGGTTCGCAACATATCTTCAATTGTCTGAATTGTCCTTTCACTTTGTCCGTCTGTCTACGGATGATATGCCGTACTCATTTTCAACTTAGTTCCCAAATGATCATGGAATTGTCGCCAAAATATCGAGTTAAACCTTGGGTCTCTATCGGACACGATAGACACAGGAACTCCATGACGCATCACAATCTCATCCAAATATAATTCGACCAACTTTTCCTACGAAAACCTTTCATTTATCGGCAAGAAATGTGCTGACTTCGTCAACCGATCGATTACCACCCAAATTGCATCATGATTTGACTTGGTTTTAGGTAATCCTACCACGAAATCCATCGCTATATGCTCCCATTTCCATTCGGATCCAGTGGCTGAAGCAATCCGCTTGACCTTTGATGTTCCGCTTTGACTCTTTGGCACGTGTAACATTTACTTATCCATTCCGCAATTTCCTTTTTCATGTTTGGCCACCAATAACTTTCTTTTAATTCTTGGTACATCTTCGTACTTCCAGGGTGAATTGAAAATCTCGAGTTATGCGCTTCTTGCAAAATCTCGTGCTTTAGTTCCATGACATTAGGTATCCAAATATGTGAGTTAACACGGTATATCCCTTTTCCATCCTTTTGAGCTTTAATTTCTTCTCCCGTCAACTTATCCTTTTCGCGATTCATCACTTGCTCTTGACAGCATCGAATCTTTTCCAAAATCTCGGGTTGAAATAGCATTGCATATATAGCTTCACCTCCACATTCTGGAGTCTGCACCTCTATTTCCATCTTTTCAAAGTCCTTGATTAATTCTTCCGATGACGTTAACATATTCAACCTTTCTTTTTGACTTAAAGCATCAGCTACCACATTTGCCTTTCCAGGATGATAGTTTATCGCACAATCATAATCTTTGATCAATTCCAACCACCTTCTTTGTCGCATATTAAATTCTTTCTGAGTAAAGATATACTTTAAACTTTTATGATCCGTGTAAATCTCGCACTTTTCCCCGTACAAATAATGCCTCCAAATCTTAAGGGCAAACACAATTGCTGCCAATTCCAAATCATGCATTGGATACTTTTGCTTGTGCGGCTTGAGTTGCCTTGACGCGTATGCTATTACCTTCCCGTGTTGCATTAACACGCATCCAAGTCCTTTATATGAAGCATCACTTAATATCACAAATTCCCCTTTGTCATCTGGTAATACCAACACTGGGGCAGTTACCAACCTCTTCTTTAACTCTTGAAAACTTTCCTCGCACTTTTCTGTCCAAACAAACTTCTCGTTCTTTCTTGTCAACTTTGTCAACAGAACGACAATCTTAGAAAAATCTTGCACAAATCTCCTGTAATATCCGGCTAATCCTAGAAAACTTCTGACTTCTGTAGGAGTCTTGGGTCTTTCCCAATTCGTTACAGCTTCTATCTTGGCTGGGTCTACTTTGATTCCTTCTTTATTAACTACATGACCAAGAAATTGCACTTCCTTTAGCCAAAATTCACACTTTGAAAACTTAGCATACAGCTTCTCTTTTCGCAGAATTTCCAAGGAAATCCTCAAATGCTCCTTATGATCTTCTTCCGTCTTGGAGTAAATCAGTATATCATCGATAAACACAATAACGAACTTATCCAAATACTACTTGAACACTCTGTTCATAAGATCCATAAATGCAGCTGGCGCATTCGTCAAACCAAATGCCATTACCAAAAACTCATAATGTCCGTATCTCGTTCGGAACGCTGTCTTGGGTATATCTTCCGCTTTGATCTTTAACTGATGATACCCAGATCTTAAATCAATCTTGGAGAAACACAAAGCTCCTTTTAACTGGTCAAACAAGTCATCGATCCGTGGTAGAGGGTACTTATTTTTGATCGTCAACTTATTCAGTTCGCGGTAATCTATGCACAACCTCATACTTCCATCCTTTTTCTTTACAAATAACACCGATGCACCCCACGGGGATACACTCGGTCGGATCACTCCTTTGTCCAACAATTCTTGCAACTGAGCTGCTAATTCCTTCGGTGCCATGTGATAGGGAGCTTTTGACACTGGTTCCGTACCAGAAGCCAAATCAATCGTAAACTCGATCTCTCTGTCTGGAGGTAGTCCAGGCAATTCATCGGGAAACATGTCCGGAAAATCTCTACTACCGGAATATCCTCGATCTTCACAGATTCTTCCTCCACGTCCACGACATGAGCCAAATAAACTTCGCATCCTTGACGTATTAATCTTCTTGCCTCAATAGCCGTTAGAAATTTCTTCTCTTGCCTCTTTCCTTTACATATCACTTCTTCACCATCCTTGGTTTTTAACTTCACCTTTTTACTTTTACATTCTATTTGCGCTTCATGGTTTGACAACCAATCCAATCCTAGTATGACCTCAAATTCTCCTAACTTAAAAGGAATTAAGTAAGCAGAAAAGTGCCAACCTTCTATAGTCACATCACATTCAGGACAAATCTTGCTAGCAATAACTTTCTCTTGATTTGCTACCTCTATAATCAAATTAGGTTCTAGAGGGTACGCAACACAATTTAACTTATCAAGAATACTTTCAGAGATAAAAGATCTAGTTGCTCCAAAATCCATCAAAACTTTTACTTCTACTGAGTTTATAACAAGCATACCTGCTACCACATCCACATCTTGCACCGCATCTTTTATCGTCATGTTAAAGGTCCTAGCTCTCGGTTGAGCTGATGGTGCTGGGAGAGACGGCGATCCAGCAATCCTGAGAACATTAGCCTTCTGAACAGGCTCCTTGCAATTCCTGGCCATATGGCCCACTTTACCACACTTGAAACAAGCCAAATCAGGCTTCCTCGCTCCACTTGGGCATTCTGAAGAGTAATGCCCATTCCGGTTGCACTTAAAACACGTTATATCCAGCTTATTACACCTTCCCGGGTGTCTCTTTCCACAATTCCTGCATTCTTGAATCTGGGGTCTGCTATCCTTCCCCGGTTGTCCAGTTTTCTGGAAGCGGTTCTTCTGAGCTCCGTTGCCGGGTTTAAACTTCTGGAACTTTTGGTTCTGACCTCCACCATTCTTTCCAAACCTTCCTCTAAACTTTGAGCTTCCTTGCTCTTGCTCAGAGCTTTCAAACTTCCTTTTTCTTCCTTCGTTTTCTCTTCTTACAGCTTCTCGCTCACCTTCCACTATCATTGCTTTTTGAACCAAAGCAGCATAATTCTTGATCTCCAACATTGCTATTTGACTCCTAATCCATGGCTTAAGTCCCTGTTGGAACCTCTTAGCCTTCTTCGCCTCTGTATTCACGTACTCAGGTACGAATCTAGATAATTCCGAAAACTTCACTTCATATTCCGCTACTGACATATCCTCCTGTCTAAGATCCAGAAATTTCATTTCCAACTGGTCTTGCATATAGCTTGGCAAATACTTCTCCAGAAACATCTCGGTGAACTTCTCCCAAGATAAGTCTTTGCCTTCCAACAACGCCTTTGAAGACTTCCACCAGAAACTTGCTTCATCTTTCAGGTAATAACTTGCATACCGAGTTTTCTTATCGTCCTTAACTTCTGCTAACTCAAAAGCTTTTTCCATTTCTCTCAACCATGACTGAGCTTTAATCGGGTCTGGAAAACCTAAGAACTCTGGGGGATGAACAGATTGAAAGTGTTTAAAGTTTCCAACTTTAGGGGCCACAGGTTGTTGCAAAAGCTGAGCAAGTCTCCTCATCATGGTGGTTTCTGGGTTTACTTCTGGGTCTTTGGTGGGAATTTCTTCTTCTTGATGATCTGGTGAGTTGGCCATTTCTTACAAACCTGATTGAGCAATTATTTAGCAATACGATGGCATGGAATATATATATAACAACAGTTTCTATGAAATCTCTTTTGTGGGTTTTAAGTTTTACCCAATTTGCACATGCAATCCTATTACTACATAATTCTCGTATCAGTGTTGTTTTATCATGGCACAGAATAGGGTTTTATGAGCTTTAACCATGGTTATACGAAAACATGGTTGTATTAAAACATGGTATTGAGAATAGTTTATGAGATATTTAAGGTGCACAATGGAAAGCAAGACAATGGATTTATTTAAATAAAGGGTACATAAAGATAGTTCTGGCTATCACAGTTTCTGAAATAAGGTACAATAATATAGCAGGGTTAAACAGAGGAAAATTGGAAAATATCCCCCTATCTACCCCTAACTTCCAACAACTACTACTACGATACAGATCTGAAATACAACAAAATAAATGAAAAAGGGATCCCGACATCTGACCAAGTATCCCAAAGCCTACTGGCGCTGAAAAACAACAATCTACGGGCTCAACCAACAGTCCCATCTAGTCATCTAGTATCTCTCTCAACACAACCAACATCCAGCGAATGATCTTATGCAGCCTCCGGGCCTCAGCATCAGCATCACTAGTGGATGGTCCCTCATCCAATCTCCTCCTGGCAACCTGCTCCACCATCTTCACCCGAACTCGCCACTCATCATCCATAACTGAAGCACTCTGCCTATTCTCTTTGGCTAGCTTATCCACCAAAGCTCCCAACTCAGGAATGCGGGAGTACACAAAGTCTCGATCCTGGGCTAACTTGCCACCAACTCTGACAGGTACAGTCTTAGGCATCTCGGACTCTGGCTCAGGGGCAGGGGTCTCTGAATCTGGCCTCAAGGGTGAAATCTGCATAAGGATCTCACTACTCTCAGAAGGGTCCTCCTCTGGGTCTGAACTAACATACACAGGCTCCTCTAGAGAGGGTGAAATGGGGTCCACAGGGGTACCAGTCAAACTAATCTCTGAGTCTGAGTCACTACCACTACTAGGATCCTGAGAGAAAACACAAAACAACAACCAAGAAACAATGTTAGGGTTAAATAAAACTTCTAGCTAACTCACACCCTAACTCTAGTTTCCACTTCACCAATAAACACTTTCCTTAGACTATACCTAATAGTATAACTCAACTTTATATGAGTCGAACTCTCTCGCGATATTGATATATTCCCAAAATACCCCTTTTTAATCCTAACTTGTCTCAGGGACTAGATCCTGTAGCTCTGATACCAACTTGTGACGCCCTCAATCTCGGGGTTAGTAAATGAGGACTCACACACCTCTAATCTAGTAATTAAATAAGCATAAACCCCGATTAACTACTAACAGGATCAACAGGATAAAGTATGAGACAAGATTACAACTACCAATCATAAAATATAACTTACAAACCCAAAATATTATTAAATAAACAATATCAATTCCGGCTGGGAACCGACATATAACCCATTGTATCTTTAAACATTTCCTTCTAGGCGCGAGCTCACTCACAAATACCACTACCTTCTCTGGCAATCGGAAGCCCTCAACACGGTAGGGACCACTAGGTACGCTCTTACGAGCAGTGCGCCTAAGCCTGACCATCTTCTTGCTTAACTGCCATGGTTAGATTAAAACAAAACAAATGAGTATAAAACTCAACAAGGAACTATACAGAAGTTCTATAATATCAATTCACAATATGCTTTACCAAACTCAGGGCATTCTACTTTATTTGATCTAAGTGGCAGATTTCCAGCTTTTGGGTTAAAGAAAGGTTTTGAAGGATAATGTGGGGCTTTCAAGGAACAAGGCTCAATGCAGGATGAAAGCCGACATTCATCACAAATCATTAAAGGATCAGAATAGATCTTTCAATAGAGGAAAGCAACAGTATTTCATTATATGGAATCAATCATATGATCAACAAATTCAAGAATCAGGGTTCTCGAGCTTTAAGCTTCACATTGATATAATCAACTCTTTTCAAAACAATATAAACCATTTTCATTTTCAAGAATCAATTTTACTGAACAGATAGTTTTAGTTCCCTTTTTAAATAATCATTTAGAACCCTTGATTGGATCACTTTATCTTTCCATTTCATTATATACGGGTGATCAGCCCATATCGACCTCCATTCCGGTCTTTAAGGTACCAATCGGCATAATTTCAGCCTTAAGTTGGACTAGCCCCGCTAGCCTCTTACCATGACTAGACTAGTTCCACTAGCCTCTTACGTCCCAATCCAATCCATCAGGAATTCATTTGGAAAACCTTGAGTTGGAAAAACAAATAGGTTTTCTAAAATTCATTTTATCATTACCAAGAATTTGAAATCATTCGGACTCTTTCAAGTCGAAACTCATTCTTAATTCAGATTTGAAGGAAACAAAGTTCAGGGAGTGATTCAAAGATACGCAAGGAACAATTCATAAGGATTTTGTATCAGGGATAATAAAGCACTTAAGTTAGAAGGATCAACATCTATTTAGGGATCAATAGGGTGATCAGGAAAACAGGGTATCATTAAACAGGGTTAACAAGGATAATCAGAGGGTTCAATATAATTCATGGCTTAATAGATAACTTGAACATAAAGGACAGATTATCAAAGGGTTGAATCATTAAGCTTATCAATAACAGTTTATCAAGAACAAAGGCAGGGTATCAATATCAGGGTTTTATAATTAAACAGTTCAATACTCTACATGGTATGAACAACATTCTCTTTATAACCATTTATACAAGTAATCAGAGTTACTTTCCTGAATTTGCTTTCCTGAAGGTTGAACTACTGCCACCTAGTATATCCCTTCTTTCCTAGCCTAAATGCCCTCACGCTCCGAATCTACAATCAAAACCAAAACCTTAATCAGTTTCTCAAATCTCGTTCCGGGAACGATCACTCGATTACGATAACTCGATTATACTCTTGACTCAAATGTACGAGTATAGCTTATACACATAAGCACATAGCACATCATATACTATATTATTAACCTTTTCACCTTTATGTATTCGACAATCGACTTATAAACATCCATATCTCGACTCAAAATCAAATCGTACTCTATATTGGTACACATAGCTCCTTATACTTGAAATTCTTATACAAATAAACAAACGACAAAACTTATAATGACAACCATAGTTATCACAGATCAATCATTCCCCTTTCTCTTATACTTTAACTCGAACCAACATAGCAAATTAGACAAAAATCTCACATACAATCCTTAACTAATCTCCATGATCGATTCAAGCACTTAAATTAGAATTTGACCTTTTAAGTACTATAAACCATTCGGCCTTTCTATAAACACCTTCCAAATTCAAGCAAATTTTTATACCAAATCCACATAACATATAATCAATCAAACCTTCACTTAATCCAACTTAATATTTCCAATTAAAACAACCATATCATTCGAATTTTCAAGAACAATGACATGCATTTCAATTTTTGATCTCATACATAGCATGCAAGCATCTTTCCATAGTTTTAATCCTAAATCCTAATGAATCCAAGCAAGAACAACACACCAATTTACTTCTTCTTTCTTATCAATAAAATTCGAACCAAGGCAACATACAATCTCATATTTATGTTTGAATTTCTCATCCCTAATTCCATTAAACACTCTATTTAACTTATCATTTTCAAACAACCATCAAGCAATCTTTTATTTTATCAACTAAAATCAATTCATTCTTGATAAATCAAAGCCCTATGCGGCTTTTACTTCACATAAACACATGCATGGTCTATTTTTGCTTTAAATTCATCCAATAATTCAAATCAAATCATAATTTATAGACTTAAACTTCAACAACTCATTCCTACCAAGTATTTATCAACTTAACTAAAAAAATATCAAAACCCTTTTTGAATTTCAAACCAACCAAGCATGCAAACACAAAATAGTCGATTAAATACCAGAGCTCAGTGTTTAACATCATTGCTCACCACCGGTTCACCGGAGTTCATCACCGGTGGCGGTGGCATCTCGGTGGTGCCCCCATTCGGGGGTTTCCAACCATCAACCACCAATTTTCTCAAGTAATACACACATGCAAACACATATCTTTATTCTAAAATCATTTAAGAACAAAAACCCTTTTGTTTCCATGAAAACCGAATTCAAAACCACCAAATCCAACTTTGATTTTTCTCAAAAACTTGAAGATAGTGACATGCATGTATGTATATAGGTAGATATCATAAAGTCTCAAACAATCATGGTTCTTTAACCGAAAAAGAGCAATGAACAAGTGAGAGATCGAAGGGAGAGTGTACCGAGAGAGAGAGAAATCCCGAGAGGATTGAAGAAAATTAGAGAAAATAAAGAGAAGAGAGAAGCTCCGGTGAAAAAGAAAGAAAAGAAAGGGTGGGTGTGATTATATACTACCAAGGGAGGGGTAGTATGGTAATTGGGTTATCTTGTTTCTGATTTGCTTTTTATTCTTGAAAGAAAACAATTTTGATCTGCAAATATCTCTCTCGAAAAAGATGAATTTGATACGAATGATAATTTTAAAACGTAAATCTCGAAATTAGCTTTTTAACCATTACTCATAATGGATTTTTGAGCGGACGGTTGATTTTATATGAATTTTGCAAGCTAGCTTTAATAATAACATTTTCCACATAGAATCAATTTAAAATGCAAGGACCACCAAATAAATCCACTCATCATTTTTAAAAAGTCTCTAGGACCACTATGAAGATAACATAACAAATCCCATGTTTTTATCTTAATCGGATGATTTTATAAAAATGCACGAAGATTATATAAATCCTTATATAATTCTCTTAATTTCATAAAAATGTCACAGAGCACATAGTCATGCACACAGTCAAGCAATCACACATATACAATCACATAACGACTCAGGTCTGATAATAGAATTTATCCCTCTTTAATCTTTTATCCTTTTTACGCGTACCGGGTCACGTTCAGCCTGACGGCCCGACGCTCAATGTTTCGTTTAAGCTTCTCATTATCATTATCAATCAACACGTCACTTAGGACGAAATACTTTATTTAAACATTCATTTCATTCAATCACACATAATTCACATTTTATATTCTTTAACTCCTTATTAGGACGGGTTCCGTTCTACCTGACGGCCCGACACCACAGCTTAACTTCTAAGCTGACTCTTTAAATTGGAATGTTTTGATTTACGCTCCTATATTCTAATATACAGAAAAGACAATTAATCAGCACTTAGTCACATAATTATAATCACATCATATAACACATACTTTATTGACTTAATTACGTCGCAAAATTTTCATTCGTCACACACCATGGTCATGTTGTTGATGGTTCAAGTGCTTTGATTATGAATGATAGAGAAGAAAGTGAAGATGAACAAGATGATCAAGTTCCAGTTATTCAAGCTATGGAACAAAAGAACAAAGGACCTCAAAAGCAAGTCGTATTGGAGCTGGAGGAAGATGAATATTATACCTTGGATGAGCTAGATGAAATGGATCAATCCATGGCTTACTTGGATAGGAAATTCTCCAACATAAGAGTCAAGAAGCCAAAAAAGGCAAGGGACAATCTTCCAACAACAATAATTGGAAACCAAAAGCTCAATACAATTCAGCTAGCAAAGGTGGCTACAAAATAGGATATGTGGACATATCAAAGATAAAGTGCTTCAACTGTAATGAGTTGGGTCACTTTGCTACCGAATGCAGAAAGCCTAAAAAGGTGAAGAAAGACAAAGCCTATCTTGAACTGGAAGCAAAGTATGAAGCTCTCCTGAAGAAGTAGTCTAGAAAAGCTTATATTGCAGAAGGAAAGAGTTGGGATGATACTGATGTTGATGATGAGGATGAAGAGGTTGAAAATTATGCACTCATGGATTTTGAGCATGGAGAAGCATCCACTTCAAAATTAAAGGTACCAACTCTAACCACTATTGATTTAAATGCTAGTCAATATAAGGAGAGTGTGGAAAAGATGAGTGTGGATATGTTTCATATACACACTAGCTTAGTAGCAGCTACTGAGGAAGTCAGTAGGCTAATAAAAGCTAATGAGAAGCTTGAAAGTGAGAAGCAAAAGATGGATTTATTGCTTGTGGAGCTTGAGTCAGTCAAGCAAGAAAATGAATATCTAAAAAACAAGCTGAAGTGTGCTAGTGAGATTGAAACTGTGTTAAGAGAAAAGATTGAGAAGAATGAGGTGAAACTGAAATCATTCAGGAATTCATCTGAGTTGGTTGGTCAATACCATGAGAAGAACAAACCATGTGCTAACATAGCGATTGGTATTGATTATGATGCTTTAAATAGCAACAAGAAAGTTGTAGGTGATAAAGGAAAAACAATAGAAAATGAAGAAGTCCCAGCCATGCTGAGAAAGGTTGGTTCACCTATGTTCAAAGCATGTGAAGTAGATTTCAGTGAAGAGGAGTTAATCATAAAGCAAGAAATTGTTGATGAAGATAATAAGAAGAAAAATGCAGAAACAACTCCAACTTCCAAAGCTGAAAAGAAGCCCATGGTCAAACAAGATTCCAAGACACCTGTCAAGGAAACAAAAACTGAAGATGCAAGAAAGAAGAAGAAGAATAGAAATGGAAAGATTGGGATAAATAAAAGAAAAATTTTTGATTATATTGCAGATGCTCCAAGAAAATAATGTCAAAAATGTGACTCTGTTAATCATCTAACTCACCTTTGTAAAAAGATAGTTAGTAAGCCAGGAGTGGGAGCATGCAAGTACAATGAAGAAAAAATTGAAGATCCCTACTCATTATGTGATAAGTTTGATTGCACACCTTGCAACATGAAATTAATGACAAGTTTCCACAAGCAGAAAGTTGATCTTAAGGAAATCAATATTGACTCTTCAGCTAAAAAGGACAATGCACATCATTCAATGAACTCTATTCTTTCTGAATTATCAAACTCTACTTCTATCAAATCTGTTTAAAAGAAGAAAGTACCCAACACTGCTTGGGTTGCTAAACATACTTAAACTCATTGTGTGCAGGGCAAAAAGAAGAAAGTCATATGGATCATAGACAGTGGATGCTCAAGATATATGACAGGTGATATGGCCCTGCTATCACAGTTTGAGGAGAAGGCTGGCCCATTAGTGACCTTTGGAGATAACAACAAAGGTTTCACAATGGGATATGGCAAATTGATTTCTGGAAATATTGTCATTGAAGATGTAGCACTGGTAGCTGGTCTTGAAGTAAATCTTCTCAGTGTTAGCCAATTTGCAGAAAAAGGTTTCAAAGTTTTATTTAACAAAGAAGAATGCACTTTTATCAGCAAGAAAACTGGTGAAGTTGCTCTGAAAGGAGCAAGGAAATGAAGCTTATTTGTTGCAGACTTGGACACAACAAATGAAGGTGGAATTTGTTGCTTCCAAACCAAGGCATCTGTAGAGCAAAGCAAGCTATGGCATAAGAAGTTTTCTCACTTGAATTTCAAAGCAATCAACACTCTAGTAAAAAAGGAGTTAATGAGAGACATGCCTAATCTGGAGTTTTCTCAAGATGAAGTCTGTGATGCTTGTCAAAAAGGAAAAATGAAAAGATCAAGTCACAAAAGTAAAGCTGTGAATTCTATGAGTGCACTTTTGCAACTTATTCACATGGATTTGTTTGGACCAGTTAATGTCCAGTCAATATCAAGAAAAAGATATGCACTTGTGATGGTGGATGACTACTCAAGGTACACATGGGTAGAATTTATGCACTATAAATATGAAACTCCACACATCATAATTGAGCACATTAAGAAGATTGAGAAGCAGGCTAAAGATTAGAATTGTGTGAAAAGATTGAGGAGTGACAATGGAACAGAATTCAGGAATGCAACCTTAACTGAATTATGCAAAGACAAGGGTATTGTTCAAGAGTTCTCAGCTGCTAGAACACCTCAGCAAAATGGGGTAGTTGAGAGAAAAAATAGAACACTAGTAGGGGCTGCTAGAACAATGCTACAAGATGCAAAACTGCCAACTAGTTTTTGGGAAGAAGCTGTGAACACTGCATGCTATACTCAGAACAAATATCTCATTAACAAGAATCTTGGAAAGTCACCCTACTCAATCTTGTCTAAAAGAAAGCCTATTGTAAAACATGTTAGTCCCATAACAATATAACAAGAATTACAGAAGGGGGGTTGAATGGAATTCTTGAATCTTTTTCTTGATTGAAAATGTTCTAACTCAAATATATATATAAGTGTGAATTGATTAGCACAATGCGGAATAATTACTCAATAAATCAAAACACAAGTAATTAAAAACAAGAGTCTTTAAAAACTTTCTGGTGGATTTGAATGATTCCACCAGAGATATATATTATATCGAGAGAACTCTGTGTGCAAAACGCCCACAACTGTTTACAAATATTGAACTACTGAGAATACAGAGAAATGCTAATAATTCTGCTTACAAATGGTTCTCTTGTTTTATCTCAAATTTCTTCTTTTTATTTACTGCTTCTTGGTTTATATTTCACCAAGATTACAAAGTAATAAGGCAAGATAATAAAACAAAAACTATCTAGTCTATTACAATGCTACTTCATTACTATATTCCAGCATCTTTGAATATCTTCTTCATAGCATGGAAATGGAAATGTTTCTTTGTTCTCAAAAACCCAATTGGATAGGCTACCACACTCCATTTGCATTCACTCGACGCATGTGACTGTGTTGTTGAAGGTTTTTTAGCACATAAACGCAACGAAAACGTAAATTTAAATCTTAGAAAAAAACCGAAACCCTCCGCAGGATCCATACGAAAAATAATATTTAATTCGTAGTTCCGTATGTTTTCCTTAAGAAGCTTTACGTTAATGAAAATATGGAGGTCTTTAATAGCGATCCAAGAACGATAAGCGGAGATTCCTAGCAGCTGCTCCTCAATTGTGAAGCACTCCACCGGTATCCATCAAGAGTACAATGTAATGGAGGAGGAAGAGGTTGAGAGAATTAGTTGCCTCCCTCTATTTCTACTTTAGAATTAGGGTTAATTATTTGGGTTGAGGCAAATAGGGTTTATAATAGTATATTTATAGGCAAAATTTTCAGATGAAAATTTTCCATAAAATATTATTATTAACCCTTTAATTGATTATTCTTATTAACCAATTAACTAATAATTAAAACACCTTTTAATCATTAATCCATTTTCTAAACACTTTAGAAAAATAATTCTCTCACTTGATTTAATTTCCAAAATTAAATTCTTAATTAATAATATTAAGAATTAATTAAATCTCATTTAATCAATTATTAAATCTGCTAATTAATTATTTATTTGACAAATAAATAATTACCAGCCATTATTAATTAATTTCTCCACCATTAAATCATTCTCTTTTATGGTGTGACCCTGTAGGTTCAATATTAAGCCGGTAGTAGACATAAATAATAATAAAACTATTTTATCATTATTTATATAAATTCTCTAATTCATTAAATATGATTAATTAATAAATTAATCATATTTATTCTACACCGTGAGGGATACTTCTCAGCATATCGCGACTATCCGGATAATACGAATTCACTGCTTAGAATACCAAGAACCTATTCAGTGAGTAGTTACCGTACAATCAATTCCTTCTACCCTGCAATGTCACGATTAAATACAAGGCATGGAACTTGTGTCAAGCCTATCTTATTTAATCATTTGCTTTCCCATTCACTATGCTTAGTTCTATTTAATGTAAATTAGAAACTCCTTTCTAATTTCATTCACTCTGGCCAGAGATTCCTGAACTAGCATAAGTGGATCAGCATTGAACATTCTCTTCCTTCACTGGAAGGGGTAGATCCTTTATTGATCATACACTATCTTCGTGTACAAACTCCTATACCCAGTAGAGCCCTTATAATTGTCCCTAAAGACTAAGAACTAAACCAAAGCATAGTTCAGTGTACACAAGATGACTATGAAGACCTCAAGTCTAAGGATACTTGTACAACTATCACTATGTGAACAACTGCTGACACGTGAGTGAACTCCATCAGTTGTTCAGCTGTGTGAGTCATGTTCGGTGAACTTATTCTATAATAAGCACCTATATACTAGCTGTAGTGTCACCACACAAATGTCTCTGAGAACAGACATCCTTCATAATGAAGCAAACATAGTATGTACCGATCTTTGTGGATTACTAATTATCAGTTAGTAATCCTACGACCAGGAAATATTTAAGTTTAGAGTTATCATCTTTTAGGTCTCATTATTATGATCTCATCATAATCCATAAAAAGCTTTACTCTAAACTATGGTATATCTTATTTAAACACTTAAATAGATAAAGCCCGCAATAAAACCAAAACAAGTCTTTTATTAATATCAATGAAATCAAAACAGATTACATAAAATTTATTCCTAAATCATCATACATGATTGGACTTAGGACACATCTCTTTCAATCTGCCACTTGTACTAAAGCCAATCACTCTGGTATCTAATACCCATCTTGTCTTTATGACGATCAAAGTGACTTTGAGAAAGTGGCTTTGTGAGTGGGTCTGCTACGTTGTTATGTGTGTCAACTCTCTTGACGTCTCCTCTTTCAATACAATACAAGAAATGTTACCGCGCTCCCACTAACCTTTTGTAGACACATGGTTCATCTATGTTTTTGATAAAACCAAACTCTTTGATTGTCTCATCAAAACGGATGTTCCATCTACGAGAAGCTTACTTTAAACCATATATGGTTCGCAGCAGCTTACACACTAGGTGTTCATTTCCCTTGGAAAGAAAACCCTCTGGCTGTGTCATATACACTTCCTCTTCAAGTTTCCCATTGAGGAAGGCCGTTTTCACGTTCATTTGCCAGATCTCATAGTCGTAGTAAGCAGCAATCGCAAGCAAAATCCGAATTGATTTTAACAGGGCTACAGACAAAAAATTTTCATCAAAGTCAATCCCTAGCCTTTGTCTGAATCCTTTTGCCACGAGCCTAGCCTTATAGGTCTCCACCTGCCCATCTGCTCCAATCTTTCTTTTGTATACCCACATGCAGCCAATAGGCTTAACACCTTCAGGCGCCTCAACCAGAGTCCATACTTGGTTGGTATACATAGATTCCATTTCAGATTTCATGGCACTATGCCATTTCTCTGAGTCAACACTACTCATAGCCTCATTATAGGTCACAGGATCGTCATCATAAATGATTGACAACTCATTGTCATTCTCAATGACAAGGCCATAATACCTCTCAGGTTGGCGAGACACTCTCCCTGACCTACGTATGGGCTGTTCCACAGAAGGTTGTTCAGTCTGAACAGGTGTTTCCACTTGATCCGTAGTAGTTTGTGCTTCTTGAACTTCATCAAGTTCAATTTTGCTCCCACTGTTTCCTTCAAGGATAAACTGCTTTTCCAAGAAGGTAGCATGTATGGAGACAAACACCCGATGATCGGTGTAAAAGTAATACCCTAAAGTCTCTTTAGGATATCCCACAAAATTACATTTTATAGATCAAGATTCCAGCTTATCTGGGTCAACTTTCTTGACATAAGTTAGACATCCCCAAATCTTAACGTGTTTAAGACTCAGTTTCCTTTCTTTCCATATCTCATATGGAGTTTGAGGAACAGATTTGGAAGGCACCTTATTCAGTAAATATACTGAGGTTTCTAATACATAACCCCACAGGAATACTGGAAGATTCGCATAGCTCGTCATGGACCGAACCATATCTAACAAAGTTCGATTTCTCCTTTCAGATACCCCATTCAACTGTGGAGTATATGGAGGAGTCCACGGGGAGACTATACCATTATCTTTGAGATAAGCTAGAAACTCTCCATTCAAGTATTCACCACCTCGACCTGATCGAAGAGTTATAATACTATGTTTGGTTTGTTTCTCCACTTCATACTTATAATCTTTGAACTTTTCAAAGGCTTCAGACTTGTGTTTCATCAAATACACATATCTGAATCTAGATCGATCATCTATGAAAGCAATGAAGTATGAAAATCCACCCATGGCTTGCGTAGACATTGGTCCACATACATCTGTGTGTACCAATCCTATCATATCTGCAACCCTCTCTCCATGTCCACTAAATGGAGATTTGGTCATTTTACCCAATAGACAAGACTCGCATGTAGGATATGATTCAAAATCAAAGGGGTCAAGTAACCCTTCCTTATGCAATGTCCGCAGTCTATTTTTACTAATATGACCAAGTCCGCAGTGCCACAAGAAAGTGACATTTTCATCATCCCTTTTTCTTTTATTAGTATATTCAATTTGTAGTAAATTATGCTCTACATCACATACATACAAACCATTATTTAAAATACCACTTCCATAAAGAACGTTATCTCAAAGAATTGAACATTTATTATTCTGAATAACAAACAAAAATCCAGCCAAGTCTAACATGGAATGGAAATAATATTCCTCACAATCGAGGGAACAAAATAACAATTATTTAGAACAATAGTCTTGCCCGTAGGCATATGTAAATGAAATGATCCTACAGCTTCAACAACAACTCTTGCTCCATTTCCCATCCGTAGAATCACCTCCTCTTCTTCAAGAGTCCTACTTCTCCTTAGTCCCTGCATCGAATTGCAAATATGAGAACCACAGGCGGTATCTAATACCCAAGTAGAAATTTGACTTAATGACATATTAACTTCGATCATGAACATACCTGAATCAGAAGCGGTAGTCTCACTACCCTTTTTCTTCTTCTTCAATTCTGCAAGGTAAACCTTGCAGTTCCTCTTCCAGTGCCCCACCTTGTTACAGTGAACGCAAACAACTTTGCTCTTGGGGTCTTCAGCTTCTGTGGAACCGGCTTTTTCTCAGCTACTTTCTTCTTCTTAGAAGGGTTCTTCTTCCTTTTCTTAGGATTGGAACCTTCACCAATTAGAAGAACAGAACTCTTCTTAGGGGGAAATTTGATTCCACAGTCTTCAACATGTTGTGGAGTTCAGGCAGGCTGACATCCAGCTTATTCACGTGAAAGTTCACAACAAACTGCGAGAACGAACTCGGAAGTGATTGCAAGACCAAGTCTTAGCTCAGCTTCCCATCCATGGCAAAACCAAGTTGTCCAAGACGTTCAATCAAATTGATCATCTTAAGTACATGGTCATTCACAGATGATCCCTCAGACATCCTACAACCGAATAGCTCCTTCGATATCTCATATCGAGCTGTCCTCCCTGCCACATCATACAACTCTTGTAGATGCATAAGGATAGTGTGAGAATCCATATGCTCATGTTGCTTCTGTAGCTCAATGTTCATGGAAGCTAGCATGATGCATTGAGCAACATTTGCATCATCTATCCACTTACGATACACAACATGTTCATCATTATGTGAATCACTAGCAGGTTCAGTAGGCTTAGGTGAGTCAAACACATATTCCAGCTTCTCATCCCTGAGAACAGTTCTCAAGTTTCGAAGCCAGGTAGCAAAATTAGGACCAATCAACTTGTGAGCATCTAGTATACTCCGGAGTGATAGTGCAGAAGATATAACAAATATAGTAAATCTGTAAATGATGAACACATAACAACACTTAGCAAATATTCAATTTCATTTCAAAACACTATATGAATCGGGTCTTTATTCATAAGTGGCTCCCACTAGTTTATCTAATTTATATAACCCCTAAGTGAAAATTAAGCATTCATAATGCTAGTGGGAATAGGGATCCTACATTCCATCACAGAACCTTGGCTGTAGCACGAAACGTCATGTGATGTTCAATAGGCAGACAACTCTTGTCAATTACATCTTATGTTATTCCCTAATAAAACTTTAGCCTCTTGAATAATTGAGTCACGACTGTAGCACGACAAACTCAATATTCTAAGTCAAGTCTAACCCAACATTTCGTACAATTGAATCAGTCTCCAACGACCCACGGCTGTAGCACGTAACGACCTTTAGATTCTAATTCAATGTACATATCTCTATGTAATAGACAAGTATTTCTTATTTTGAAATCAAAGCCCTCGGCTGTAGCACGAAACAACAATAATTTAAAAATAAGAACTACTTTCTACCATGTTAGAAGGCTTTGACCGACACAAGCCAGTTGTGTCATTGGCCAATTACTACTTAATATTATTTAATTTTAGAGGGATTATATTATGTTACAATCATAATCATATTATAAAGAGATTCTTCCTTTTAAATTAAATATTTCAAATCAATAATCGATAATCAGATGATTCCCAGATCGGGGGGAGCATTGTCAAGAGGCTTCACTTAATACCCCTTTCTTACAGATAGAAATATGCTTTTGACATAATCATCCTTTCTCTCAATATTGAAAATTCATATTTAATTACGTGTTTCATAAACACAAGAATCTCATGATTGTATTCATAATATTATTGTTAAGGCAAGAAACGATTCCTATTCTAGATTTTCTAGAGCACGCCTTATATTGATTTAAGTTCACCTAAATCTATCATCGCATGGTAAACATAGGCATATATCTCATATATAAAATTAAATAAACAAGTAAATGTAAAGTGCAATAAAGTAAATGTGTTTGGTTATGGCCCCATCCTATGTGATCTTTATCAAGCTCATGATAAAGATCAAGGTCAATCTAATATGGTGATGGAAATAAATACAACTACTTATTACATAAGTCTTCTTCTTTATTTAGACTTCTTGTATGCCTCGTCTTCTTCTTTGTATCACCTCCATTGGATAGCCTTCTTGACTCTTCAATTATATTACATGATTGAAAGTAAAACTAATCTAATGAACTTACAAGAATAACTCGAGTTACATTCGAGATTTATGATTACAAAGATTGACGACATGCAAGTCGTATTTAAAACCAAAACCAAAACAATTACACTAAGGTCGAAAGGCCATAACCATCCACCATGCTCATACAACACATAAAAGCATGTTAAAACACATAATCTGATCTTAACATATCATATTTCCATGATATAATCATAAAAAAAATATGACAAAAATCAGAATCAAATCAGAAAAACAAAAATCACTGTTTACGGGCAGTAAATGACGTTAAACGCCTTACAGATGAGTCGTTGATAGACTTAGCTATCAGTTTTGTTCAGACGCTCGCTTACCTATGGAATAGGGTATTCGTTTGCGTAAATCGGATACCACACCCAGATTTCAGCAAATCTGCAGCAGCCAATTCAGAATCCGTATCTAATATGATTCTCATAATTAGAACAAACATAAATCCTGTATATATCAGTATATAAACAGATTACATAATCATCTTATGATTATACAACTCACATGGATATCATATATTCAAAACCATACATATATAAGCATAGTATCCCAACATCAAATCATGGCGAATCACGTACATGCTTATATATCGAAAATAGTTAAACACATAAACGAATTAAAAACTTTTCGCAAGTAGCTCTGATGCCATTGAAGGGTTTTTAGCACATAAACGCAACGAAAACCTAAATTTAAATCTTAAAAAAAAAACCGAAACCCTCCGCAGGATCCATGCGAAAAATAATATGTAATTCGTAGTTCAATATGTTTACCCTAAGAAGCTTTACGTTAATGGAAAGATGGAGGTCTTTAATAGTGATCCAAGAACGATGAGCGGAGATCCCTAGCAGCTGCTCCTCAAGTGTGAAGCACTCCACCGGTATCCACCAAGAGTACAATGTAATGGAGGAGGAAGAGGTTGAGAGAATTAGTTGCCTCCCACTATTTCTACTTTAGAATTAAGGTTAATTATTTGGGTTGAGGCAAATAGGGTTTATAATAGTATATTTATAAGCAAAATTTTTAGCTGAAAATTTTCCATAAAATATTATTAATATTAACCCTTTAATTGATTATTCTTATTAACCAATTAACTAATAATTAAAACACCTTTTAATCATTAATCCCTTTTCTAAACACTTTAGAAAAATAATTCTCTCAATTGATTTAATTTCCAAAATTAAATTCTTAATTAATAATATTAAGAATTAATTAAATCTCATTTAATCAATTATTAAATCTGCTAATTAATTATTTATTTCACAAATAAATAATTACCAGCTATTATTATTTAATTCCTCCACCATTAAATCATTCTTTTTTATGGCGTGACCCTCTAGGTTCAATATTAAGCCGGTAGTAGAAATAAATAATAATAAAACTATTTTATCATTATTTATATAAATTCTCTAATTCATTAAATATGATTAATTAATAAATTAATCATATTTATTCTACATCGTGAGGGATACTTCTCAGCATATCGCGACTATCCAGATAATACGAATTCTCTGCTTAGAATACCAAGAACCTATTCAGTGAGTAGTTACCGTACAATCAATTCCTTCTACCCTGCAATGTCATGATTAAATACAAGGCATGAAACTTGTGTCAAGCCTATCTTATTTAATCATTTGCTTTCCCATTCACTATGCTTAGTTCTATTTAATGTAAATTATAAACTCCTTTCTAATTTCATTCACTCTGGCAAGAGATTCCTGAACTAGCATAAGTGATCAGCATTGAACATTCTCTTCCTTCACTAGAAGGGGTAGATCCTTTATTGATCATACACTATCTTCGTGTACAAATTCCTATACCCAGTAGAGCCCTTATAATTGTCCCTAGAGACTAAGAACTAAACCAAAGCATAGTTCAGTGTACACAAGATGACTATGATGATCTCAAGTCTAATGATACTTGTACAACTATCACTATGTGAACAACTGCTGACACGTGAGTGAACTCCATCAGTTGTTCAGCTGTGTGAGTCATGTTCAGTGAACTTATTCTATAATAAGCACCTACATACTAGCTGTAGTGTCACCACACAAATGTCTCTGAGAACAGACATCCTTCATAATGAAGCAAGCATAGTATGTACCGATCTTTGCGGATTACTAATTACCAGTTAGTAATCCTACGACTAGGAAATATTTAAGTTTAGAGTTATCATCTTTTAGGTCTCATTATTATGATCTCATCATAATCCATAAAAATCTTTACTCTAAACTATGGTATATCTTATTTAAACACTTAAATAGATAAAGCCCGCAATAAAACCAAAACAAGTCTTTTATTAATATCAATAAAATCAAAACAAATTACATAAAAGTTATTCCTAAATCATCATACATGATTGGACTTAGGACACATCTCTTTCAGTTGTCACTGTCAACAGATGTTTGAATTCTTTATCCGTCGGGTTCATGATCATCCATCGAGTTAATGATCATCCGTCAGGTAATTAATCATCCATCGAGTGTATTGTTGTTTATCCGTCGGGTAGCAATCAGGCATTTGACTTCATTTCACTTATGCAAAATTACAAGACATCATCTATGTACAATTAATCAACCTATTCTGCATATCTAGTTAACGTCAATCATGACTCAAATACTACTACAGATTCTAAACAATGTTTATGCAGAAATGTGCTACAGACTTATTGTTACACAAGCTACTCACTCGATGGATAATAAGTCATCATCATTCTGGACTATAGTGAGTCATCCGTCGGGACTAAAAGTCTTACCCGTCGAGTGCTACATTATTTCACTAAGTAAAATCTACCAAGGTGTTTTGTTCATGAAATCATCAAGTACACAACATATAAACAACAATCTCCCCCAATTAATGTCTACTGGAATTGTAGCCATAAATTAAGAGATACTTGATGATAATAAAACACCCTAAAAATACAACTTTAAAAGAAAGTAGATATTACTGAAAAGTGCTTCAAATAACAAAAATATACAAAGTTTTGCTCATAGTCATTTTCAAGATGCTCCTCTAGCTTGAGCAGATCTATCTAATTCCTTGAAGGTCTGGATCTCTTTCAAAGCTTTCTGTTGTTTTCTTCAATCTGATTTTGGAGCTGCCTGTGGAATTCCAGTTCATCAGATTCTGAGAGATTTAGCTTTCCTTGCATTTCCAAAAGAGACTCATTGCTGGAGATGCTCAATTGGTCTTCTAATCTGAAAAATCTTCTCACACCTTTATCATCCATGAACTCCATCTGCCAGTAGGGCCTTAGATGCACTCTTCTCCCTGTGTAAGGGATAATTAGAGTCTTTGGAAGTGCATCTTTAGCTCTAACACTCCTTAGCTCTTCAATCTTCTTCAGTACCAATCTTGTTGCAGTAATATTGAACCCAAAATTCTTCTTGAAGGATTTAATCAGTACAACTTGGCTTTCTTGAAGGATCCTATGAATTGGCCACTGAATCTCCTTTCCTCCTTTGTACTTGAACACTAACCTTTCAGGTAGGTTTCTGTATGCATCAATTCCTCTCACTTCATCTAGTTCATCTAGATAGAGGTTTAGATCAGAAAATTCTTTGATGTCACACAAGTACATGTAATCTCTCCTATTGACTTTGGACTGAGCTTTGACTACAGATTTGGATTTGAGAGGTGACAGCTTCACTTTCTTGACTGCTCTTGACTTTGTTCTCTTTGGCTTGTTAAGGATTGGTAGATTGAAGTCAGGAATTGATATGTTCTCCCATTCTATTGACTCATCCTTGGGCACAATAGGTTCACCATGAATATTCCTGTAGGGATCCACCACCCTGATATCTTCAAATACCACAGAGGGCTTTGATGCTTGAGTTGTAGATGGTGTGGATTCCTTAGGAAATTGATCTTCCAATTCCTTGTCAACAATATCCGGTTTCCTTTTAGTTCTTTTAGCCAATTCCTTGATTCTTGGAGATTTCTTTTGCTGTTCAACTTCCTTCTTTGATTCAGTAATTTCAGATGGCTGAATAGGAAATTGTTGTGATGAATTTACAGCATGTAGCTTGGCCAAGATAGCAATTTGCTCTTTCTTTTGTTTAGTCTTTTTAGCATCCAGAGCAGCTTGCTTCTTTTACTGCTTCAATCTAGCCTTTTCTTCTCTCTTTGCTTGAGCAAATTGAGGATGTCCAGCCACCACACAAATTTCTTTCCCATTCCTGAAAATTTTGGCAATTCTTCTTTTTGAAGGTGAATTAGCTGGATCTTTGTAGAAAACAATTGATCTTGACAGAAGCTTCTTCTCATCAGGCTTAGGTATCTCATACACAGTATCCAAAGGGTTCTTCAATGATGATTTTGAGTAGTTTACCCTTGGTTTCAGAATTGTTTCAGCCTTTGGAGGTTTGATGCAGGAAGGCTGTCCTCTTTCCAGATAGTTCATGCTCATCTCATTCACACTAATTTTCTTGACTTAAGAGTGATGGATGGCTGACTTAACTGGCTCCTTGACAAGGTCAAACTTCTTCTGTATTTCCTCATCAATCTTCTCCCAGTTGACTAAACTCAACTTCTCCTTATCAGCTACTCTTATGTTGGCTGCTGCTGCATTGATCAGATCTATACTATCGGTAACTGATGGATTTGAGATAGTAATTGAAGGCATAATTACTTTAATGATTTGAATTTAAAGGCTCTCCCCCTCACTTGGTCTCCCCCCCTCACTTGGTCCTTTCTCCCCCTTTTTATTATCATCAAGTTGAGGTGAGGAGGGGGTTTGAGCAGCCACCAGTTTTTATAGTAAATTTATCTGTTGGGCTTGATAAAGATGAATGGCAGTTAAAGATGCTTCCATGGCTGACATTCTTATGTCCAAGGCATCTATCTTGGTTGACAGATCATAATTTTTCCTTAATTGCCTCTTGATGTCAAGCATTATAGCTTCTGGAAGTTTAGAATCTATCTTGTCTGAAATGGCCTTCTTCATCTCCTCAATATCACCCTTCATGGTGTTTACATCCCTAGCATGCTGGAAGCCCTGGATTTGTTGAAGTTGCAGGGAGGCTAGATGTGCCTGAAGGAGCTTCTTGGTGCTGGCATTAGTAGTGGTTTGAAGAGCAGTATTTGTCTGATTGATTAGCTGGATCAGGGTTGTCTTGAAGTAATGCTCATCACAGTGCTTTGAGAATGCCCATGATGGCATACCTGATCTTGAAGTTGAGCCTACTTCTCCCCCTATATCCATTTCTTCATCTTCACAATCCCCACTCCCATCACCAAAGAAATCAGCTGAACCACCAGTCTCATAGTCCACATCACCAGCTGTAGAAGGCAAAACTGTGATGGCATCCTTAGCTCTCATCATAGACTGTGTGGTATGCACCAAATTCAACATCCTTTCTACATTGTCATTGCCCTGTTCAGCTAGAAGTTGATAAGCTGGAACAGGGTGAGTAAATGCCTCAGCATCAAGGGAAGTGGAATCTATAACAGCTTTAGGATGCTGTGATAGTCCTTCCCTATCTGCATCCTGGACATTCATTGACTCACTAGCAATGACATCCATCCTTATTGCTCCAGTACCTGTATTTCTCTCATTTTCTCTCTTTTCTTGCATCAGGGTCTCACCCTGGCTACCCACCCTCACACCCTCACCTTCACCTACTAAGGTGGGACTCCTCTCACTCTCTTTTACCAATCCTGAAGAAATGGATTGCATAGTTTTACTCATTTCCTCTCCTTTTTCCTGGGAGCAACCCAAACTCTCACTCAAAACACTCTTCTCTCTCAATCCTAAGAGTCACTGTACAACCACTAAATCTTCTGCACTTGAAATAAATGAAGTTTGAAGCTGTGCAGAGATACTCCACGGATGAGTGATATCCATCGAGTGAGTGGTTTTGCTATCCGACGGATAACTGCTGTTAGGCTTATCCGTCGGGATACAATCACTACTCAACGGATGAGCAATATTCGTTGAGAGAGTAGAAATGAATGAGCCGGGAATAGAAACTATTGTTGACTCTGTGCTGATTGAAGATATTTTGGGCATAAATGATACAACAGTTCCTGAAAGAATTGGCAAGTGAGCCAACAAATCATCTAAAAGATGATGCTCACTTGCATTAGATTTTGGCTTCCCAACAGAGTTAAAGAAGGGGAATCAGGAATTGATGTGTTTATCATATCTACATCCAGAGAATTTGTTGGTGAGTTTGGTGTTTGGGGTGCTTCTATAACTAGAGATTTTGGCCATGACTCCACATTTATTGGAGCCACATCAAACTGAATTTGTGAAGGTGCAGTGACTGTGTCTGTTGCACCAGTTTGCACTGTGTGTGTACCCTGTGCATCCCCAAGGGTTTTCGATTTCTTCTTTCTGGCATAAGTTTGGGGTGATCTTATGGCCCTAACCCTCTTGGCATGTACTCTTGGTTGAGAGCTTTGTTCAATAACTACATCCTTTTAGGAGGATGTAGCTAGAAATGAGCTTTTATCCTTTTTAAGCACTGCAGTTTGTTGGGAAACTGCAGTGTGGCTAAGCTGGGATCCACTCATCTCTCCAACCTTATTCTTGGGGTTTCTTTTATGTTCACCCCTTCCCTCACCTAACTTACCCTCCTTCACACTCCCCTCTTTGGCTTTAGTGGATTTTGCAACTGGCATCTTTTGAGAGATACCGGAGGGGGCTTTCTTTGATTTGGATTTTGAAATAATTGTAGGTTTGGTAGCTTGGGTAGGCAACTGTTTGGTCATTGACACAGTTGCCATAGCCATACTAGAACTCAAAGAAATTGTTGAGGTTGGAATAGTTGTAGGGATAGATGAACTTACCTCACTTACCTGAGGAGCTTGCATTACAGGAAAATAGAATAATGACACATCCTTGTGATGATTGGCCCTGTTCAAATCTGCAATGAGCCTTCTCTCTTGAACCCAACAATCTAATTTATTGTTAGGGTTCTCAAGCACAATCTGTTCACAAAGGTGGTTAGCTAACATCATAAGGAATCTAGCATAATACACATTCTTACCTCTTTTATTTAACTCTCCCAGTTTAAAACCTAACTCAAACAAAACAAGGTCACTAAAATTAAAATACTTATCTGTAACTAGCATGTAGAGCATGTTAAGCATGGAAATATTCACTGAATCAAAAATACTGATCTTTCCTGTGAAAACCTTTGTAACTACATCACACATGAAACTCCATTCTTTTCTAAGACCCATTCTCCTAATGTCACTCAGTTTAGAAGTAGGAAGTGCATAGTTTATGGAATTAAGCATATTGATTATATCAGTGTCAAAGTGTGGTGAGGTCATATTGTCATCAGGAATTTTGAAACATGTTTTATCACATCACTATTGATACAGAATTCTTTACCTTTAATGGTTAATGTGATGGTCTTATCTGTAGAGTTGTAGGTAGCAGTGGTCCACATCTCTTCAACAACTTCACAGAAGATTGTGGGTGATTCCAGCATGGCATAATTGAGCTTGCAATTCTTCATAAAGTCCATCATCTTGTGATAATCACCAGAATGCTGAATACTCTTGTTCACTGTTGCAGTGAAATTGTTCTTCTCATAAATGAACCAGTTTGAGACATAATTTTTACAACAAGTGCCACTATTAGAGAATAAGAGCTTGACGAGAAAAAGAGTAAGTGCTTTGAGAGAGAGTGAATTTAGAGCAGTTGAATTGAGAATGATAAAAGAAAAGCGATTGAAATGAAATATGCTTTTATACTATCTCAAAAAATAACTGATAAAAATAATAAAGTAAAATAAAGTAACCAATAGAAATTGCTTAAAATATCCGTTTAAAAATAAACTGTAAGAATTCCACCCATTATCAGTCGGGTTATGCTTACAAACTGTAAGTATACTCGATGGATAATGTGTAGGGAATTAACGGCTGAGATTAAGACAATTCGACGGATGAGGATAAACTGTTATCCGTCGAGACATAAAATATTCCAGAAAAATAATTGATTTTTATTAGCAAATAATATACCGATGGATGATCAAACTTGATGGATAAAGATCATCCGTCGAGATGTAAATTTTGACTTAGCCAAGATTTCATCCAAGTCTGAAAAATCAATTAAATTTCTGGCTGCATTTCAACTTGCAAATATACTCATATAGATTTAAGAATAATTAAGCATACCTAACTCACTTACCAACCTTGAAAAGGTGGATTCATCCAGTGGCTTGGTAAAGATATCTGCAAGCTGCTTCTCACTTGGAACAAAATGTAGCTCCACAGTACCATTCATTACATGTTCTCTTATGAAATGGTACTTGATATTTATATGCTTTGTCCTTGAATGTTGTACTGGATTTGCAGTGATGGCAATGGCACTTGTGTTATCACTGAAAATAGGAATCCTCTCAACTTGCAAACCATAGTCTAGCAATTGTTTTTTCATCCATAATATCTGTGCACAGCAACTACCAGCAACAATATATTCAGCTTCAGCTGTAGAAGTAGAAACATAATTTTGCTTTTTACTGAACCAGGACACAAGCTTGTTTCCAAGAAATTGACAGGTTCCTGTTGTACTTTTTCTATCAGTTCTACAACCTGCATAATCTGCATCTGAATAACCAGTTAGATCAAAACCATAATCTCTAGGGTACCAAATGCCAAGTTTTGGTGTTCCCTTGAGATATCTGAAAATTCTCTTAATAGCTATTAAGTGAGATTCTCTAGGATCAGCCTGAAATCTAGCACATAAACATGTAGCAAACATTATATCTGGCCTACTAGCTGTTAAGTACAAAACTGAGCCAACCATGCCTCTATAACTTGAAATATCCACAGACTTTTCAGTAGTGTTTAATTCAAGCTTAGTTGCAGTGGCCATGGGATTTTTTGCAGATGTGCAATCCACTAGATCAAACTTCTTTAAAAGATCAAAAATGTATTTAGTTTGACTAATGAAGATTCCATCACTAACTTGCTTAACTTGTAAACCAAGAAAGTAAGTCAGTTCTCCCATCATACTCATTTCATACTTACTTTGCATAAGTTTGGCAAAATTTTTGCAAAGTTTCTCATTTGTAGAGCCTAAAATAATATCATCTACATATATTTGAACAAGTATACTAGAGCCATTTATATTTCTGAAAAACAAAGTTTTATCTACAGTACCTCTTGTGAAGTGATTTTCCAAAAGGAACTTTGATAAAGTGTCATACCAGGCTCTAGGTGCTTGCTTCAGTCCATAAAATGCTTTCAAAAGATAATAGACATGATCTGGAAAATTTGGATCTTCAAAACCAGGAGGTTGACTGACATAGACTTCCTCCTCCAAATCTCCATTCAGAAAGGCACTTTTGACATCCATTTGATAGACCCTGAAATTGGCATGGGCTGCATAGGCTAAGAAGATTCTGATGGCTTCAAGTCTTGCAACAGGAGCAAATGTTTTATCAAAATCTATTCCTTCTTGTTGACAGTAGCCTTTACCAACCAATCTAGATGAAGGGGTGATCTTTTGTCCATTTTCTTTGTTGAGGTAGATTAGCTCTAGATGAAGAAACCTCATTGTTGTCTTGATATGTGATTGAGTTTTGATTGTTAGAAACTCCCCCTGAGTTTGTGGATCTTTGATTTGAGAAAGGGGAACTTTCTATAGGTGATCTATCTTAACTTCCTGCTCCTTTCGATAACCCGACGGATGGTGAATTTTGAGTACCGACGGATGAAGCTGGTTGTCTCCCGACGGATAACGCAGATTGCCTCTCAACGGATGAAGCATTTTGCAACTCGACATATGTTGAGTTTTGTGCTTCATTGGTAGTAGATTTTTCTGCATTATCCTTTGACACTATTTCTTGATCACTTTCATCATCACTGACATCACTAACCATCTCCACATTGTTGAATTTGAGGCTCTCATGGTAATCTCCATCTTTCAGTCCTTCAATCTTTTTTATCATCAAACACAACATGTATTGATTCCATAACAATGTTGGTTCTTAGATTGTAGACTCTGTATGCTTTACCAACAGCATATCCAACAAAAATTCCTTCATCTGCTTTAGCATCAAACTTCCCATTTTGATCAGTTTGATTTCTCAGAATATAGCATTTGCAGCCAAAGACATAAAGAAAATTTAGAGTTGGCTTCTAGTTCTTGAACAATTGATAGGGAGTCATGCATCTTGCTTGATTAATCAGAGAAATATTCTGAGTGTAGCATGCAGTATTTACAGCTTCAGTCCAGAAATAGTTTGGCAGTTTAGATTCTTCAAGCATTGTCCTTGCAGCTTCAATAAGTGATCTTTTCTTCCTTTCCACTACTCCATTCTGTTGTGGAGTCCTTGCTGCTGAAAACTCATGCAGAATCCCATTTTCTTCACAAAATGCTCTCATGACAAAATTCTTGAACTCAGTTCCATTGTCACTCCTGATTCTTCTAACCTTGAAATCAGGATGATTATTGACTTGCCTTATGTGATTGATGATGATTTCACTAGCCTCATCTTTAGACTTTAGGAAATATGTCCAAGAGAACTTTGAGAAATCATCTACAATTACTTGGAAAAATCTTTTCCTTGAGATGGACAACACATTGACTAGTCCAAACAAATCCATGTGAAGCATTTGCAAAGGCTCTTCAATTGTTGAATCAAGTTTCTTCCTGAATGATGCTTTAATCTGCTTCCCTTTTTGGCAGGCATCGCACAGTCCATCCTTAGAAAACTCCACTAGAGGAATGCCTCTACCAGTTCTTTCTTTACTAGCTCATTCATGGTCTTGAAGTTTAAATGGGATAGCTTCTTGTGCCATAGCCAACTTTTATCCTGACTTGCTTTACTGAGAAGAAAAGTAACAGATTCTGCATTAGATGAGTTAAAATTAGCTAGGAACATATTTCCTTTTCTCACACCAGTAAGAACCACTTTGTTGCTTCTTTTATTAGTCACAACACAGGCTTCTGAATTGAAGGATACTGAGTTACCTTTATCACAAAGCTGGCTGATACTCAACAAGTTGTGTTTGAGACCATCCACCAAGGCAACCTCCTCAATGATGACATTGTCCTTTGAAATCAAGCCATATCCCACAGTATAACCCTTGCTGTCATCTCCAAAAGTAATACTTGGGCCAGCTCTCTCCTTAAACTCTGTGAGCAGGGTAGAATCACCAGTCATGTGTCTTGAACAACCACTATCCAAGTACCAAAGATTCTTTCTGTTTCCCTGCACATATCAAAATCAAATCAAGTTAATTTTGGTACCCAAGTTTCCTTGGGTCCTGCCTTGTTAGCTTTCTTTTTTAGTTTCTTAGGCTTTATCTCATTTGACTTGGGGACATCAGATTCATCCTTGGTCATCTGAGTTGAGCCTTTGAAGCCATTCATTGCAAAAGAATTATCATGCATATTATTATTAACAGGAAATGGCATGCTATTAAAAACATGTTATTCCAGTATGGCATGCTAAATGACATTTGTGGCATACTGAATGCAGCATAATAAGGATTAGGTGCAAATGGCATGTTAGCAAACTGCGCATTCATATTCTGTGTAGACATAGCATTCATAGGCATGGGAAGCATGGCATTCATGTTAGGAAATTGAGGTGGCACAAACATGGAAGTAGGCATGGCAGATTTACAATTAACAGACAAATGATTTACACTACCACACTTGACACAGATTTTTCTAGGAGCATATTTATCAGGTGTGTAGTTATTGTGTTTGTTAATCCCTACTTTACCATTTCTATTATTTTTCTTTTTAGTCTCTATTTTTACCTTAATCTTTTGAAGTCTGTCACTTAACTGTTTGACAGTCATGTGACCAACATTAGCTTTTTTCCCATTCTTAACTTGACTCGATTCTCTTGAAACAAAGTTCTTGGAAACAGATCCATACTTCTCATTCAGCTTAACAAGTTTGGCTTTACTGATAGGCTTGCTCACAGCCGACGGATGATGATTTTCATCATTCGACGGATAACCCTTTTTGTTATCCGACGGATGATCCTCATCATCCGTCGAGTCTACATCTGTTAGCACTCCATCTACCAAATTTGGTTCTAGTTTCTCTTTGTTCTTTTTCCAGGCTGTATCACAGAAAGACTCAATTCCTTGAACTTTGGTGATTTGAGCATGGACATCCCTGGATGTTTTCCATGCCTTAATCACCTCCTGTTCACACTCGAGCTGCTTCTTTAAAATTTCTTCTTTCTTCAAGGACTCAGTTAATTCTTCCTTTGCAATTTTACACTCAATTCTTAACTTTTCAAAATCAATGAACTGAGACTCAAGCACATTATTTCTCTCATTCAAAAATAAATTGTTTTCTTTGCTTTTAGCATTTTCTTTAGTAAGAGACTTAAGTGTAACACACAAATGATATAACTCGTAGACATGTCATTTATGGCATCATTACACTCAGCTTTAGATAAATGTGCAAGGTTTGTAGTAATTACCTGATTACTTGAAGAACTTGTTTCTGTTTCATCAGACTTGGCCATTAGGGCTAGATTGACATAGCTGACATCTTCATCTTCATCCAGACCATCTGCTGCCCAGTCATTTTCTTGTGTTATGAAAGCCCTTTCTTTTTGTTTGAGCAGTTCAAAGGATTTTTGCTTATAATCCACATGCTCAAACTTTTTCTTGCTGGAATCTGACTTTCTACACTCACTGGCAAAATGCCCTGCCAAGCCATATTTGAAACATTTGAATTTTGATTTATCCACCATGTTTCTATTTGGATTGGCTGCTCCAAAGTTCTTCTTGAACTTGAGCTTGGAAAATCTCCTGGAAAGAAATGCTAGGTGTTCATCAATGTCCTCCATGTCATCTTGGCTCAAAGAATCTTCACTCTCTACTGCAAGCCCCTTGCCCTTGTTCTCATAAACCCTTGAAGTTGATTCAACAACTTCCATCTTCATCTCCTTCTCTTTCTCCAACTCAGCAACTAGTGCAATGGATCCTCCTTTCTTCTTTCCTCTCTCCATCCTCTCATCTTGCTCTATTTCAAGCTCATAAGTTTTCAGGATGCCATACAGTCTCTCCAAAGTAAACTCCTTATATTCTTGTGAGTTTCTTAATGAGACTGTCATTGGTTTCCATTCCTTTGGAAGAGATCTAAGGAATTTCAGATTGGAGTCTTTTGTATGATAGACCCTTCCATGCAACTTTAGAGCATTTAGTAGTTCTTGAAACCTACTAAAAATGTCAGTGAAAGACTCACTTTCTTCATTATAAAAATGCTCATAATAGTGAATCAAGAACTGCATCTTGTTTTCTCTAACTTGCTCAGTGCCATCACAGATGATCTGTATTGTATCCCAAACATCCTTGGCAGTTTTGCAGTTGATAATGTTGTCAAACATATCTCCATCAACTCCATTAAACAGGATATTCATGGCCTTTTTATCCTTCCTGACTTGTTCAATGTTAGGATCAGACCATTCATGCCTTGGCTTGGGGACTGATGGCTTGTTTCCTGTTGCAGCTCTCATTGGAACATGAGGGCCTCTTTCTATGCAGTAACATAGGCCTCATCTTGAGAAAGCAAATGAAGATGCATCTTTACCTTCCAATGATGGTAATTATCTTTATCCAGAAAAGGGATCTTGACTCCAACATCCTTCTTGTTCATCTTGCTGTATTGTTTTGATCTTTAAACTCTTTGTAAGTTAAGAGCTTGCTCTGATACCAATTGTTAGTCCCTTAACAATATAACAAGAATTACAGAAGGGGGGTTGAATGGAATTCTTGAATCTATTTCTTGATTGAAAATGTTCTAACTCGAATATATATATAAGTGTGAATTGATTAGCACAATACGGAATAAAATAACTGAATAAATCAAAACACAAGTAATTAAAAACAAGTGTCTTCAAAAACTTTCTGGTGGATTTGAATGATTCCACCAGAGATATATATTATAGCGAGAGAACTCTGTGTGCAAAACGCCCACAGTTGCTTACAAATATTGAACTACTGAGAATATAGAGAAATGCTAAGAATTCTGCTTACAAATGTTTCTCTTGTTTTATCTCAGATTTCTTCTTTTTATTTACTGCTTCTTGGTTTATATTTCACCAAGATTACAAAGTAATAAGACAAGATAATAAAACAAAAACTATCTAGTCTATTACAATGCTACTTCATTACTCTATTCCAGCATCTTTGAATATCTTCTTCATAGCATGGAAATGGCAATGTTTCTTTGTTCTAAAAAATCCAGTTGAATAGGCTACCACATTCCATTTGCATCCACTCGACGCATGTGACTGTGTTGTCACTGTCAACAGATGTTTGAATTCTTTATCCATCGGGTTCATGATCATCCATCGAGTTAATGATCATCCGTCGGGTTATTAATCATCCATCGAGTGCATTGTTGTTTATCCGTCGGGTAGCAATCAGGCACTTGACTTCATTTCACTTATGCAGAATTACAAGACATCATCTATGTACAATTAATCAACCTATTCTGCATATCTAGTTAAAGTCAATCATGACTCAAATACTATTACAGATTCTAAACAATGTTTATGCAGAAATGTGCTACAGACTTATTGTTACACAAGCTACTCACTCGATGGATAATAAGTCATCATCCGTCGGGACTATAATGAGTCATCCGTTGGGACTAAAAGTCTTATCCGTCGAGTGCTACATTATGTCACTAAGTAAAATCTACCAAGGTGTTTTGTTCATGAAATCATCAAGTACACAACATATACACAACAAAACATCTTCATGTGTTTGGAAGCAAGTGCTATGTATTGAAGGACAACTCTGAATATGTGGGAAAATTTGACTCTAAAGTTTTTGAGGCAATTTTTATGGGATATTCATTGGAAATAATTGCATAAAAATTCTATGTGATTGAACAAAAGAAGATCATGGAAAGCACATATTTTACTTTTGATGATGACAAATGTCCAGGCTTGGAATGCCTTGATGAAAATGAAGCTGAAGCCCTCAAGTTTGAAAATCTCAACATTAATAGTGATTCTGACGATGAAGCTGAAGTTAACACAAATCATAGAATTAATAAAGAGTCTACTGAATAAGTGAATCATGAGAATGAAAGCTCATCTCTTATACCTGAATTTGACAGCACAAACTCAGGGGGAGAAAGAGGAGAAATTCTGAAAGTCATGCCAATAATGAAGAAGGAGTAGAAAACACAAGTCAAAAAACTAACACAAGGAAATGGGATAGGAGTCACAATGCAGATGCAACTATTGGTGATCTTAATGCTGGAGTGAGGACTAGGAGTGCAACTGTAAATGAATGTCTTCATGCATGTTTTCTATCACAAGTTGAGCAAAAAAAAACTGAGGAAGCTCTTCTTGATCCTGATTGGATATCTGCAATGCAAGAAGAGCTAAATCCGTTTGAAAGAAATAAATTTTGGAAATTGGTTCCTGCACCAAAGAACAGAAGTATTATTGGAACAAAGTGGGTGTTCAAGA
Organism: Apium graveolens; assembly: GCF_009905375.1. Taxonomy (NCBI): domain Eukaryota; kingdom Viridiplantae; phylum Streptophyta; class Magnoliopsida; order Apiales; family Apiaceae; genus Apium; species Apium graveolens. The sequence goes on from NC_133652.1 coordinate 153,248,398, forward strand.
ATAAAATAGATGAAAATGGAATTGTCAACAGGAACAAAGCAAGGTTGGTTGTAAAAGGCTACACACAATAAGAAAGAATTGATTATGATGAAACTTTTTCTTCAGTTGCAAGACTTAAAGCAATAAGGATCTTTCTTGTATTTGCTGCACATTCAAATTTCAAGGTATATCAAATGGATGTGAAAAGTGCATTTCTTAATGGTGAGTTGAAAGAAGAGGTTTATGTGCAACAACCACCTGGCTTTGAAGATCCAGAATTTCCAAACTTTGTATACAAATTACTCAAGGCTCTCTATGGACTAAAACAAGCACCTAGAGCTTGGTGTGACACACTATCAGAATTTTTGATTAAGCATGGATTCACTAGAGGTACCACTCTCTTCTATAAGAAGCATGGTGATGATATGATCCTAGTTCAGATCTATGTGGATGATATTATCTTTGGTTCTACAAATGAAAAGCTTTGCCAAAGATTCTCTAAGCTTATGCAAAGTGAATATGAAATGAGTATGATGGGGAATTAAGTTACTTTCTTGGACTTCAAGTTAGTCAAAGAAGTGATAGAATCTTCATCAGCCAAACTAAATGTCAAAGATTTATTAAAAAAGTTTGGTATGGTTGATTGTTCACCTCCATCTACACCTATGTCTACAGCTACAAAGTTGGATGAAGATAAAAAAGGGCAAGAGTGTAGATATCTCAAGTTATAGAGGAATGATTGGATCTTTGCTTTACTTAATTGCAAGTAGACCAGACATCATGTTTGCAACATGTCTGTGTGCAATATTTCAAGCCAATCCAAAAGAATCACATTTGATGGTTGTGAAGAGGATTTTCAAATACTTGAAAGGGACTCCAATTTTGGGTTTATGGTATCCTAAGGGAACGGGTTTTGAAGCTGCTGGATACACAGATGCAGATTTTGCTGGATGCAGGGTTGACAAAAAGAGTACTAGTGGAAGCTGTCAGTTTCTTGGACAAAGACTTGTATCCTGGTATAGCAAGAAATAACAATCCGTGTCAACTTCTATAGTTGAGGCTGAATACATAGCTGATGGAACTTGCTGTGCTCAAGTGCTTTTGATTAGAAATCAGCTAATGACTATGGCATAGTGTTATACAAAATTCTAATTATGTGTGACAATAATAGTGCTATATCTATTGTGGCTAATCCAGTTAATCATTCTAGAATAAAGCACATTGATGTAAGGTACCACTTTATTAGAGAACATGCTAAAAATGGTACCATTGAGCTCATTTTTCTTCCAACAGAAAAACAATTAGCTGACATTTTTACTAAACCGTTGGATGAAGCGACTTTCACTAGACTTGTTGGTGAAATTGGAATGCTTAATTCTTCATCTTAATGCAAGAACTCGGCTAATGTTTTACAGCAGATTAATTTCTAATAAATCAAAATTTATTTGATTAATTGGAAATTAACTGATATATGAATTATAAATATTCCAGAAATATCTGCATATTAATTTTTCAAAATTCAAAATTTAGCTTGGAATTTTTCAATTCTAAGAAAACTGTCTAAATGTTGATTTACATTATCAATATGTTAAACTAGAACAAGGTAGAATCAAAGTGATCAAAAGTATATAGAGAACTGAGTTCTCCATAAGTCTAATTGACTTATCGACAAGTCATTTTAAGACTTCTCGAGTGAGTTCTTGATAAGTAAATTTTTTGACTTCTGGAGGGACTTCTCGATAAGCTTTATTATGACTTATCGATAAGTCATTGTAGAGTCCTCTATAAGTATTAACTCACATAGTTCTCTACAAGTATAATTTTAGACTTATAAATAACTCAGAAATGGAATAATTTAATTCAATAAATTATTTTAGTAAAATACTTTTGGCAAAATTATTCTTATTTCATTTGGATTTATTTAAATGAAAATTGGAAACAATTCAGTCCATTTTGGAACAAACTAAGTATTTATTTGACATCCAGACAAGTCAGTTTTAGTTCTCTAAAAGAGTAAATTAAAATGACTTCTCGATATGTAATTCTCTTTTTAAAATGACTTCTCGATAAACAAATTCCAAACATTTATTTTTGAGTTCACGATAAGTCATTTGCTTTTACTATAAATATACTCAGACATCTTGACATACACATACTTACGCCTTCAAAAACTCTAAGTGACCTAGATTTTTCAATTCCAAACCGATTTCTCTCTTGTTTTAAGCTCTTTCTCTCTCATTTTTCTTACCCATTTCTTCTTACTCATTAACAATGGTACTCAATCTTGTTAGAGCTGAAATCCCCAAACAAGGAACCAACTACCTTGCTTTCACTGATGCTAATCTAGCCCTTGATAGTTTCAAGGGGTTTGTTAAATTTTTCTCCGAATCTTATCTTGCAGGTGCTTCAACTGCTAACCCAATCATGTATTTGGATGTCCTGCATGAGTTATGGACAACATCCGTAGTAAGGACTGTTATGAATGATAACTCATTGTCCATGGTGGTGACTTGACAATTGGAGGCCAACAATTAGAGTTCAATGAGCAAGATGTGAATGCAACTTTGGGTCTTCCAACTACAAATCTAGTGGAGGTGCCAACACAAGATGAGCTTGTTGAGTTCATGGATTTCATCAACTATGGTGGAAGGATCAACCTAGCAAGTGTGAATAGAACAAACCTAAGGAATGAATGGTCCTTTGTATTTGATTCTATAATGAGGGCCTTCACATGCAGAAAGACAGGATATGAGAACATCTCAAGTGTGGTGCAGAAGCTGGTGTTCTCAATAGCCCACAACAGACACTTGAATGTTGGTCTATTAATCCTGAAAGAAATTGCCACCAGGCTAACAATGCCTCTAGCTGCAAGAGGTAAGGAAATATTTTTTCCTAGATTTATTATGTCTACTTTAAATCATAAAGTATCAGACATACATTTGCTTAATGGTATAGACAGCACAAAAATATGCAATTGTAAGCAAGTGTCCAAAATTATATTTGGCTCACTTACTACAAATAATATAATAATTGTAAGTCTAAAAATCACTCCATTTATGATGGAGACGTTTAAGACTTACCCTTACCCCATGCCTGATATGAGATTAATTGCATAATCTAGTACAGCTATGATCCCTGAACCTGTAGAAGTACAAATACAGGATAACCAATAGGGGCCTTCCCAAGCTGAGACCACTTCTTCTATACCACTAGAAGCTAGGAAACCAACCACTTTATCCTCTCTAAAGGTGAAGTGATTAAAAAGAAGAGAAAGCAGGCAAACCTAACAATCATAAATGAGAGTGGTGAGGAAAACACAGAAAATGAGTCACCCTTGGTCAAAAAACCAAAGAAGGCTAAAAACTTAGAGCTGACCACTCAAGCCACCTCTGCATCCTCTCAAAAGGATGTAGTTGTAAATAAGGGACTTAAACAGACTCTAGAGGCTCCCTCTCAAAAGGATGTCTCTATTGAATAGAGCATTAGCCCAAATGCACCTTGTATAGAGTGTGCACAACCATCACTTGAACAAATCCAAGTGTATGCAAGGTGAAATAAGGATGACACACACAAGGAGAGCACACCCCTTGAAGCTCCCTCATCCATTCAGGGGGAGCTTCCAACACTCACTTATGATCAACAAACTCTAATCTCTAAAATTTATTCTTTTTACACAACACTTGAATCTGATTCTCAAGTACAATCTCACTCAAGTGACTTGGTTCAAGAAACCTTGCTCACCACCCAGACACTAAACTTAAATGGTGAGAGGCTACTAGCTGGGATAGACCTTGATGACACCATCATAAAAATGGGGGGTTATTCAGTTTTTACTGAAGACCCAATGGTGGTTACAAATGCACCTTTATGTGCAAATCATCCTTTACAGGCTGTAAGATTTGAGGGTAGTACTCCTGAGGGGGAGCTATCTAAATTCTCTCCAATTCAATTGGAGGTTCCTGCCACAGGAGCAACTCCCTTCAAAACCCTAGCTGAAATTGCACTAACCATTGAAGTTGGGAGTACAATTGCCAATGACCCTGCTATGGGAGTGGCAAGATCATCACATTCATGTGACATTGCTTTAAAAGAAGCACAAGGGTTTGAGGCCGGTGCACATGACAGTAACCCAGTCAAATCCCCTCCAATTCAACTGGAGGTTCCCACCACAAGTGGAGAACAACACCCTATCATAACCACAGAGCAATCTGTGAGTCAAACTGTGACTCCTGTCACAGGTGGTTCTGTTACCTTGTCACCCTCTCACTCATCCAATCAACCTTCAACTTCTTAACCTCAACAACCACACCTCATCTCACAATGGATGTAGACAACCGAAACTCAACCTACAACAGTAGATGATCTTCTTGTTGAGCAGATTTCTGGACCGGCCAACTTTTCAGAGCACTTGCTTACTTCAGATATGAGTAATCAAGATTATCAAGCCATTCTACTAACATACGTGAAGAAGTTGAGAAGCAGAAGCAAAAAATTATTAATAAAACTGAGCAAGATGGAAATATAGATGCTTGGCTGTCTAAGGATTTTGCTTTGGAGAATGATCAGGTCTTGGCTAGGTTTAAAGATGAATAAGTCACCATTCTGGGAAGTAATGCTAAGGCCTTGACTCCACAATATGTCTATGATGCAATCACTTAAGTTTACAAAGCTCAACTCAAGGCCTTTTATCTGTTTGGTAAAACTCTGGAATTAAAGATGATTCGTCATGAGGACAAGATCAGAAAGCTAGTTAGAGAGAAGATGGATGAGATCATACCCTCTCTAGTCAAGATCACCCCTAAATTTCAACATTTTGCTGACCAAATAGCAAGATTTGATTTGACTTCTGTGGAAAAGGATGTCAAGAATCTCAGACAGTCTTTCATTGCTCTACATGAGGTGGTTCAACAACAAATATGAGCCTTCTGCACTACTCATTGAGGGTATCAAACAAGCTGTGGAATAAACCTTTGGATCCTCACTAGCTTCAAGCTCTTAACAACCTGCCTCTACATCTATAAATCTCCAAATTCAGGCTCTTCAAGGTCAAGTCTCAACTCTGTAATCCTCCAATGACAAACTAACAGCTCAAGTGCATGCTCTCAATACACTGGTACAAAGTCAATAGGGAGACATTCAAGCCTTGGTGGACTCCCACAAGCACTTATAAATGTAAAATTCTGTTATTTGGGGAGCCATCATGCGTAAACTCAACATTCCATTTCCTGCACTTCCTGAGTATGTGAGGCCAGAATTATCAACTCCCCTACTCATGCCTGTTCCCAAGACTAAGGGGGAGATAGAAGTTAGGATTCAACAATCCAGGGATGCTGGTAAATCAAAGGAGCCTAGTAAATTGACTTCAATCACTCAGACTACTCCAAGCTCTTCAAAAGCTCAAATCTCAAATGATGTTGGAAAGGAAAGACTTCTAAAGATGTGGAAGGACCAAATCAAGATCAAGAATTCAGTGAAATTCTTGCAGTACTAAGGATGTCTCTCCAAAATAACTACATCATAAACAAAAGAGCATTGGCCAAGAACATCAACTCCATTAGGGTAGTGGTTGTAAAGATTGATAACTATTTGAAGAAAAGGATTATTGTGAATATCAATGATGCTAGTGTGGACATATGTCTCAAGGTGTCTCTTCCAAATTTAGAACTTTAAGAGCATCTGAGCTGGATGTAGTGATTGACAAAGTACATGTAGTCGTCACAGAGGACACCCAACTACTTCATGAGCTCAAAAATGCACAGATAGCAGCCTTTCATGAATCCTATCTATATTCAAATAAAGGGGTGGCCTACATCTACTCTCAGACAAAGAAATGCAAGATCTTTAATGTTCTCAAGAACTGTGTTAGAGAAAAAATGAGGCTGATTATGACACTTCAATCTGATCTGAAATATAAGAAGAACAATAAAATTGAAGATGAAGAAATGATCAGATTCCTTGAAAGGTATCTTGTAAATGCTGATACCATATTGCCACTCACAATTTAACCTAAAAGATGACAAGGATGATGATGACCAAAAACCTTCTAGCTCAAATCCAAGTCAATCTTCAAGAGCAACTGGCAACAATGACAGGAAGCAAGATGAGAAGAAAGGTGATGTCAAGAAAAGAGGGGAATAAAAGCGAAGAAAGAAAAGACAAGATGGCTCAGAACCACAAAAATAATCCATAACAATCCAAATTAACCAAGCTCAACCCTCTAAGCCAACAAACTCAAATACTAAACCACTTCAAACCTCAAATCCTAAATACTTGTACAAACAAACTGCTAATACCTTTCTAAAAATACTAATCACCTCAAGCCAAACATTTCTTAAGAAAATCTCAAACATACCTTCTGTTAAGCCAATAACCAAATTCACTACAAGTCTTTTGGGAGAAAACGTATGCAAGTTACTGAGAGGGCCATATGGAATTGTTATAATCAAAGTTATTTTCTACCTCTAAACTGGTGCATCTCAGATGAAGACTACTTTCAACAATTAGCTACGGAAATGGTCAGAGTTTAGGTTGTGAAACTAACGGAAGTAAGAATATACTATCAGGATGGGTCCTTTACATTTCTTGGCAGTAACTTAATGGACACCTTTTCACCAACAGATATCAAGAGAGTGATAAGCTTACTGAAGGATAAGGATACTACAACTAAGGCATGGAGATCTGTTTTGGCTGAATGGTTGGTAGAAAGGGAAGAAAGAAGAGCAAGAAATAAGGCTGAAAGTGAGGAGAGCAAGAGAAAGTATGATGAGGAGATAGAAATGTACATTCAAAAATCTGAAGATCTCAAGGCAAAAGGGATGAGCAGAGTTATCAAGGATGGAAAATTTCTAAATGTCAAATCTGGCACATTCTCAAGATTTAGGATTGATTTACTGAGTAGCTATTCATTACATTACAAAATCAAACTTGTGGAAGCTTTAAGAGGGACACCAATCACTGAGGAACTGGAAATACTTGTAAATTTGAAAGACCTCATTAGAGAAGAAAAAGGAGATGAGATATTTGTCTGATGTGTGTCTCTATTAAACTCAAGAAATCACCTAATGTATGAATATTATATTTGTGTCAGTTTGTATGTAAAGTCTAATTGTTCATTGTAGCTTGGGGTTAGTCTTGTTACCAGGCATGAATTTGTGATAAGCAATCTTCTCACAAATTGGGGGATATTGTTGTACAAGACATGCCTGTGCCATAACAAGACCAAGTCAAATTGACAGCCCTAAGTAAATTGACAGTCAATTTAGGGCTGTCAATTTGACTTAGTCTTGTTATAGTACAGGCATGTCTTGCACAACAATCTCCCCCAATTTGTGAGAAGATCGCTTATAATAAATTCATGCCTGTTAACAAGACTAACCCCAAGCTACAATGAAAAATTAGACTATACATACAAGTTGACACAAACATAACATTTATACATTAGGTGATTTCTCGAGTTCATAAGATACATACATCAGAAAAATGTCTCAATCTCCTGTTTCTTCTCTAATGAGGTCCTTTAGGTGTACAAGAATTTCAAGTTCCTCTATGATTTGTGTCCCTCTTAAAGCTTCCACAAGTTTGAGTTTGTCATGTATTGAATAACTACTCAGTACCTCAATCCTAAATCTTGAGAATGTGTCAGCTTTGACATTTTGAAATTTTCCATTCTTAGTAACTCTGCTCATCCCTTTTGCCTTGAGATTTTCAGATTTTTGAATGAACATTTCTACTTCATCATCATACTTCCTCTTCCTCTCCTCATATTCAACCTTTTTTCTTGCTCTTCTTTCTTCCCTTTCTACCAACCATTCAGCTAAAACAGATCTCCATGCCTTAGTTGAAGTATCCTTATCCTTCAGCAAGCTTATCACTCTTTGATCTCTGTGGGTGAAAATGTGTCCATTAAATTGCTGCCAAGAAATGTGAATGACCCATCCTAATAGTAGATTCTCATTTCCCTTAATGTTACAACCTAAACTCTGACCATTTCTTCAGTTAATTATTGAAAGTAGTCTTTATCTGAGATGCACCGGTTTAAAGGTAGAAAATCACTTTGAATATAGAAATTACAGATGGCCCTCTCAGTAACTTGTATTTTCTTAGGTTTTCTCCCAACAGACTTGCAGTGAATTTTGGTTGATGGCTTAACAGAAGGTAGGTTTGATATTTTCTTGAGAAATGTTTGATTTGATGTGATTGGTATTTTCAAAAAGGTGTTAGTAGTTTGTTTTTACAATATTTAGGCTTTGAGGTTTTAGGTGGTTTAGTGTTTGATTTTGTTGGCTTAGAGGGTTGAGCTTGGTTAATTTGGACTTTTAGGGTTTGTTGTTGTGGTTCTGAGCCATCTTGTCTTTTCTTGCTTCTCCTTTCTTCTCCTATTTTCTTGTCATCACCTTTCTTCTCTTCTTGCTTCTTGTCATTGCTACCAGTTGCCTTTAAAGATTAACTTGGATTTGATCCAAAAGGTTTTTGCTCATCATGCTTCTGCTCATCATCATCCTTGTCATCTTTTAAGTTGTTGAACTTTTGATTTGGCAACATGATGTCAGGATTTATAACATATCTTTCAGGAATTCTTATCATCTCAACATCCGCAGCCTTCTTGCTCTTTTTGTGCTTGAGATCAGACTGAAGAGTCATGATCAGTCTCATATTTGATCTTACACAATTTCTTGGAACAATGAACTGTTTGCACTCCTTGGTTCTTGGACAGATGTAGGCCACCCCTTTATTTGGATATAGATAAGCTTCAGGAAAAGCTGTTATCTGTGTATTTTTAAGCTCATGAAGTAGTTGGGTGTCCTCGCATAATAACTGGATTTACTCTCTCAATCATTACATCCAGCTCAGATGCTCTTAGAGTTTTAAGATTTGGAAGAGACACCGATAGACATTAGTCAATCCCTCCATCATTGATGTTCACAATATTTCATTTCTCCAAGTAATTGTCAATCTGCACAACCACTGCCCTCATGAAGTTGATGTTCTTGGCCAATGCTCTTTTATAGGTAACATAGTTGTTTTGAAGAGACATCCTCAAGACTACAAGAAATTCACTGAATTCTTGATCTTGATTTGGTCCTTTTACAGCCTTGGTGAGTCTGTCATTTCCCACGTATTTTGATAACAGAGCTTGTTAAGAACTTTGGCCAATTGATGAGATAGGCTCCTTAGATTTAGATTTACCAACATCCTTGGATTGTTGAATCCTAGCCTCAATCTCCCCCTTAGTCTTGGGAACAGGCATGATGAAGGGAGTTGGTAATTCTGGCCTCACAGACTCAGGAAGTGCATGCAATGGTATATTGAGTTTGCCCATGATGGCTACCAATGTAACATAATTTTGCATTTGTAAGTGCTTCTGGGAGTCCACCAAAGCTTGAATGTCTGCCTGTTGGCTCTGCACTAGTGTAGTGAGAGCTTGCACTTGAGCTGTTAGGTTGCTGTTGGAGGTTTGCAGAGTTGAGACTTGATTTTGAAGAGCCTGAATTTGAAGATTTGTAGATGTGGAAGTAGGTGGTTGAGAGCTTGAAGCTACTGAAAATCTAAGAGTTTCTTCTACAGCTTGTTTGATACCCTCCATGAGCAGTGCATAGGGCTCATATCTGCTTTGGTGAAGCTAGTTCAACTTGAGCTTTGTGTCATTTGAACTTGTGATTTGTTGTTGAACCACTTCATGGAGAGAAATGAAAGATTGTCTGAGATTTTTTGACATCTTTTTCCACATAAGTCAGATATAGCTTTGCCATTTAGTGAGCAAAATATTTAAACTTTGAGGTGATCTTGACTTGAAAAGGTATGATTTCATCCATCTTCTCTTTCACCAGCTTCCCTACCTTGTCTTCATGACCAGTCAGATTGAGTTCTAGAGCTTTACCAAATAGGTGAAAAGCCTTGAGTTGAGCTTTGTAAACTTTAGTGACTGCATTATAGACATCTTGTGGAGTCAAGGCATTGGCATTACTTCCCAGAATGGTGACATATTCATCCCTTAACCTAGCTAAGATATGATCCATCTCCAAAATAAAATCCTTAGACATGCATGCATCTATATTCCCATCTTGCTCTGCATCATTGAAAAATTTCTCCTTCTATTTTCAACTTCTTCATTGTTTATTAGCAGAATGGCTTGATAGTCCTGGTTGCTCATATCTGAAGTAAGTAAATGCTGTAAAATGTTGGCTATCAGAAATCTGCTCAACAAGAAGATCATCCACAGTTGTAGGTTGAGAATTAGTTTTTTGTATCCACTGTGAAATGATATATGGTTGTTGAGGTTGAGAGGTTGAAGGTTGATGTGCAGGGTCAGAACCACCTGTGATAGCAGTCACAGTTTGACTCACAGATTTCTCTGTGTTTATGACAATGTATTGTCCTCCATTTGTAGTGGGAACCTCCAATTGAATTGTAGGGGATTTGACTGGGTTACTGTGTTAGGCCTATAATCAACTGTAGAGGGGTGAGGGGTGAATACAGTTAATATAATCAACTCGACAAAGCTTCAACAGAATCAACAATTTTAGTTTTTATATTAATCTTATAAAAACTTATTACAAAAGTACACTCTCGAAAGGATGAACAAATATCCTTGAGAGCTGCTAGGTTATGCGAAAGATATAACAATATATTAATGCTTATAGCATGAACCTAATCTGTGCTTTATATAGAGCATAGCTACCAATTTATAAGGATTCCTATTCTATTAACAACAAGGAAACCTATACTATTGCTTCTGCGATAAATTCCTTCACTGACTTGAAATTCTTGTTTCCTTTTCCTCTTCAAAGATCAACTGATGTGACAAATACTGATTTCATCATCCGTTGACATCATCATCCGTCGATATCGTTATCCGTCGAATATCAACATCTGTCGATGTCATCATCATCCCTCGATGCTTGTAATCATCCGTCGATGCTTATCACCATCATTCGTTGATGCTAGTAATTACCATCTGTAGATGTTTCTAATAGTTTCTGTTTGATATCATCAATTGCTCCTAACAGTAATATCTAGGATATATCGTGTAATTATTTTTGCTAATAAATAAATATTATGCATGTTCAGTATTTATTCTATGAATTAATTGTTAAGTGGTATATGTATTTGGATGTTTAAAAATAATATCAATTGAGTATTTTACTTTTTATATGTCCAAAATAAAATATAGATAATTGTCATATCTTCTTATTTATTTTTATGTTGATTTATGATTTTATAGGAAATATATGGATTTTATAAAAAAAAGATCCGAGTACTTATAAACTATTTTATATAATCGGGAACCAACCGACGTCACCCGTTTTTACGTTTTTATAACCCGAAACTCTTCCGAGAACTCCTTCCTAACCTAATTGCAATATTCTGAGCATTTTCCATGTTTCGACTTTTTCGATCCGGCGTACGGTTTGTCCTGTGCGGGTCCCGGCGCAATATTTTTGATACATTATTCGTTTCGGTAAATCCATAAAACTCGTATTTTTGATAAACAGGATATTTTTATTAAACTATTATAATTATCACCTCGTAATACGTGTAACCAGGCGCTGAGACCAAGACCGCAGTATAAATTATACTGATTTGGATAATTATCCCGAAAACTGGTACCGTTTGGATCTGTTTTTATAAATAAACGTACTATTTTGTATCCGGAATGATCCAACGAGATACTAATTTTCCGTAATTATAAATAGCCTTTACCGTATTTTATTTCATACCAAAAATCATTTGCAAACAGTAATTATAGAATTTTCCAGAGAAAAGCCCTAATTTCATAAAACCTACCGAGAATCAAACCTCAATTTCAAGGTGTTACCGGAATCCGTTGGTGAAGCTCGAGTAATCAAATCAAAGCTCTTGAAATATAGTATCAGAATCTGTGCTTCATATCACTGCAGAATCAAAGGTTTATTTTCTGTAATTTTATTTATTTTCGAATTATTTTGATTGAAAATATGAATTTTTATACGGATAATTGTTTGAATGATTTGATGCTTGCATGTTGTAGAGCTTGTTCTCCTGATGATTTTCATATGTCATATGACTGATTTGGAGTTCAATAACATGTTCAAAATTGAGTTTAATTTTCGAATTTTAAAATTAGGGTTTATAACCCGTATGAATGTTCTTAATTGAAAATTAGGGCTTTTTGTTCTAGGGGTTATTAGCTGTTGAAATATAGTGGGTTGTGTTCCTTATGAAATTTGCAATCGATTGGTATATAGCTCGTTAACAGAGGATCCCTGAATCGAAGGGAGTTGTGATTTGAAGTTTACGTCGGCTCGCCGGAAACTGGCGAACTTCTCGGCCAAAATTCCGGCCAACTCAGGGGTTATTGATGTGTTTTGATTGCATGAATAGATTCCTGGTGTTTAGAAGATGTAATCTAGAGGAGATGGTGGTGTGAGGATGCCGGTAACGTATTCTCCGGCCATCCCCGTAATTTTTCGGTGACTGAACTGCAAAATTACAGTTTAGTCCCTATACTTTTGAAGATGGTAAAGTTTAGTCCCTGAAGTTTCTGGAAATTGCAGAAATAGGATTCCTGTTTTAAAAATGTTTAAAAATCATATTTCCTATTAATTTTAATTATGAAAATTCATTTTTAATTTCTGAAAATTCCAAAAATTATTATTTTAAATTCCAAAAATTATTTTTAATTCAAAAATAAATCTGAATTAATTAGTTAATTAATTTTAGTTAATAATTAATTGATTAATTGGTCAATTAAATCGAAAATTAATTGATTTAATTAATTATTAATTGATTTTAATTAATTATTTAATTAGATTTAATTATTTAAAAATGATTTAAAAATTCCAAAAAATAGTTTCGAGCTTTAAAATATTATTTTAAATTATTTTCAAGGCTCGATAATTATTAGAAAATTGTTTTGAAGCCAGATTTGGCCAACCGAACCCTGGTTATTGCTTTAAAATTTATCCAATGACCCGTTTTAATTCCGAAAAATGTTTTAAAAATCATATTAAATACCCGAAAGCCTGTTTATGACCCGAGACTCCTTTATAAATGATATATCATTGATTGTTTGACATGTTACGTGTTATATGTGACTTGTTTAACTTTCGGTCTATATGTTCGGTGTTTACTTGTTTATAACATAACTTTTAGTCCGTTAATCGGATTTGGGTTAAACGAAGGGTAGATAGAAGTGTATATCGAATAGAATTGTACGAGTTGAGTATTGATAGATGCTTATAATATGTGAGCAGAAGAAGCAAGGCTTAGGAAAGGGAAGCAGATAGTCGATGAGTAAGACGGTTGTGATTGGAAATTAGTGCAGTTTAGCAAGCTAGTGTCAGGAAAGTGTTCTGAACTTTCTCGAGATATATTGTAGTTGATTAATGGTCTTGTTTCATATTGCATGTGCTTTGAAGCACTGAACCCTAAACCTTATTCTTTCTGAACCATTGATTATTGTATACCTGAATACGAATCCCAGAAATACGATACTACTCCACAAATACATACAAACTAAATGTCAAATACTGAATCAAATTGCTTACATACTCAAACCATTGTACCTTATACTTTGAAAGATCAAATCCTTGTAACCTTGAAACGTTGATTCCTTTGTTATCCAATTCTTTCATTACCTAACAACCATTCTTTGAAATTGCCATACTGTTTCTTTGTGAATATTGAAACCATCTCGTTATTGAACATCCAGTGTTGCTTATGATTTTGTTTATTGCTTTACATTAGTTATTCTGTTATTATGTTAGAATTGGATTATTTTATAAAATTATGGACCAGATTCGTGGTCAAGTTAGGCCAATGTGTGCCTTGGATCCAGTAATTAGAGCAGAGCTGTGTGCCTTGCTCGGGGTTAGTGCGTGACTGATTAGCAGCCAAACCTTGGTTTTTAAAATAAAAATATAATATCCAATTCTAAATCGTTAATCATTGTTCACTTTGTAAGTCATATGTCATAGACCTATTTGTATATTCGAGGATTCAACTCAACTCGAATAAAAATGTAATAAGTAAATAGTGGATCGACCGTCAGAGAGATCTCGCAAAGTAATATCTGTCAAAGGATTCAGAACAAGGTTCATCTACAGACTTGAGGAGTTAATTCACTGGAAGAAGTTCAAGAAGTTGATCATGCCTCAGTGATATAAATCAAGATCGTGGATTTAATCAAGTGACAGAGATCTCGTCAGAGTATCATTAATTACAAGGATTTAATCTGAAGAAAATCAAAGCGTCAAAGTCAAGACATGAAGAAACGTCACGGAAGTTAGTCACTCATGAACCAGACAGTACATCGAGTGTCAACATTGAAGTGGTGGAATTGATTCATAATTTTCAGTGATTTTCAGAAGATCTGCAGAAGGATGGTTGCTGCTCAAGACTAGAATTAATTCTCTATTAATTAATTAAGTCATCTAATTTAATTAAGAAAATAAATTATATCTGCGAAGAATAATTTATTTATTAATTGAATTAATTGATTAATTAATTCTGAATTAATTTTAGGAATTTTCAGAATTTAAATTGGATTAAAATCTGCATTAAATCAACAAGACAATTGAAAATGAACTAGCATGACAATCAGGATTGTCATACCGATTGTCATGCTAGGCCATTTTCAATACTCTCACCGAAAGTTACACTAGGAGGAGGATTGTCATGCTAGTTCATTCTGATTGTCATGCTAGTTCATTCTGATTGTCATGCTAGTTCATTCAGATTGTCTTGCTAGTTCAATCCATTGTCCTACCGATTGTCTTGCTGAGCTTAGGATTGTCTTGCCAGTTCAATTCTATTCTGTTGATTAAAAAGAAGCAGACAAGCAGCAGATCAATTATCCATCCAGAGAAAAGAAGTCAAGAACATACAGAGAGAAAAAAAAGCAGCCAAATATTTCATTTTATCTGCTAATTCAAAGATCAAATTTCTAGCTTGTAAAGTTAAATCCAATCAACTAGAAATCATTCTCTTGTTCTTGTTTAACAATCTAGCGGATCAAAATCCCTAGAACTTAATCTCAAATCGCGTTTAACATTTGATTCTAATTATTGCAAAAATAGAAAAAGTTCATGTCGAATTTATTCTAGATTTGTGATAATTGATTTGAGATTAATACCTTGTAATCGATACAGTTGTTGTAACACCTTTCAAGTTTAATAATATTTTTATTTAACTTGAATTTTGTTTCACATTTTTTATTCCGCATTTAATTCGATTATTCGGTGCTGTTTGTATTCAACCCCCCCTTCTACAAACACATTGGGACCTAACAATTGGTATCAGAGCCTTCTGATTAACGAACAAATCAAGATCCTAGACTTTTGTGATTTTTCAACTCCTTGAATTTTTATTTATTCAAAAATTCATAATGACTTCACATAAAGTTGGAACCGTTAAAATTCCACAATTTGATAAAGAGAATTATATCATGTGGAAGAAGAAGATGCTATTATTTTTACAAGTTGCAAATCCCAAATATTCAAACTTGTTAAAGAAGGGTATAAAAACTCCGATGGTTATTGAACCGGAGGTAATAATAGATGGTGTGGTGACTACTGAAGCTAGAACCTATCCAAAAGAGCCTGAAGATTTTACTCCTGCTGAGAAGGAAGAAGCCTCCTTGGATGCCAGCCTTCAATTAATATTAATTGATTCCCTTGATCCCTTGATGAACAGACATGTGATGAACTGTAAAAATTCCAAACACATGTGGGAAACTATTGAGGTGATTAATGAAGGCACAGAGGAAGTTAGGGAGAACAAGTTGGAAATCCTAACCTCTGAATATGAACATTTCAAATCAAATCCAGGAGAAGGAATTACTGAAGTGTTTGAGAGGTACAATGCGTTGATCAACAACCTGAACATCAATGGAAAGTATTATTCAATCAGGGAGGTCAACAAAAAGTTCCTTTTAACACTGCCAGCTCATCTTGAACATAGAATCACTGCCATTAGAGAAGCTAGAGATCTGAGTGAGATTTCTTTGGACAGGCTCTATGGAGTGTTAAAAACCTATGAGTTGGAGCAGATTCAACAGAAGGAAGTCTACGGGAAGGATAGAATGGTCAGCACATCTACTGCATTTGTAGCTGAAGGTCAACAACAACAACAATCTCAACAGTTAGAAAGAATGGTACAGTTTTCCAAGGGTGAGGAAAATGAGTTAGTAGCAGAATATGATCCTCCTACTACAAATCAATCAAGTGATGATTTTTATTCCTTGGAAGAGCTGGAGCAATTGGAAGATGAATCAATGGCCCAAATTATCAAGAGATTCTCCCATGTCAGATTCAGGAGGAATCCCAAGCTTAAGTACAAGTCCAACTACAACAAATTCCAGAAAGGTGGATCTTCATCCTCTAACACCAGCAGTGGTGGGTACAAAACAGGAATGGTTGATCGGAGCACCATTAGATGCTATAACTGCAATGAGTTGGGACACTTTGCCACAGAATGTAGGAAGCCAAAGCAAGTAAGAAAGAACTCTGAAAGGGCTTATCTGGCAAAGGGAAGAAGCTGGGATGATACTGACAGTGAAGATGAAGATGAAGGAAATCTTGCTCTTATGGCTATTGATGGAAAAGCTTCATCGTCAAGAATAGAGGTAAAACTTTCTGATGCTGAAATGGTTTATCATCTAAGAGGTAACTTAGATTGTGCACGTCGTGATAATGAACTGTTAAGTTTACAGATCACAGACCTTGAGAAAGAGGTCAATGAATTAAGACTTGTGCACATTAATCAAGACAAATTAAAAGAACAGGTATCTTTTCTAGAGAATAGAGTTGACTGTTATAGAAAACTCGAAACTATTCTCAAAGACAAGATCACCGGTCTTGAGACTAAGGTTAGAGCCTACTTCAATTCTTGTTCGAAGGCTAAAGAGTTCTATAGTAAGCAAGCTGTTAATCAAACATCTGGAATAGGTTATGATTACAATGCTGCTATTGGAGAATTAGGCATAAACTCCCCTCCTCATGTCTGTGCTAAAGGGAGGGAAGTACCACATGTGCTTAAGGGTGTTGATGAACCCCTCTATAAAGCATCAATTGCTGAACCATTTGATGCGACCTCTTCTGTTATTCAAGAGGAAATACGTGCTGAGGATCATGCTAATGAGAAGATTATTTCCAAGTCAAGTGAGTCGAAAGTTCCAGTCAAAGTTGTGAAAGCAACTGAGACTAACTCAGACACACATGAGTTGGATAACAATAATGCCATGTCTACCATGCATAAATTGCCTGCTGTTAATCACTCTCATAAAGCATGTGGTGTTGCTAATTGTATGTCTTGTGCTTTTAATATGATGTATGCTTATTTTAATGGTAAGCATGTGTCTAATGATAAGACTACTCCTCGTCAGCATGTGAATAACAAGAAGCATGATAGGTCTAAGACTGCTAGTCCTTCTAAGGCTAGAAAGGAGACATTTGTGCCTAAGCTTAAACAGAAATTTGTTAACGCTGTTTACAAGGTCAAATGTTCAGTCATTGAGAAAGTTGAGGCAATTAAAATTAAAAATGTTGTTTTGCCTGACAAAGGACAGTTCTACAAGTATGCCGGGCCCAACCAAGTTTGGGTTCCGAAGAAGGTCTAATCCATTTGAAGTGCAGGGCAGTATACAGGTGTAACCGGTAGTGTGGATTCTTGACAAGTGGATCATCAAGACATATGACCGGAGATAGAGCCCTGCTATCAAATGTGGATTGAGAAAGCTGGCCCCCTGGTTACCTTTGGAGATAACAGCAAAGGTTTATATGAGGGATATGGCTGTTTGCAAGCTGGGAATGTTATCATTGTAATTTTGTATATTGTGCTAGGTTATTATCAGGAAGCAGTATCTAACATATAGCACCAGTGACGAGACTTGAGAATATTACGACATATCAGACACCTGCTGCACATTACACTTGGAATTGTACTCTAGTAAGATGTGTACAAGTGTACTCCTGTTTGGTGAGTCAAAAGAGGAAGTCAGTGCACCACAGTTCATGGACTTTGCAGCTGCAGATCTATTGGACTATGCAATCTCTTCTTCACAATCTCACTTCAGGTTGGTATGAACTAGTATACTGCTCAAGCAATCGTCAAGGACATGGTATGGCACTCTAACTGCAGTTACAATTTTATATGAATAAGTAGAGTCGTCATATTTATAACTATCTTATCACTAAGCACAATCATATTGTTTTATATGTGCAGTGATATATTGCTAATGCAACATAACAATTAGTATCTAAAGTACTTGACAAGTATCGGTCAATGATATCTTGTTAACATTATGTTGCAGATATTTGTAAGCTTTTGACATGAATGAGAATTACTTAGACTTTACCCTAAGTGATCAATGTTTTATCAAAAACTCATTCATATTGAAAAACAAAATCAAACTTCTTTCTACATTAGTGATTTCTTATGTCATGTAAAATCTTTTGAAATCACTATTGTAAATCATTTTCTCTCTATTACCATATATTCTGTGTTACAGATTCAGTCTCCAATGGCTTTCTTTCATTAACAGTCATGAGGTTGAAAACCCACAACGTCTATCCCAGACTGTAAAGACAAACACAAAAACAGAACCAACCAACACTCTCTTACCACTAAATGTAGTATGAATGAGCGTGAGGGAGATAGTGCCTAGTGCACCACATAAGGAAGGTTCTGTAGTTAACCCAGTAGCTCTGTCTCCTACATAGATGAGTAGTATTTAAACCGAGACAACTGCTAGCCCCCATACATCTTCTCAAAAAGATGTAATGGCTGAAAAGGCACAAAAACAGTTACTAGATTCATTCTCTCAACAGGGTGCGTCTATTGAATTTTGCCTGTCGGCCAAGGTATCCGATGTAGTGTCACCACTTCAAACATAATCAATTCTTCATGCACAAGGAGAGGTTACACACACAAAGGATGAGTTGACGGAAACAAGAGTTTCGACCATTTTAAGGTCAGATTCGATTGTTCAAGGTTCGTTAGTGGACCAATTGACTTTACAGGTGTTAGGAGAGGATACTGATCCAAAAGCCATATGTCAGTGGTCAGTGTCTACCTCCCCAGGCTTAAATCCCCTGGATGCATCTGCGGATAGTGGATCTGACATAGGTGCAGATCGGCAACTTGTTGACAATGATTCAGATATTACCTGATAAGTCACAAGGAAGTGTCTTCACAGACATTAGAAGGGAACTTTGATCTTTATGCTAAAATCGTTGGATCATTGTTTACCTTCCCAGAATTCAAATCTGGAACCCTAAAAGGGAAACTAGCAACTTATAGATTATGACTCAGATTTATCTGACGAGTTTAACAAGGATGGGGATTTGTGAACTCCCATTGCACCACCTGTGACCTCCTTTAAGGATGGCTAAGGTGATTTTCCTTGCAGGTACAGCTGGATTATGGAGCTATGAGAGAAGAGTGATACACTTGTGAGAATGAGTGTAAACACGAGTGGAGAGAAGAGTGAAACTCATGTGAGGTACACTAAACACAATCACACACTCACAGTGAGGAAGAAAAAGAAACTACTTGTTATTTCTTTTCCAACCAAGTGAAATATGAGAACTCCTTCAGACGACGGCATACATTCCTTCTTTAAGGGGGAGATAAAAGCTTAAGTAATAGTTTGGAGGATTCCTCAACTAAGGGGGAGAAATAGCAGGGAGGAAGAAAAAGAAAAATGTACACTACACCACACCATTGTTGTTTGTAACTACGGATCCTATTGTACGGGAGAGGTGGTAAACACAAGGTGATTTCCTAGTAAGGGAAGAAGCTGTTAGGGGAGTACCATTTGTTTTTATCTGCGGATCCTATTGTACGGGAGAGGTGGTAAAACGAAGGTGATCTTCTTTAATCAGTTGACTCTCATAGGGGGAGAAGCAAGAGATATGGGCTTCTCAACAGGAAATGTGGTTGTACAAATGAAGATGAAACTACTTGAAGATATGTTCAGTCTAGAGGAACATCTACTTGGAATCTGGAAAATGTTAAATCTCATCCAGAACTTTTCTGCTATTTACTTTGCATGTATGTTTATGTTATATCTTTTTCTTATTTGTTAGTTGAGTTATCCTCTAGGTATTTGTGTGTTATTGTCTAACAAACAAATAGGGGGAGATTGTAAGTCATATGTCATAGACCTATTTGTATATTCGAGGATTCAACTCAACTCAAATAAAAATGTAATAAGTAAATAGTGGATCGACCGTCAGAGAGATCTCGCAAAGTAATATCTGTCAAAGGATTCAGAACAAGGTTCATCTACAGACTTGAGGAGTTAATTCACTGGAAGAAGTTCAAGAAGTTGATCATGCCTCAGTGATATAAATCAAGATCGTGGATTTAATCAAGTGACAGAGATCTCGTCAGAGTATCATTAATTACAAGGATTTAATCTGAAGAAAATCAAAGCGTCAAAGTCAAGACATGAAGAAACGTCACGGAAGTTAGTCACTCATGAACCAGACAGTACATCGAGTGTCAACATTGAAGTGGTGGAATTGATTCATAATTTTCAGTGATTTTCAGAAGATCTGCAGAAGGATGGTTGCTGCTCAAGACTAGAATTAATTCTCTATTAATTAATTAAGTCATCTAATTTAATTAAGAAAATAAATTATATCTGCGAAGAATAATTTATTTATTAATTGAATTAATTGATTAATTAATTCTGAATTAATTTTAGGAATTTTCAGAATTTAAATTGGATTAAAATCTGCATTAAATCAACAAGACAATTGAAAATGAACTAGCATGACAATCAGGATTGTCATACCGATTGTCATGCTAGGCCATTTTCAATAGTCTCACCGAAAGTTACACTAGGAGGAGGATTGTCATGCTAGTTCATTCTGATTGTCATGCTAGTTCATTCAGATTGTCTTGCTAGTTCAATCCAGTGTCCTACCGATTGTCTTGCTGAGCTTAGGATTGTCTTGCCAGTTCAATTCTATTCTGTTGATTAAAAAGAAGCAGACAAGCAGCAGATCAATTATCCATCCAGAGAAAAGAAGTCAAGAACATACAGAGAGAAAAAAAAGCAGCCAAATATTTCATTTTATCTGCTAATTCAAAGATCAAATTTCTAGCTTGTAAAGTTAAATCCAATCAACTAGAAATCATTCTCTTGTTCTTGTTTAACAATCTAGCGGATCAAAATCCCTAGAACTTAATCTCAAATCACGTTTAACATTTGATTCTAATTATTGCAAAAATAGAAAAAGTTCATGTCGAATTTATTCTAGATTTGTGATAATTGATTTGAGATTAATACCTTGTAATCGATACAGTTGTTGTAACACCTTTCAAGTTTAATAATATTTTTATTTAACTTGAATTTTGTTTCACATTTTTTATTCCGCATTTAATTCGATTATTCGGTGCTGTTTGTATTCAACCCCCCCTTCTACAAACACATTGGGACCTAACACACTTGATACCTTAATCCTTTTTACTTGATGAACATTGTTCTCAGTCTTGTCATTGTGAATTGTTGAGCTAGTTAGCTCGTTTGTGCGATATTGTTTATGTTCCTTTCCAGTTAAGAAGGAACCAGTTGGTAGCGAGGATCCCCAATCTAGTGCGAGAGCTAGGGGTCCAGGTTGATCGAGTTAAACTAGCTGATGGCTTTTGAGATAGTTTAAGTATGTAAAAGTTTGTATTAATGTTTAATATTCAGTTCTGAGTTTGAATAGTTGGGATTTGGACGTTTGTAATATAAAGTGTGTGTGTGTGGCTTGTGTACTGATAAGTGACATTTTAAATCACTTAGAATGTCTTATAATAGCTTAAATTGGTGTCTTGAAATCAAGTATTTTGTGTATTTGATACGTTTTTCTAGTGTTTGTGCATTTCAGGGTATTAGTTGCATTTCGGGGGAGAATTCATCAATAATAGGCCTTGGCATGTGTCTAGCATTGCAAGTGGGAAGAGAGGAGCAGATTACAGCGAAGAAACGGAGCAAACAGACCATTTTTCTAGAAGGGGTCTGAGCGCCCGCTCAGCTATGCTGAGCGGCGGCGCAGGAAGCTGAGCGCCTAGCTGAGCGGCCGCGCAGGGTCGTAATTTCAGATTTAATATTTTAGACTTCTAATTCTGTTTGGCTTCCAACTTCTGAGTAATCTGGGTTTTATGGGACTCCTATATAAGTAGATTTCAGAGACGTTTCACGTGTGTTGGATCGTTGTATTAATGAAGGAGCGAAGGAGATAAGGAAGAAGACCATTTTAGCACATCGCAACGAAGAGGAAGCATATTTTCTTGTGATTCTTTATTTCGTAGTAACGTTGGATGTTAGTTTTCTTTGCTTTGAACCTATTTACTCTTGTGACGTACTCTGGTTTAATATAATTAGTTTAGTTATTATTCTTTTGTGTTTATTTATCATGTTTTCATATGAACCCATGATGATGATGAATGCTAACATGGGCTAATCGTGATCATGGGGTCGTAACAGATTTACTATGTACTTCTTTAGTTAGTTGTTTAATACCTTAGTGTGTGATGATTGTATGATATCTAGTATTAGTTGTGCGTATTCGTCTTATGTGCATCGCGAACATATAAGATAGGGTGTTAATCTCTTGTGAAGTGACGGTGGATCTCGAGATTTAGAACTTGCCATGCTAGCATAGGTTCATGTACGAGTCTGCATGATTAGTGGGTAACTCTAACCGTTTTATTCACCCTGTGTAATCAAAAGGAATAACTTGTTCTTAAATCATTATGTTGTCAATTTCTGTAGACATATAGGGACTCAACATAATTGATGCCTATTCAACTTCTATCTTAATTGTGGATGTTTGGTAGAATGGTATTAGTACAATGAAAGTTGGCTTTTATCAGTTTCATGTTATTCGATTAATATCATCACTGTTGCATGCTAAGGGTAATAACAATGACTACTGAAGGAAGTAGTAATGAAGTTGTGATCTCATGAGTGTTTTAATATTATTAATTCTAAGTGTTAATTAAGTGTTTAATTCTAGTAGTTAATTATAGTTCAGAATTAGTTAATCAAATCTAAGTGTTATTGTCTTAACATTGAGAAGTAATCATACATCGGTGAGTGAGTTTAATTGAACATAATTAGTCTGAGTCTTTATGGGAATGAACTAGAAAGTATTCTATATTACTTGGGAACGCGTATACTTGCATAAATATTAGCGCGTGTTTTCGCCCTAACAAGTTTTTGGCGCCGCTGCCGGGGACTCAGCATATTTGTTTAGTTTATGTACTTACCATCATTGGTCGTTAGGACTCAATGATTAAGACGTGTTACTTATTGTTTCCGGTTGTGTTTCAGGTACTTTAGCGAGCGTTTATACAAACTCGTTCTCGTACTCGCAAGAGGAATTTAGATACAGCTGAGGAGACAGACGAAGTTCTTAATATTCCGGAGAAGATAGACTTTGAAGATTCAGATTCAGGAAGTGAGCAGAAAGAGCCAGTAATCATGGGTGATCGTATTGTTCCGGCAGATCCAGCTCTTATGGACTTTTCTTGGTCTAAAATTGATGACATTCAGTCAAGCATTCTTCATCCGGCTATCCAAGCTAACACCTTTGAAATCAAGCAGGGCACTATTCAGATGGTGCAGAACTCTGTTTCTTTCGGAGGAGCTGCGACTGAAGACCCTAACATGCACATAAGGAATTTTGTCGAGATCTGCAGTACCTTCAAATATAATGGTGTGACTGATGAGGCTATCAAGCTGAGGCTTTTCCCATTCTCACTGAGGGATAAAGCTAAGGACTGGTTACATTCTGAACCAGCTGGGTCCATCACTACTTGGCAAGATCTTGCGCAAAAGTTTCTGGTGAAGTTTTATCCAATGGCCAAGACTGCTGCTATGAGGAGTGCTCTTACTCAGTTTGCGCAGCAACCTACAAAATCTATGTGCGAAGCTTGGGAATGCTACAAGGAAATGTTGAGAAAATGTCCACATCATGGAATGCCCGACTGGATGGTGATCACTGGTTTCTATAATGGTTTAGGGGCCCAATCTCGGCCCATGCTCGATGCAGCAGCTGGAGGCGCCTTGTGGGCCAAAAGCTATACTGAGGCTTATAATCTTATTGAGACTATGGCTGCAAATGAGCATCAAAACCCAACTCAAAGGATGATGCCTGGGAAGGTAGCAGGTATTCTGGAAGTCGATGCCGCCACCTCTATTGCAGCGCAGCTCCAAGTGTTGTCTATGAATGTCGATTCTCTAGCTACCTATTGAGTCAATCAAATAGCTATGGTATGTGAGCTTTGTGCAGGTTCTCATGCTACTGATCAGTGTTCTCTTGTTAACGAATTTGTTCACTATGTGAACAATTATCAGCGACAACAGCAGCCTGTGCCAGCTACTTATCATCCTAATAACAGAACTCATCCAAATTTCAGCTGGGGTAATAATCAGAATGCTATTCAGCCACCATATCAGCAAGGTGTGAGTAAATAGTTCAATCCACCTGGATTCTAGCAACCACAACAGTATGCTCAAAAGCAATCATATCCTCAACAGGGAGGTGTAGCTGCACCCACTAGTGCTGATTTTGAGGAACTTAAGC